>NC_140169.1:162948856-163218856 GCF_963971535.1 Notolepis coatsorum | reverse complement strand
GAGAGAGAGAGAGAGAGAGAGAGAGAGAGGGAGAGAGAGAGAGGGAGAGAGAGAGAGAGAGCGAGAGAGAGCGAGAGAGAGAGCGAGAGAGAGAGAGAGAGAGAGAGAGAGAGAGAGAGAGAGAGAGAGAGAAAAAGATCGCGACTCACCAGCTTGTTGTTGTTAAATTGACAGCAGAGCAGGCAGCAGGGCTTGATAAAGTATAATCCACTCCATGGCATTGTCCATTGTGCATGTCCCTCCAACTCACTTTGTTTAATTGAAACGTGGTGGGCTTGATAAAGTGTATAATCCGCTGTTGATGATGTATATCCAGAACACTGTCCACTGTCCACCAGACTGCATCCGCCATATAGCTTGTTAGCTGTTAGCACCACAACAAGACAGTTTGTCCATTTCCGCATCGAACAGACTGCAAACTACCTGGCGTTCTATCACCATGCTCTAAGACAAACTCTAACCTTAACCAACTTTGAAAGAGTGCCTAAGCTTAACCGTCGAAAGAACTTGCAGTCACGCTCTAAATAGCTGCATCTCAGTCACAACAACACAACTCTCTCGCGAAAAAGCTAGAATTGGAACATAGAAAGTGGATTCGGCCAATCAAAGATCGTCTCCGCGAAATGCTGCTACGAAAAAAAAAAAAATGACGTCGGCCAATCAGAGAGCGTCTCCACGAAATGCGGCTACAGAAATTCTTGACGCTGCTGCCTAGACCGCTTCAAATCGCGCCCGGATTCCAACATAATAGTCATATTTCAATGCACAACGCGTTACGCACTGATTGGCTGCGACGGATACAGCGATCGAACAGTGACGCGCACTCAGAGCGCTATCGCGTCTAGCCCGGGCCGAGAAATAAAAAAATAAAAATAAAAATAAAAAAAAAGTGAGTCACTTCCTGTTCAGGAAAACGAGTATTTTTTATTTTATATAGTAACGTTATATTGTGCATTGGAAACACAAACATACTTAAAATGAGTAAATATTATTCATTTTAAACATGTTTATATTATTTATAGGGCGATAAAACAAAAAACTAAAAAATTTTTTTTCTTGTTCTTCTCTCATATAACCAGGGCAGGGCCTGAGGGGGGGCGGCGCCCTAGCGCTCCCCAGTGGCGGCCGCCACTGCTTCACAGCCCAACCGGGATTGCTCCAGGACGCCGCGGCACTGAAATCGTACCGGCCTGCAAAATGGCTAGATCTGTTCCTGACGGATGCTTTTCTCAATGCCATTGTTGCCCAGACCAACCTCTACGCTGATCAGTGCATTGCCCGGCTGGACCCCACGCTAACCAGTAGCAGGGCACTGCATTGGACGGCCCTCACATTGAAGGAGCTGAAGAAGTTCCTTGGACTCAATTTCCTGAGCAGTGTCCTTTGAAAGCCTCGCGTGGACATGATGTGGACCACTGACGATATGATGTTCACACCATACTACTCAGACACCATGCCACGCAACCGGTATGAGTTGATCTGGCGATTCCTCCACTCTGCGGACAATACATCCCTGGATGTTAGAGACAAATTGTGTAAGGTACGCCCTGTAGTCGACCATGTCAACGCGAGGTGCAAGGAACTGTACCAACCCGAACGTGAGCTTGCCATTGACGAGGGGATGATGGCATGGCGAGGCCGCCTGACCTTCCGGGTCTACAACCCCAACAAGCCAACCCGGTATGGCATCAAGTCGTACTTCCTGTGCGAATCACGCACAGGATATTGCTTTGCATTCAAGCCATATTGCCGGGATAGCGCGAACCTGGGGGACACGGTCGTCGGTCTGCTTGGACGTTTGTCTGGGGCCGGTTATACGCTGTTTATGGATAATTTTTACAACAGTGTACACATGTCCGCCAGGCTCCGACAGTTGAGGACCGACGTCTGTGGTACCCTCAGGAAGCACCGGGGGGAGCCAGCCATCATCAAGCACCTGACCAAAGCTGACATCGGTAAGGCGGAGCGCATTGCGGTCAACAATAAGCAGGTCCTGATCGTGGCATGGCGCAATAAGAGGATCGTGAAGACCATCAGCAGCTACCACGAGGACACCATGGAAACTGCAAGAGTGTGGGAGAAGCAGAAGAAGGGCAAAGCGCTGAGGGTGGAGATGCTCAAGCCGTCATCCATCATGTCGTACAATAAATTCATGAACGGCGTCGACCAGCTGGATCAAAACATCTCGTACTATCCGGCTGCACGTAAGACTGGAAAGTGGACCAAAAAGTTTGTGATGTATCTGATCCAAATATGTATGTTCAACGCTTTTGTCTTATACAAAACCAGGCACCCACAAGGGCATTATTACAACCTCTTCCGGTTCACCAGGGCTGTGGCGCGGACCTACACAGGGGGTCAGGAGTTTAAGATTCCTGGGGTGACAGCAGAGATGGAGGCGGAGGCGGAGGCAGGGGGTGGGGGTGAGGAGGAGGCAGGGGGTGGGGGTGAGGAGGAGGCAGGGGCTGAGCAGGTGGGGCGTGACGGGCAGCGCGACCCTAGGGCCCCACCGGGGGACCCGCAGAGCAGATTAGTGGGTGGCTTTGGGAAGCATGTAATGGTTGCATACAAAGCCACCCCCAAGCAAAAGCTACCGTGTAGGAAATGTCGGGTCTGCAGTAGGCATGGCCTCAGGAGTGAGACCAGATATTTTTGCACATCGTACAAAGTCCCCCTGCATCGTGAAAAATGCTTCACTCTGTACCACACAAAGAGGGATTTCTCTAAATAGTTTCTTTATTAGTTGTCATACAGAAGTACAGACTATTTCTAAATAATCCGGCACACAGAAGTACAGATTACTTCTAAATAATCCATCATTGTGTGATACAGACAGAACCATGTGTACCACTCCGGTACATAGTATAGCTAGCTGAGAGTAGTATAGTATAGTATAGTATAGTATAGTATAGTATAGTATAGTATAGTATAGTATAGTATAGTATAGTATAGTATAGTATAGTATAGTATAGTATAGTATAGTGTATGGGTAGTTGCACTGTTTTCTGTACAAGACAAATGCGTTGAACACATGTATTTGGGCCACGGTTGTCGATATTGCATAGGCATGTTTGGACCACTTGCAGATGAGACGTTATGTTAGCGATCTAGCTGTGTCGACTCCATTCATCATTTGCATTGTGTGTGTATATAGTTTATTTTTTTATTTATCTTTTTCCCCCCTCATTTTTACCGTTTGCACAGAACCAATGGTTGCTGACAGTCACCCAGCTTATAAAAGTATATACTGTAGGTAACATTCCACACTTTTCTAATGCAGTCCATTGGCCTCTTATTTATATACTTTAGAAGCATGTATTGGATATTTTTTGGTCCACAGATCATCTGGCGCTTCATCCATTTATCAATGGGCAATGCAGTCATCGATGCGAGAGACCAAGTAAGATATGCCCTGTAGTTGATCATGTGACATGCCTGTACTGTGAATGTTACCAGCAAACTTCTAAATGCACTGAAACAATGGTTGGTTATCAGCCAGTGTTCACTTTTTATAAGGTATTGTCTTGGTAAATTACCATAATCCTATACTGTGAATGTTACCAGCAAACTTCTAAATGCACTGAAACAATGGTTGGTTATCATCTAGTGTTCACTTTTTATAAGGTATTGTCTTGGTAAATTACCATAATCCTATACTGTGAATGTTACCAGCAAACTTCTAAATGCACTGAAACAATGGTTGGTTATCATCTAGTGTTCACTTTTTATAAGGTATTGTCTTGGTAAATTACCATAATCCTATACTGTGAATGTTACCAGCAAACTTCTAAATGCACTGAAACAATGGTTGGTTATCATCAGCCAGTGTTCACTTTTTATAAGGTATTGTCTTGGTAAATTACCATAATTGTATACTGTGAATGTTACCAGCATATGTGTCTAATGCACAGCAACAATGGTTGGTACTGATGACTGTCACCCAGTTTATTGAACATATTTTGAAATAAAAATGTCTTCATTTCATCAAAGTTTCAAGTGTTCTGCATTGTAAAGTATTCTGTATTTTATAATAATGTGTTCTGGACCTACACCAGTAGTTATAACTTACTTGTTCGTTAGCACCAGGCATGGTGGTTGATAAGGTAGTAGTATTTCCAAGTGAAACTAATTGATATATTATCAATACAAGCTATTATTACTTTATGAATGTGTTTATCATGTATGGACGAATAAATTGGAAAACAGGTAGGTACAGAGCAACACAGTGTCTACAACACGGGAGCAGATTATGCACAGTACATGAATGAGAAACAGTCAAAATGTTTTTTTTTTAGTTTATTGCATGCACATGATCTATAATACCTGATCGGTACAATATCTACTAACCTGATCAATACAATATATTCCCACCCAAAGAGGGGTCCGGGAGGGGGGGGGGTTCGAGCTGCAGCATATGTGTGTAGGGTTTTAGATAACAGGTATTAGGGGTATATCCTGTATAAGACATTGGTATAATTGGTAATTCCGTTGGATTACACTGTATACGGTAAAATATTATTTATATTTTTTTTGCTTTCGTTTCTGTGCTTGCATGTCATTTTAGCCATCTTAATTGTTAGTTTCATATGTATTGTGTGTGAGTACTGACTTTTAATAATTTTGTTTTGCAATAATAAAGAAAATAAAAAATAAAATATATATATTCCCACCTATCGATATAATATATTCTGCATTCAAGTTTGTCAGTCATCAGTAGGACTGTCAATCAAACAATCAAACAATAAATCAATCAAACAATAAAACAATCTAACAACAAACCATCAAACATTCAATCAATCAAACAAACATTCAATCAATTAAACAATCTATCAATCAAACCATAAACAAAAAACATATATCAAACAAACATTCAATCAATCAAACAATAAAACATCTATAAAACAAACCATCAAACATAAACAATCATCAACAAACAATCAAACATTCAATCAATCAAACAAACATTCAATCAATCAAACAATAAAACATCTATCAAACAAACCATCAAACTTCAAACAATAAAACAATCTATCAAACAAACATCAAACATTCAATCAATCATACAAACATTCAATCAATCAAACAATAAAACAATCTAGCAAACAAACCATCAAACATGCAATCAATCAACAATAAAACAATATATCAAACAAACCATCAAACATTCTATCATCAAACAATAAAACAATCTATCAAACAAACCATCTAACATTCAATCAATCAAACAATAAACAATCTATCAAACAAACCATCAAACATTCAATCAATCAAACAAACATTCAATCAATCAAACAATAAAACAATCTATCAAACAAACCATCAAACATTCAATCAATCAAACAATAAAACAATCTATCAAACAAACCATCAAACATTCAATCAATCAAACAATAAAACAATCTATCAAACAAACCATCAAACATTCAATCAATCAAACAATAAAACAATCTATCAAACAAACATCAAACATTCAATCAATCAAACAAACATTCAATCAATCAAACAATAAAACAATCTATCAAACAAACCATCAAACATGCAATCAATCAAACAATAAAACAATATATCAAACAAACCATCAAACATTCAATCAATCAAACAATAAAACAATCTATCAAACAAACCATCAAACATTCAATCAATCAAACAATAAAACAATCTATCAAACAAACCATCAAACATTCAATCAATCAAACAAACATTCAATCAATCAAACAATAAAACAATCTATCAAACAAACCATCAAACATTCAATCAATCAAACAATAAAACAATCTATCAAACAAACCATCAAACATTCAATCAATCAAACAATAAAACAATCTATCAAACAAACCATCAAACATTCAATCAATCAAACAATAAAACAATCTATCAAACAAACCATCAAACATTCAATCAATCAAACAAACATTCAATCAATCCAACAATAAAACAATCTATCAAACAAACCATCAAACATTCAATCAATCAAACAATAAAACAATCTATCAAACAAACCATCAAACATTCAATCAATCAAACAATAAAACAATGTATCAAACAAACCATCAAACATTCAATCAATCAAACAATAAAACAATCTATCAAACAAACCATCAAACATTCAATCAATCAAACAAACATTCAATCAATCAAACAATAAAACAATCTATCAAACAAACCATCAAACATTCAATCAATCAAACAATAAAACAATCTATCAAACAAACCATCAAACATTCAATCAATCAAACAATAAAACAATCTATCAAACAAACCATCAAACATTCATTCAATCAAACGATAAAACAATCTATCAAACAAACCATAAAACATTCAATCAATCTAACAATAAAACAATCTATCAAACAAACCATCAAACATTCAATCAATCAAACAAACATTCAATCAATCAAACAATCAAACAATCTATCAAACAAACCATCAAACATTCAATCAATCAAACGATAAAACAATCTATCAAACAAACCATCAAACATTCAATCAATCTAACAATAAAACAATCTATCAAACAAACCATCAAACATTCAATCAATCAAACAAACATTCAATCAATCAAACAATAAAACAATCTATCAAACAAACCATCCATCCATCCATCCCTGTCTAAATTGCTTTATAACACGTTCAGTAACTATTATCTATTAACTATTATTATATAGCTCCGCTAAGATCATGAGATATGCTAAAATCGCCCAGGAATCCTGGCAATGCACAGTCATTTCCGGATTTCTGGCCGGCGACCAAAGTGTTAACAATAAATATAGGCAATACAAGTTTTTGAATCTGAATACTATGAGTAAGAGTAAAAGTAAACACAGTATACACAAGGTACCCTAACTGGTACGATATACGTCATACGTTGTAGTCTGTGCATAATATATTTATATATTATATACATTATATATATATACACACACACACATTATTACACATACTCAGTTACAGATCCATATTGTAGGAACTGCCACCATGGTATAAACATTCAAGAACCTCTTTGTACACAAGCGTCATTTAACCCTTTCACTACACTACCACACCGTCTGTAGTGTGGTAGTGAAAGGGTTAACCGTCCTTCTGTAGTGGGATCGTGAACGGGTTAACCCTTTGCCGTGTGGCAGTGAAAGGGTTAACATTCTGTATTGTCGCGGTGAAAGGGTTAACCCTTTGTTAGTGTGGTAGTCAGTGAGTGTTGGGTTAATGACGTCTCCTCCTCGATCAGGTCTGAAGGCCGAGCTGCAGAAAGCAGGAGATGACGGTGCCATGCACCAGGGCAAGATGAGAGAAAGCACAGCGAGTCTGACCAGAGAGAAAGACACATTCCTGACTCTGTCGATGGACAGAGGGAAAGTGATACAGGTGACTGAGAAAACTGTATTGTTTTTTTTTACTCACCGCTTTCGTCATTTATCGTATAAATAAAAACCTATTCAACTTTAAAAGCCACTGCTATACTTTTACAGGAAAAACAGGAAGAAATCCACCAGTTGGAGACCAAAGGCAAAGAGGAGGCAAGAGCCAGGGTTGCTGCAGAAGAGAGGTATATATTATAGTATATATATAGACAGTATATAGTATAATAAGACAGTATTATATTATAGTATATATGTATATAGACAGGTAGTATATTATAGTATATATAGACAGGTAGTATATATAGTATAATATATAGACAGGTAGTATATTATGAGTATATATAGACAGGTGTATATATATATATAGACAGGTAGTATATTATAGTATATATAGACAGGTAGTATATATATATATATATATATATATATATATATATATATATATATATATATATATATATATATATATATATATATATATATATATATATATATATATATATATATATATATATATATATATATAGACAGGTAGTATAGTATATAGACAGGTAGTATATTATAGTATATATATATAGACAGGTAGTATATTATAGTATATAGACAGGTAGTATATTATAGTATATATATATAGACAGGTAGTATATTATAGTATATATATAGACAGGTAGTATATTATAGTATATAGACAGGTAGTATATTATAGTATATATATATAGACAGGTAGTATATTATAGTATATAGACAGGTAGTATATTATAGTATATAGACAGGTAGTATATTATAGTATATAGACAGGTAGTATATTATAGTATATATAGACAGGTAGTATATTATAGTATATATAGACAGGTAGTATATTATAGTATATACAGGTAGTATATTATAGTATATATATATAGACAGGTAGTATATTATAGTATATATAGACAGGTAGTATATTATACTATATATAGACAGGTAGTATATTATAGTATATATATAGACAGGTAGTATATTATAGTATATACAGGTAGTATATTATAGTATATATATAGACAGGTAGTATATTATAGTATATATAGACAGGTAGTATATTATAGTTGATAAGTGCCCACGCTAGGTCTTAGGTCAGATCGATAACTTCATAACTCATTGGTCTGCTCATCTTGACATCAAGCAGCGTCCTGCAAAGTGGTTGACATGCAGAACCAAATGAGTCTACAAGATGTTGTTGTTACCACTGACCGACAAGAGATAGTGAATGCACCGTTCCGACCCCCCCCCAGTCATCGACCTTAGGTCGAGTGATTGAAGTTGCGGAATCTTTTATTTTATTCGCACTGGGAAGGACTCTCTTTATTCAGATGAGGTCCATTTCCCTTATCCGTTACACGTATTATCACTGTATGGCTTTACTTGATAATCCCATTATACAGAACCCACTTCTACATCCATACATATACCGTTCTTTCTCTAGGTCTCTGTGTGGATAAAAGCCCACTCCTAGGGTTTTACATCATAAATCAGGAACATTACGGGACCGTGTTGTTGCCGACTGGTTAAAGACACACTTCTAAAGTTTTTACATCATAAATCATGAACATCACGAAGCAATGGGTAAAGTTACAATGCAAAAACATTTCAATGCTTACCCGTCTTTCAGTTAGAAGAATGGATACAAAAAGGTGTGTTCCAAAAAAGGGTTTTATTTTTTAAAAGTACAAGATTACATTAAAGGCACAGTTTCATGGTTATAAGTACAAAGGTTTCTGCTTACAATATATCAGAATGCAGTCATCTCCATAAAATCTCTCAAAATCTGGCCTCTCGAAGGAGGAACAGTCATTTTTATATTGATCCTGCATCATATTTCTATTGGTCTAAAAACAGTGATGTCACAGGGATGTCATTTCACTAGCCAACCAACGTACAATACGTAGTAAGGATGGACTCCTCTCCTTCTTTTACTTGCGTTACCTTCAGTTACCTAGTTTTTTTAAGTATGAGAAAGTCCCTCCACTTTTCATCTTATTCAGAACTTACAAAGGGTTAACCTGGCAACCAGGCAGTGCCGGGCGAGGCCATCTATGAGAATTCCCATCAAGACTCCTCAGAGTTTATAGCAGAGAATCTTCAGAGATGCCCTCCTCCAGTAAACACAGTTTACACAATATATAGTATTATTCTCTACTGACAGTTCATTTTAAGCATAAAATTATTAAACATATAATTAATGCAGCAGAATATGTATACACCTCTTACACCAACATTTCTGACTGTAGCAAAACATTTAACATTTAATTGTTATATAGTTTTAAGATTCTCTCTATAGTTTTAAGACTCTGTATAAGTTTATAACACAGGTGGCGCTTGTTGATTTGTGGCACACATAACGTGTGTCTTCTCTAAACTTTCACAGCCTCCGCCTTTATCTTCCTGGGGCCCCTCGCTTCTGCCACGTTATCAGCAAAAAGCAGCCGGAACAGTAAGTAACAGGTAGTAAAAAATGCAGGCAGGCTAGGCCTTCTGTGGGCAAAATCCTTTTCCCATGGCAGAGGCAGAGGCCTCCCCCCCCCGCCCCCGTAAAGGCCCATCTTTCAGTTACCTCCCTGCACAAACAGAACAGGCAATTCATTCTTCACGCAGCCAAGCAGTATGGAAGCAATATATATATATTCAGATATATTCAGATATATACTATTCAGAGTATATATACAGATATATACCATAAACATATGTTTAAACCTTTTACATCCCACAATTGACAGAGAGAACAGGATGTCATTATAACCAGTGTCACTATTTGGCTGTGACACTTTACACCTCCTCTGTCATCCTGGTCGGTCATTTTCCATTGTCAATTCATTCTTCTCTATGCAGAAGCATATAATTGAATAATGAAGCATATAATTACATGTGAAAAATAGGTTATACGGCTATATTGTTACATAAACAAAAAGGTAGAACAGGAATCACTGTTCACCCCACCATATATTCACTGTCCTTTTTTAGAGAACAGGGCTTTGCTTTTTTGATAATATTTTTACCAACATTTCTTTTATTGATAAGGTGTGGTTGTATACTTGGCTGTCTTCCTAGTCTTCTTTGGCCTCTCATACTCCGCCCAGCCTCTGGTTGGTGGTGGTGAAGACGTCCCCGACGTCCCCGGTCGAGAGGTCATCAATCTTGGGTCTTGCAGGCTATGACCCTTTTCACCTCCCCTGACCTCTTGAACGACCACACCCCTGTGCTCGATGGACGGCTGGACTGGATAAATCTTCAGATCCCTCTGCACCCGACGGATTCCGGATCCAGCCTCGATGCGGGTCGCGCTCATTTTAGGGTAAAAAATCAAATCAACCCTGAAATATTCACAGCTCCTACCCCACGTCTCCACGGTGGCCCATGTCTTGCCGACATGGGGGTCACCCACTCGGGTAACCCTGTAAATCTTCACCCAGGCCGGGATAATTCCGGTCCAGTTGTCTCCTTCCAGAACATGGGACCTATTCGCTCTCAACTCTGACCCTGTGCTCAAGAGGAAGAAATCGTCAAACGGAATTCTGGTGAAGGGGTCAGAGTAGGGTCTCCTCCCTGGTCTTATGCCCACTATCTCAGACCAACTGGCGGGTAACTTAAGCTCTTCATTCGTCATCATTCTTCCGTCTTCCGCATATAGCTGAGATCGCTGACCGTCGTCTATTCCGTCCCATTTTCCCCTCTGGAGCGATATCCTCTTCACCCAGGTTGCCCCCAGGGTCTGAGCCAGTGTAAATTCCGGTGATGTAATCGTAGTCGCTGGCGGGCCCTGGTCAGGCATTATTGGTGAAACCAGGCTTGGTGATGACACAGCTGACACGAGTGTCGCTCTCCTAGGAACGTGGGGGTCACGATCCAAAATACCCAGTACACTATCTAAATGACTTTCATGTAGCATGAGTTCGTCCTGCAGGATGACATATTCTGTACCAGCCATTCTTCTTCAGTTGCTGCTTGCTTGCTCTATGTGTCTCTGAGTGCTGGCAAGAGAGAGAGCACTGATCCTTTATAATCAGTTTAGAAGAGGCGCCGTCATAGTTGAAGGCCATAGTCGTTTTTTTTTACATAATTCATGGCCCTCCCCGTCTGGGGGAAGAGACCCCTATGACGTAATAGATTTATTGCAATAATGACCCCTATTATCAAAATGCAGGGGAGAGCCCAACGCATAACTCTCTTTCCATCATTTGGGCCATGGAAGCCCCTTTGGGGAGCTAGTGTCTCCTTGTGCTAGCTTCTCTTGAGCTATTACTCAATATGTTGAGTAATCAGAACTGTGTTCAGTTTCAGAGGTATTTAGCTCCCCATCATGTTCAGGTTCAGACTCAGTTTCACCTGAAGGTGTCATTTGTGGCCTCGGGTTCTGATCCTCGATCTGAATGTCGCCATCCTCCTCTTCTGGGCCATAGAAAATGGAACAGTGCTCATAATTGATGTTTTTGGCCTTTAGGTACTCGTCCAGAGAGCTGAACGCCTCTATGTCAGTGGAGGGAGATGCTCTTTTTGAGGTGGAGCCTTGCGCCTCATAAAGAGGAAAAATGACTACATCGTCTTCTTGGTTCTGTCCATTTCCAATATCCTGTGGCAGAACAGGGTCTCCATTTGTGGGTTCAAATGTCAGGTCCGACATGACCACACACATAACCATCCAGTCGCCATCACTCTCCTTATTTTGTGGTGATTCCTCCACCGTCAGTTCCCTGTGGTCTAGATCTATGGATTGTTCACGTTGAGAATCTTCATGATTCAACCCTTGCTCTTTAATTGACGCTTCCGTCTTGACCGCATTCTCACCCTGCATAAACAGTGTCTCAGGAGGCAGAGCGGTCGTCTGGCAATCGGAGGGTTTCTGGTTCGATTCCAGCTTGTCCCAGGTAGTGTGTCGAAATGTCCCTGAGCAAGACACATAACCTTTAACTGCTCCAGTTTTGCAGGTTGGCACCCTGCATGGCTGTCTCCACTGTCTGTGGTGTTTAAGCTCTGCCTTCGTCTTGAAGGTCTTCCCACACTGGCCACAGCAGTAAGGTTTCTCTCCTGTGTGTACCACGTGGTGTCGTTTAAGGTGAGCCTTCTTCTTGAAGCTCTTTCCACACTGGTCACAGCAGTAAGGTTTCTCTCCTGTGTGTACCACGTGGTGTAGTGTAAGGTGACGCTTCGTCTTGAAGCTCTTTCCACACTGGTCACAGCAGTAAGGTTTCTCTTGTGTGTGCACCAGGTGGTGTAGTTTAAGGTGAGCCTTCGTCTTGAAGCTCCTTCCACACTGGTCACAGCAGTAAGGTTTCTCTCCTGTGTGTACCAAGTGGTGACTTTTAAGCTCTCCCTTCGTCTTGAAGGTCTTCTTACACTGGGCACAACAGTAAGGTTTCTCTCCTGTGTGTACCATGTGGTGTAGTTTAAGGCGACGCTTCGTCTTGAGGTTCTTTCCACACTGGTCACAACAGTAAGGTTTCTCTTCTGTGTGTACCGTGTGGTGTTGTTTAAGTTCTGCCTTCGTCTTGAAGGTCTTCCCACACTGGTCACAGCAGTAAGGTTTCTCTTCTGTGTGTACCACGTGGTGTCGTTCAAGATCTGCCTTTCTCTTGAAGCTAATGTCACACTGGTCACAGCAGTAAGGTCTCTCTCCTGTGTGTACCACGTGGTGACTTTTAAGATTCCCCTCCGTTTTGAAGGTCTTTTCACATTGGTCACAGCAGTAAGGTCTCTCTCCTGTGTGTACCATGTGGTGACGTTTAAGGTGAGCCTTCGTCTTGAAGCTCCTTCCACACTGGTCACAGCAGTAAGGTTTCTCTCCTGTGCCAATTACTGCCTGCTGTACAGCCGGCAGCTCTGGGTATTGTGATTTACTTGGTTCCGTGAATTCCTCACTTTCCGCAAGCGTCTCAGGGGACTCTGGGTGTGTTCCCCGTTCTCTTGGGTAGTCTAACCCCCTGCTGGGTGTAGAAACTCCCAATCCATCATCCGAGGGTAATTTATCGTCCTCTGTGATGTGGGGATGATTGTGAGACATCCTGTTCACTTCCATTAGCTCTGGCTTGGTAGCCAGCTATTAGCTCATTTCTGGCTAGGGCCAGTCCACTTCCTGTTAGCACTGGCTTGTTAGCCCGTTGGGAGCTAGTTAGCTTGTGGCTAGTTAGCCATCAATTCACTCTTGGCTTGTTAGCCTGTGGGGAGCTAGTTAGCTCTTGGCTAGTTAGCCATCAATTCACTCTTGGCTTGTTAGCCTGTGGGGAGCTAGTTAGCTCTTGGCTAGTTAGCCTGCATTCCTGTGAAAGTGCCGTTTTGGCAGCTTCACGTAGCCTCGGGCTAGGTAGCCATCCAGTTAGCATTTAGCTCGCTTGTGGCTAGTTAGCCTGCATTCCTGTGAAAGTGCCGTTTTGGCAGCTTCACGTAGCCTCGGGCTAGGTAGCCATCCAGTTAGCATTCAGCTCGCTTGTGGCTAGTTAGCCTGCATTCCTGTGAACGCGCCATTTTGGCAGCATCACGTAGCCTCGGGCTAGGTAGCCATCCAGTTAGCACTTAGCTCGCTTGTGGCTAGTTAGCCTGCATTCCTGTGAACGTGCCGTTTTGGCAGCGTCACGTAGCCTCGGGCTAGGTAGCCATCCAGTTAGCACTTAGCTCGCTTGTGGCTAGTTAGCCTGCATTCCTGTGAACGCGCCGTTTTGGCAGCGTCACGTAGCCTCGGGCTAGGTAGCCATCCAGTTAGCACTTAGCTCACTTGTGGCTAGTTAGCCTGCATTCCTGTGAACGCGCCGTTTTGGCAGCGTCACGTAGCCTCGGGCTAGGTAGCCATCCAGTTAGCACTTAGCTCGCTTGTGGCTAGTTAGCCTGCATTCCTGTGGGCAAAGCACGAAATTATTTTGCACTTGTAACTCCCCCCAGAGCTTTCTAAACATTACGTTACTTTTTAGTCGTGAGTAAACTTTACTTTAATCACAAAGATAGAGCTTTCTATTGAATTGTGATATTCCCGAGTAGAGCTTTCCACTCGAGTCGCCAGTAGAGCTTTCTACTTTAAGTTTGACTGTAAGTAAACATTCCGTTACCCTTTAGTCGCAAGTAAACGTTACTTTAATCACAAAGATAGAGCTTTCTATTGAATTGTGATATTCCCGAGTAGAGCTTTCCACTCGAGTCGCCAGTAGAGCTTTCTACTTTAAGTTTGACTGTAAGTAAACATTCCGTTACCCTTTAATCACAAGTAAACGTTACTTTAATCACAAAGATAGAGCTTTCTATTGAATTGTGATATTCCCGAGTAGAGCTTTCCACTCGAGTCGCCAGTAGAGCTTTCTACTTACATTTTTTGTCAAATCTGTAATTAATTTTACTCCAGAGGCTTTTGACAGTAGTCCTGTTTTCTTCGGCCGTTAGCACCTATTCAGTTAGTATAAATGCCCAACGCAAGGGACGCCATGATAAGTGCCCACGCTAGGTCTTAGGTCAGATCGATAACTTCATAACTCATTGGTCTGCTCATCTTGACATCAAGCAGCGTCCTGCGAAGTGGTTGACATGCAGAACCAAATGAGTCTACAAAATGTTGTTACCACTGACCGACAAGAGATAGCAAATGCACCGTTCCGACCCCCCCAGTCATCGACCTTAGGTCGAGTGATTGAAGTTGCGGAATCTTTTATTTTATTCGCACTGGGAAGGACTCTCTTTATTCAGATGAGGTCCATTTCCCTTATCCGTTACACGTATTATCACTGTATGGCTTTACTTGATAATCCCATTATACAGAACCCACTTCTACATCCATACATATACCGTTCTTTCTCTAGGTCTCTGTGTGGATAAAAGCCCACTCCTAGGGTTTTACATCATAAATCAGGAACATTACGGGACCGTGTTGTTGCCGACTGGTTAAAGACACACTTCTAAAGTTTTTACATCATAAATCATGAACATCACGAAGCAATGGGTAAAGTTACAATGCAAAAACATTTCAATGCTTACCCGTCTTTCAGTTAGAAGAATGGATACAAAAAGGTGTGTTCCAAAAAAGGGTTTTATTTTTTAAAAGTACAAGATTACATTAAAGGCACAGTTTCATGGTTATAAGTACAAAGGTTTCTGCTTACAATATATCAGAACGCAGTCATCTCCATAAAATCTCAAAATCTGGCCTCTCGAAGGAGGAACAGTCATTTTTATATTGATCCTGCATCATATTTCTATTGGTCTAAAAACAGTGATGTCACAGGGATGTCATTTCACTAGCCAACCAACATACAATACGTAGTAAGGATGGACTCCTCTCCTTCTTTTACTTGCGTTACCTTCAGTTACCTAGTTTTTTTAAGTATGAAAGTCCCTCCACTTTTCATCTTATTCAGAACTTACAAAGGGTTAACCTGGCAACCAGGCAGTGCCGGGCGAGGCCATCTATGATAATTCCCATCAAGACTCCTCAGAGTTTATAGCAGAGAATCTTCAGAGATGCCCTCCTCCAGTAAACACAGTTTACACAATATATAGTATTATTCTCTACTGACAGTTCATTTTAAGCATAAAATTATGAAACATATAATTAATGCAGCAGAATATGTATACACCTCTTACACCAACATTTCTGACTGTAGCAAAACATTTAACATTTAATTGTTATATAGTTTTAAGATTCTCTCTATAGTTTTAAGACTCTGTATACGTTTATAACACAGGTGGCGCTTGTTGATTTGTGGCACACATAACGTGTGTCTTCTCTAAACTTTCACAGCCTCCGCCTTTATCTTCCTGGGGCCCCTCGCTTCTGCCACGTTATCAGCAAAAAGCAGCCGGACCAGTAAGTAACAGGTAGTAAAAAATGCAGGCAGGCTAGGCCTTCTGTGGGCAAAATCCTTTTCCCATGGCAGAGGCAGAGGCCTCCCCCCCCCGCCCCCGTAAAGGCCCATCTTTCAGTTACCTCCCTGCACAAACAGAACAGGCAATTCATTCTTCACGCAGCCAAGCAGTATGGAAGCAATATATATATATTCAGATATATTCAGATATATACTATTCAGAGTATATATACAGATATATACCATAAACATATGTTTAAACCTTTTACATCCCACAATTGACAGAGAGAACAGGATGTCATTATAACCAGTGTCACTATTTGGCTGTGACACTTTACAATAGTATATATAGACAGGTAGTATATTATACTATATATAGACAGGTAGTATATTATAGTATATATATAGACAGGTAGTATATTATAGTATATATATATAGACAGGTAGTATATTATAGTATATATAGACAGGTAGTATATTATACTATATATAGACAGGTAGTATATTATAGTATATATATATATATATATATATATATATATATATATATATATATATATATATATATATATATATATATATATATATATATATATATATATATATATATATATATATATATAGACAGGTAGTATAGTATATAGACGGGTAGTATATTATAGTATATACAGGTAGTATAATATAGTATATATATAGACAGGTAGTATATTATAGTATATATAGACAGGTAGTATATTATAGTATATATATAGACAGGTAGTATATTATAGTTGAAGCAGAAGACTGGTAGGGCCAAGTTTATGTTAAAAGAGAAATGCAGAACAATTGAAGAATAAAAAATAAGCCTATACGGTATATTTTAGTGCCATCAAAAGTCCAAGTCTCGGTTCTGAGATGTTGTTCATAGCTAGCCCTGAACTTTTAACATTTTTAATTGATTGATATTGATGTTCTATATACTGTCCCTGCATGGGTTGAAGGTTTGAGCGGGAAGCAGCAGCTGTGAACGCAGATGTCAACGTGAGGCGCCTCCAGGCCACTCTGGATGAGCTCAAGCAGGTTGGTCAAAAGTTGATCATGTTAGCAGTAGGGCTGGGCGATTAATCGATGTTATCGATGAATTCGAATTCATGATTTAGGACAATAATAATAATAATAATAATAAAAAAATTAAAAGTGTAATACATTTTTTTAGTCACCTTTTATTTTACAAAAATTGATGTTTGGTGAAAGTTAGATTTGCACTTTATTAATCCCAATAGGGAAATTCATTCTTGTTTGATGATCAAGAGGCACCTTTTATTTTTTATAGTTTTAAGTTGAAGTTTGGTGAAAAAGCAAGTCATGGGACATTCATCTTTGTTTGATAATTTTTGTGTCAAAAAATCGTAAATCGGATGTGGTTTATATTTTTAGGCCGTATCGCCCAGCCCTAGTTAGCAGTGTGTGACATCACGGGGGGGGGGGGGGGGGGGGGCGGAATAACACTCACCATGTTCCCCAATTATTTCACAGGATTTCGACGCCTACAGAGAACACAGTGCCAACCTCCTGAGACAGGAAAAGGAATTAAACGGCAAACTCAGACAAATGATTGGCTGACTGCCGGCATTGTATTTGCTTAACAAATGTACCGGCGTAATTGACCCGTCTCAAACACCGCCCTCTTTTCTTGATCCTCCAATCACAACTGTTGCTTCCCTCAGACGAGACAGGGTTGATGGATGGATGGTGTGACGTACCTTGGGTACGTGGGTTGGTCATTATCATTATTACTGTATTTATGACACCTTCTGAACATCAGGTTAGTATATTTAATGTGTTGTTTTGTATATGATGTGTGTGTGTGTGAACATGAGAGTAATGCTGTCTCTTCTCTCCCTGTCAGGTGCTGCCCATCCCTACTGAAGAGTGCTGATTGCCTGATGAAGGACAGCTGATGGCAATCAATCTCGAGAGGGATGGGTAGCCAAATACCTGACAGCACACACACGTCTCGGCGCCTCATTCTGTCAATTGCTGGTGACTAAGAGTGAGGTTGCCATTGTTAAACCACTGTTGTGTTCATATGTATATATTGTTGGCCTATGTGCCTATTTCCACTTCTCTACCTGAGTGAGTATCCTCTTGTTGGCCGTTGTGCCTATTTCCACTGAGTGTGGAGTGATACTTTGCTGCCCTTTTGCTAGTGTTCCCTTCAAGTGGAACTGTATATATATATGTATTTGTAAACAGTATGCCATGGCCACTTTGTGTGGACTTGTACCTTTAGTACGTTCTGGCTGGTTGGTTAGTGTCGGCGGACGCTAATCTAGTTGTTTATCTATATATCACCTTGTGTGTTCTCCCCTTACCTTTTTCCCTTTGTGTGCGTTCTGGGTTTAAATCCCCTCTAAAATAAACATCATTCTCCCTTTGGGGAAAGCCGTGGGTTTCAAGCCCCACCACAATAAATATTATTTACCATTTGAACACGTCTTTGTTTACTATCTGCCTACCCGGGACTGTTTTGACAAGCATTTTTCTACTGAGGGGGTTGTTTCTGCTCATGTACCACCTGCCCAGTTAACTATCCTGTATGGTCGTTAGACCTTCGTACATGACATGGGGGCTCGTTAGTTTGCACAATTGTATAGTTCCTTGTTGTTATGTGACATGTGGACTTGTCGATTGGAGCGTGTCAGGTAGGTTGCATTGTTTCATTTGGTGAGTTCTATTATTATATATCCATTTTTCCGTGCTGCACACTTGACTGTTGTAAACCATTGTTGTGAGTTATGCTCTTAACCATTCTATTTTTTTTCCACATAGGTAAAGGGTGGATCACCTGCTTGTTAGGGGGTGGGGGGCACGCGTCGTCTATTCCGGTGGAGTGCGCAATGAAATCGGTAAGCGACTGAAGATATGTGTAGCCTTCATTCCGCTAGGGAAGTAGTTTAGACGGGGTAGTTAGTGTTACCCAGTGTGATCCTAATTAGGTGGTTAGAACCGACATTTATTGTTTTCATGAATGTTAGATGTGGATATTGAATCGAATTGGTCAGGTTGTCATACTGCATAATGTGGCTGTTGAGTGTTGCACAGGGACATTATTGAGTACTATAGGTGAGTGGCTATTTTGTGGGGCTTATTGAAGTCTGATTCGTTGTAGTATTGTGGGTAGTATTGTGTGTTGCTACGGCAGTATACTTTCTTTCATAAACTGTATACTGTATACAGAGTGCAGAGTGCCGAGTATAGATTTTTTTTTATTTTTTTTCATGAGTAGAGCTATGGAGGTTTGTGATCAGGATGTTGGTGTGTCGGATCTTGAGAGTTTTTTTGACTCTGCATTAGGTTCAGGCCATGGTTCTATTACTTCTGCTGGTGAGTTGAGCACACTGAGCGCTGAGCTGCATTTACCCTGTCTAGAGGAGAGAGACAGGCAGGACAGAGAGAGAAACAGAGAGAGAGACAGAGAAGAGAGAAAGGAGGAGAGAGAATGGGAGGAGAGGAAGGCAGAATGGGAAGAGAGGAAGGAGATGAGAGAATGGGAAGAGAGGAAGGAGGTGAGAGACATGCTGGAGAGAAAGGAGGTGGCTGAATTTCAATTGGCGATGAGGAAACTGGAGTTGGAGTATGGTGACGCTAAACGTAGCACCATTTCCTCTCCAGTACTTTCCGGGCCCCAGGCACCCTTTGATATTAGCCAGCACATGTCCTTGGTTCCCCCCTTTCAGGATAGCACCATTTCCTCTCCAGTACTTTCCGACCCCCAGGCACCCTTTGATGTTGGGCAGCATATTCCTTTAGTTCCCGACTTTCGGGAGTCTGAGGTGGAATCATTTTTCTCTGTTTTTGAGCGCATGGCATGGGTTTTCCATTGGCCAAAGGACAAGTGGGCGATTTTATTGCAATACAAACTCACTGGTAGGGCTCTGGAGGCGTGCGTGTCATTATCGAAGGAAGACAGCGTGGTATATGAGAAAGTGAAAAGTGCTGTCTTGCGTGTGTACGAACTGGTACCAGAAGCATACAGGCAGCATTTTCGAAACCGCCGTAAATCTCCTTCCCAAACCCATGTTGATTTCTCCTGGGAGGAGAGACTTAATTTTGATCGGTGGTGTTCTGCGTATGAGGTGAAAGACTTTGCATCATTGAGTGAATTGGTACTTGTGGAGCAGTTCATGTCCACCCTGCCAGGCGAAGCTGTGCTCTATTTACATGGGCCAACCCTCAAACCTCCGTCAACCCTCCGGCAGGCTGCGATTTTGGCAGATGAGTTTGAATGGTCACGCAAACGTGTTTCTGTACGTCCTACTGTATGTGGTGGAGGTGGCCCATTCATGAGTGAGTCAGAATTTCAGCCACGCTCACCGCCGTCTAAGAGAGCGGTGGTGTGCAACTATTGTAAGAAAACTGGCCATATGGTAAAAGCATGTCATACGCTGAGGAAGCAACAGGAGAGAAGAGCGTCAGCTCGGAAACCAAGAGGTGTGGGGTTGATTGGTACAGTGTCATGTTCTGACCAGAATAGCTCTCTGAAAAAAGAAAGTTATGGCTGTGTTAAACCCTTTCTGAGTGTGCCCTTTATGTTTGATGGGTGTGTGTCACTGTCGGGTGAAGTCTGTGACCAACGGAAGGTGAGAATACTCCGTGATACAGGTTGTTCTCAGTCACTCATCCTGGCTGATGTCTTACCGCTGAATGAAGACTCTTACTGTCAGTCTAGTGCGATGGTAGGAGGTATAGAAATGGGGTGTATGCGCGTGCCGTTGCATAAGGTGCATGTACAGTCAGATCTTATCACAGGTTGTTTTCCAGTCGCCGTTCGCCCATGTTTCTCTGTGGAGGGCGTTGAGTTTATCATGGGGAACGATATTGCTGGGGAGAGTAAAACGCTCCATTAACTGACTTGTGTTGTGATGAATTGATTAATAATCACCCCAATGTTTTTTCTGCTTGTGTTGTCACCAAGGCACGGGACAGGAAGCGAACTCAAGCTTTGGCGTTGAGTGACTGTCAGTAGCGAGGCTATCGCTGAGGACAGGGGGCCATCTATTGGAAGGATGGAGCAGGTTGCTGTAAGTAGCGTTCAGGGGACGCTGGTAATTCCCAAGTCTGCTGGCGTTTCGCTACCACAGACTCGTCAAGCATTGATCACTGCTCAGCACAGTGATTCCTGCCTATCAAGTTGTTTTGCGGCAGTGGCCAGCGCTACAGCTAGTAGGAAACAGACTTTTGTGATAGAGGGGGTGTTGCGCACCTAGACCGGGTGTTTGTCGTCTAAAGGATATGACAGGCGACTTTGGAGAGAAATGGGTAATTTGATACTGTGTGTCAGCGGCAGTTTGTGTTTTCACCCCACCCCTTTGTCAAGACCCGTTCAGCTTTCTGTTGATCTATTCAAGAAATTAGCGCAAACTTGCAATACTTAGTTAGGACATGTTTTGACCTACCCATCAGAATCTGAGGCGGTTCATTATAGAGCTTTGTATATAATGCGGAGCTTGTCAATAGAGCCTAGTAAAATAGAGTTCTACATGTGGATTTTTATTTATTAATTTGTTATTTTTTTTCTGCTGTAATGCTCAACGATGCTAAAGTGGATCGATGGAGCAGGGGGATGGAGCGTCAGTATTCTTTCAGAATAGCTGCTGTAGATCTTATAGCAAAGGTTTTGTTTTATTGGTTCCTTCTGGAGTTGATTGCTAAATTAAGGGTGCACTATGCAGTTTCGGAGGAAGGTGGTTTGTTTGCAGAGTCTGCAAGAGACTAATACTTATTCTAGCTTATTTTATCATAAATTGAAACGAAATCGTTTTTTTTGGGCGCTGTGAACCGAATATGAGCCTAGAGTATGTTTGTTGACAAAATTGCAGGCCTGCCTTTGCAAGCGACAGCAGTGAGGTAGTAACTTTTCAGGAAGCTTTCTAGAGGACAGGATGTTTATTCAATTGTGACAATGTACCATTGGACATTATTCACTTCTCACGAAAACTGTAGTGCACCTTTTAAACAATGTTTGCCCAACAACCCTGGTAACTCGAGTAGTTAGTCTTTTTGAAAGATTTTGGCAGAAGAAAATTATATTTTTGTATTTTCTGTGATATTTTCTTCACTTCAACTTTTTCTCTTTATACAAAGGTATCAATATGTGAAGCTGTTTTTGTTGACTTGTTGTTTCTGTTTTCCCTGGTGTGTGGTACTAATCGGATGTTGGGTAATGAGTAATAATATTTTGCTAACCCTACAGGTTCGCTCTTATATGGGGAGGTGTGACGTACCTTGGGTACGTAGGTTGGTCATTATCATTATTACTGTATTTATGACACCTTCTGAACATCAGGTTAGTATATTTAATGTGTTGTTTTGTATATGATGTGTGTGTGTGTGAACATGAGAGTAATGCTGTCTCTTCTCTCCCTGTCAGGTGCTGCCCATCCCTACTGAAGAGTGCTGATTGCCTGATGAATGACAGCTGATGGCAATCAATCTCGAGGGGGATGGGTAGCCAAATACCTGACAGCACACACACGTCTCGGCGCCTCATTCTGTCAATTGCTGGTGACTAAGAGTGAGGTTGCCATTGTTAAACCACTGTTGTGTTCATATGTATATATTGTTGGCCTATGTGCCTATTTCCACTTCTCTACCTGAGTGAGTATCCTCTTGTTGGCCGTTGTGCCTATTTCCACTGAGTGTGGAGTGATACTTTGCTGCCCTTTTGCTAGTGTTCCCTTCAAGTGGAACTGTATATATATATGTATTTGTAAACTGTATGCCATGGCCACTTTGTGTGGACTTGTACCTTTAGTACGTTCTGGCTGGTTGGTTAGTGTCGGCGGACGCTAATCTAGTTGTTTATCTATATATCACCTTGTGTGTTCTCCCCTTACCTTTTTCCCTTTGTGTGCGTTCTGGGTTTAAATCCCCTCTAAAATAAACATCATTCTCCCTTTGGGGAAAGCCGTGGGTTTCAAGCCCCACCACAATAAATATTATTTACCATTTGAACACGTCTTTGTTTACTATCTGCCTACCCGGGACTGTTTTGACAAGCATTTTTCTACTGAGGGGGTTGTTTCTGCTCATGTACCACCTGCCCAGTTAACTATCCTGTATGGTCGTTAGACCTTCGTACATGACAGATGGTAACCTCGTTCCCAGTTTTATCTCCTCCGTGAGATAGACTGGTAAAGCACTACGGCCGAAAGTGTGAATTTCCGGTGTATGTATACTTCCCCTGGAAGCTGCCTCCGAACAGACCAAACTTTCCCCGAATCCTGTCGGCAAACAAGCTATAGAACGTCCCGGTCATGTAGTAAATTCTTCAGGCAAAGCTGTTGCAGTGGCTTAAACGAGGAAATATTGTGCACTTCACACGTTTCTATAATTGTTTTGTCGAAACCGGAAAGCCTGTAGCCGGTACTTCCTGTACTTCCGTTTTCACACTTTAAGAGGCATAGCTTTACCAGCCTAGATGGATGGAGGATCATGCAAAGGGGGCGGGGCTTGAGAAAGGTAAACTACATTTGTAATATTTTTTTTTATCTTTTTTTTTTATAAATACATTACGTTGGATGTTTTTTTATTTTAACCTTTTGAGGGGAAATAAAAACCGACAACAAATTATAACAATATATTGTTTATTCCATCTTCAACTTCCCAGTTCAATGGAAACATACAATCATCATAATTTTTTCATCAGACATCTAGCCATCAATTCAACATTACTTTAGAGGTCCTAAACTCTGAAACACTCTAAGTTCATCATTGAGGTCAACAACCTCCTTATCTATATTTAAAAAACAATTAAGATCTAATTTAATTTCATCATAAATCATCAACGTATTAAGTTACTCCTGTGCATCAGTGTTACATCTATGGCTGCTTGTTATTTTTCTTCATTATATACTGTTCATATGTTATTCTCCTCTCCTTTGCCTTCTTGTACTTTTTCAAAAAAGAAAAGAAATCTTGTTATTGGCTTGTGTGTGTCAATCTCCAATTTTTTCGCTATAGTGTCTGCCTTATGTCTCTGATCTTGTTTTGAGTTTATTTTCTAGACCATGTTTACATGTATTTCGTTCATGTAATGTTCATCAATGTTTATGGACAATGGGATGAACGTACTTTCGTTCCCTCCTAGCACTGTTTTTTTTTTTTTTATAATGTGCTAAATAAATAAACTAAACTAGGGTAGAAGATTTTGCATATATATTTGTTTGTATGTCTGATTTTGATTGGTTTAATGTTCTATAATTGTTTGTATTTTTTTTATTGGTGTTTTATTGATATTTGTTTTGTTTTTTTGTGTTTTATTGATTATTCTTGTTTAATTTTTTTTTTTTTTTTTTTTTTTTTATTATTGCAAAACAAAAATTATTAAAAGTCAGTACTCAACACACAATGCATAATGAAACTTTCAGTCAAGGTGGTTAAAATACATGCAAGTACAGAAACAAGATAAAACAAAAATAGTCTATAATAACATTTTAACCGTATACAGTGTATATCCCGCGAAATTACTATTATATAAATGTTAGTATAGAATATACCCCTAATACCTATTTTCTAAAACCCTACACACATATGCTCCAGCTCGAACCCCCCCCTCCCGGACCCCCTCTTGGATAGTACCTCCATTATCCCTCACTCCTAACCAGACACTACCACTATAAGCTAGCTTTTATTCTCTCCACCACTTCTACCCACATTGACATTTTGGATTCATTGAGACCCAGAATTCTTGCTGTAGATATTTCTTGATATATCACATCGAGATATGTAAGGAACCAAACTCTCCGGCACATTTTTTCCGGTTGAAACCAGCGTGATGCGATCAGTTTTTTAGCTACTGTGATACCCGATAAAACCAATCTCTTTAGCTGTGGATTCACTGCAAACTCAAAAACATCATTCAATAGTAATACCGAGGGGTGTACAGGTATATTCCAAGATACGAGTATTGATAATTGTTGGGACACATCTTTCCAGAATGCCTTAACTGGTGGGCAGTCCCAATACATGTGCATAAATGTTCCTTCGTCCCCATTTGTACATTGGGAGCATTTGGAGTCTTGTTTAAGCCCCATTTTGCACAGCCTTATAGGAGTCAAGTATGTCCTGTGAATATAGTTCAGATTGATTTGTTGATGATCCGGGTTCCTTGATGTAAGTCGGACATTTGCCCAGGCTCCTTGCCAATCAAAGTCATTTTCCAGGTCTGGTATATCCCTCCTCCAGACAGTGTCTAGTTGAAGGGTTTCATACGAGGACGTTAGTAATTGATAATAAAAACCTGATACAAAACCTCCCAATGTTTCTCTTTCATAGAAAAATTTGTGGTATCTGTGGTGTTCGATTGGTATGAGTAATGGAACACCGTGAGACCTCAGACATAGCTTTAACTGTATGTAAAAAAGCCATGTGGACTCGGTGAGGTTAAACTTTGTGCATATTTCGACATAACTGCAGAAGCCCTGGTTATTAAAAATATCCCCTAATGAGTGTATGCCTTGCTCTTCCCATATAGGGAATCTTATAGGGCGTTTTCCCATTAAGAGTGCATTGTTATTGAATATGGGAGTGTGATTATGCCATTTTTGAGGGTTAGGATATTTCTTTTGTGTTTCCCGCCATGTTCTGATTGCATGGGTAATTATGGGGCCAAATTCCCGCTCACAATGCTTGATTGAAAGTTTAGTGTGTGCTGTCTTTCAGTCTCTGTGGGGCTACTATGTTTTCTTCTAATTCTCTCCAAGATACCAAAGCCTGGGGATCAAACCATATTTTCAATGGTCTTAATGTGAAAGCCTTAAAATATTGTAAAAAATCTGGAACTGCCATGCCACCGTCCGCTTTATTTCTCTGTGCGGTGGATCTTTTTATGCGAGGTGGTTTGTTATTCCAAATAAATTTGTATGTGGAGGATTGTAATCTTTTCCAGTAGCCCTCTGGAGGAGGTAACGGTAGCATTGAGCTGATGAAATTGATTCTTGGTAATACATCCATCTTAACTATTGATACCCTTGCCTGTACTGAGTTTTTAAGTTTTGCCCACCTGTCCAGGTCGTCTTTGATTTTGTTCTGTATTTTTGTGTAATTGTGCTTCACCGTTTGTCTTATGGTGGGAAATATTTCCACACCCAAGCATCTAAAATGTTTAACCATGGGTATCGCACCTGGGAGGGTTGTGTCTTTTTTTGCACGGATGTTAAGAGGAAGAAAAGCCGACTTCGGCCAATTTATTTTAAATCCCGATAAATCACCAAAGTTCTCTATCATCTTGTTTAATTTTTATATGTTTGTATACAGACCCCAGGAAGAATAGTTCATTAAGGATTGTACAGGACATTGTTTCCTTTTCCATGTGGGGATTTTTAAATTGTATCTACAGTATATTCAAGCTTACAGACAAGTAGCCGGAAACAACAAGTGAGATATTCACTTGCCTACGGCGATCTGACATCTTCTGAGAGAATTGTTGAATAGATAACTGTTACACAAATGTTCTAGAATGTTTGATTATGACATCATACTGTGACATCACAATGGAACATCATACTGTGACATCATACTGTGACATCATACTGTGACATCACAACGGAACATATTTGAGTTCCATTTGAATAATATAAATAATATGTATGATATAATGTAATGTTATATATTATAATATAATGTAATATAATAATAAAGTATAATATATTTAGCTCCCATTTGAATAATATAGATATTATGTCTAAAAACATGACATTCTTTAGGCTATGTGTCCACTAAAAGCCTTTTTTTCAAGGCGGACCGCTTTGAAAAGCAAAAATATGCATGCTCAGAGCGTTTCCTGAGCGTTTTTCCAGAGCGCCGCAGGAGTTTATTGTTGCGTCACCTGCATCACGATCGTTGCGTCATTTGCGTCATTAGTAGGAGCTACTCCAGAAGTTCGGGCCAAGCATGTTGCATCGCCAAAATGCAGACCAACAACTAATGTTACAGGGAGGGAGACCATCAGATTCAGCCCTGCTGAATTGCTCTGCATTTGTCTGAGGTAAGTAGCTAAACTTGAACATTGTCTTTTCGTTAATAAACATGATGATAGTTAGTGTCGAGCTAGCTAACGTTACTAAACTTATCACTAACATAGCTACCTAGCTAAGCTAGCTATCACTAACGTGGGTAGCTAGCTATCAATAACGTAGCTAGCTAGCTATCAATAACGTAGCTTAGTTAGATACTATCATTCCACACAAAGCAGCCAAGTCTTATCAAGTGCGGCTAACTTTGAAAATGTAATCAATATTAATAGACTAGCTAGCTAAACGGTATCACTATTGTATTGTACCCATTCGGCAATCTGTTAATAAAGTTTTCAATCAATCAATCACTAGCTAGCTAGCTAACGTTACTAAACGATATATTGATTGATTGATTGATTGAAAACGTTAACAGATTGCAGAATGGGTACAATACAGACCAGAGAAAGACTTTTGTCTTTTTTACATCAGGGTCCCCCATTTTAAATTCATCATAACATTTATGACATACACAACATACAGATATACAGTACTGTTACATCCAGACATTTATGACATACAGGATATACAGACAACTCTGTCTTTTTTTTATATTTTATTTTTTTATTATTTTTTAAACAGACATATAAACAAACATGACAACACACGATAAGATATACAAGCATTAATTCACAGTGCATATCCAATGAAATTACCATTTAGTCAAATGTCTTATATAGGATATACCCCTAATACCTGTTATCTAAAAACCTACATACATATGCTCCAGCTCGAACCCCCCCCTCCCGGACCCCCCATTGGATAATCCAACCATTATAATTTGTTCCTAACCAGACATTACCATTATGCTAGCTTTTATTCTCTCCACCACTTCTAACCACAATGTCATTTTGGATTCATTGAGACCCAAAATTCTTGCTGTAGATATTTCTTGATAAATCACATCGAGATATGTAAGAGTCCAGACCTTCCGGCACATTTTTTCCGGTTGAAACCATCGTGATGCTATCAGCTTTTTAGCCACTGTGATACCGGATATATATATAGACAGAGTTTCTAAAAGAGAATATATACATTTGAGGGGGAGGAAACTGTACATTGAACTGTACATAACTATCAATAGACTAGCTAGCTATTTGTCTGTATCTCTGTCTAGATAGATGCATGATTAGCTATTGATAGTCTGTGTGTTATATCAATTCAATATTGCCAGAGACAATTGCACTGCTACTTGCTTGGCAACATTGTAACAAAATGCAGTCATGCCAATAAAGCATTATTGAATTGTATTGACAAGAAGGCAAACTTTTTTAGTAATCCAGACAGTTCCCATACCTAATAATTGGCTGTCTGTCTAGATAGGTAAGTAGATAGATGCATTAGCTATTTATAGTCTGTGTCTATTTCATGTCATTGACATTTTCCATACCCAGTTCTCTTCTCTAATGTATTTTTCTTTTTATTAACAGATTGCAGAATGGGTACAATACTATGTGGGCCGACGTGTATGTGTGTGTATGTATGTATGTGTGTGTGTGTGTGTGTGTGTGTGTGTGTGTGTGTGTGTGTGTGTGTGTGTGTGTGTGTGTGTGTGTGTGTGTGTGTGTGTGTGTGTGTGTGTGTGTGTGTGTGTGTGTGTGTGTGTGTGTGTGTGTGTGTGTGTGTGTGTGTGTGTGTGTGTGTGTGTGTGTGTGTGTGTGTGTGTGTGTGTGTGTGTGTGTGTGTTTGTCAGGTGTCCAGTATCAGTGAGGAGAGATGGTAGCCTCCATATAGAGAGAGTGATCTGCAATCTGCTTAGGTTGGAGGTGCAATTCCTAACAGGCTCAACCATATGGATAAAAGTGCCCATATTATGTGCATTACACAAACCAAAAACAGATATTGTCAGAATTACTAGAAGAAAGAAACGTCACCACCTTTGGCTGATAGTAATTTATTCATTTATTAGGATTTCTTTTGGACTGGTCTAATAAATGTTTACGGTTCTTAGATGGACCCCCCCCCGCGCTGCCTCTTCCTCCTCCTCCAGGGGTCACTGCAGGGCGCCATGGGGAGTGGCGTACTGGCTCATGTTAGGCATGCCATGCATTATGCAGCAGCTTAGGCCACTGCGGTGGATCTTCATGTCCTCGGCTGTCGCTGCTCTGGTCGTAGCGCTCCATGTTGGAGATGGTTTTGAAGCGATTTAAGCCTCCGGCCACGAAGAGCAGGTCGTCCAACACCCCGATGCCAAAGTTGCAGCGGGGGGTGAGCATGTCGGGCAGGGCACGCCAGGAGTCAGTCAAGGGGCTGTAGGCCTCCGCGCTACGCAGGTCGTTTCCATGGTCCCACCCTCCCACCTGAGGACAGGACTAGGGATGGGTACCGAATTCGGTACTTTTGAGGCACCGAACCGAAACACGTCGGTACTACCGAGTATCGAATCAAGTGAGAAACCGTTTTTTTTTTTTTTTTTTTTTTTTTTTTTTATTATGACTGAGGTAGGTAAATTAAATTTCTGGAGACTAAAGTACCGAAAAAAGGTACCGTTGGGTACCGGTATCGATTCACAGGTACCGGTACCGGTATCGGTTCAAATGTGAAAGGTACCCATCCCTAGACAGGACACATGAGAGGAATGTTTTAGTGTGTGTCTCAGGTAGACAGGCAGGCAGACACGTTATTAATCCACTTAGGGAAATGAGGGCATCACAGCAGCCACTCCTGCTCTGCTACGCCTGCTGCTCATGGGGGCGATCAGAGTCCACTGGTTGGTGTCTGGGCTGTAGCACTCAGCTGTGAGCTGTGAGCAGCCACCACAGATGTAAACCTGTAATAAGAAAGAATATTCTAATTTAGTTTATATATTCCATTTTATTTCATTCTACTTTAATTGTCTGTTAATGTTGATGCACCAAAGGACCCAGACAAATTCCTTGTATGTGCAAGCTTACTTGGCAATAAAGACATTTATGATTTCTGATTCTGAATGATACCAATCGCTTAGTTTTTGGTTCCTTGGGTTCATCTACCACACGTGTGTTCCTCAGTTCCACCCACCTTGCCGTGGAGCACTGCGGCGCCGGCATTGCTTCTGTGCTGCAGCATGGGTGAAATCAGTGTCCACTGGTTGGTTTCAGGCTCGTAGCGCTCGGCGGTGTTCAGTCGCACGTGTCCGTCATACCCTCCCATGGCGTAGATACAGCCGTCCAACATGACCACGCTGACGTAACATCGGCGTGAGTGCATGGGAGCCGCCTGCAGCCAGCTGCGAGTGACGGGGTTGAACCTGCGCACACTGCTGAAATACTCTACGCCGTCCCAGCCGCCGACGCAGTAGACCAGACCGTGGAGATAAGCGCTGCCGTGGTGGGCCCGGGGACTCTCCGCCTCAACGCTCACGTCCATCCATCCACCGGCTCGGATATCGTAAGCCTCCATGCCATTGGTCACGCTGCTGCCACTAATGCCTCCGATGGCCAATAGGACCTCCTGGGGCAGGCGTGGGCGGGTCAGGGGGTTTGGGAGCCTGTCGGAGCCAGGGGGTTTCAGGACGCTGAGGATGAGGGCCCTGCAGTTGTGGCTGTCCCTCACCACAGGGTTATTCAGGACGTTGTTCCCGAAGTAGTCAGGCCTCATCAAGCCCATGCAAACCTGGGAAGAGACAAGCAGACAGCGGGTACAACTTAGACAGCGGTTGTAGACGGTTTCACTGGAATTCTGTTGCTAGGGAACAGTTTGGACCCAAACTTTTTAGAACCACTGTACTAGGGATCCTAGTGTTGTTTGAATGCAATGCACAGTAATACAATTAGTTACCTTGCTTGGGCAGCAGCAAAGGGATGTCTGTTTTACGCTCCTCACGGGAGTGGTCGATCCAACAGAGGACGGCCTCGAACACCGTCTCCTCGTTCTTCACGTTCAGGTCATCCCTCTCGATGATGTCCACCAGTTGCTGCAGGGACAGCTCCACAAACTCCTGTGAGACGGGCAGCATCTCCTCAAAGTGGCACACGATGAAGAGATGGGCCTTGCGCCTCTGGTCAGGGCAGTAGTAGATGTCCACAAACCTCCAGATGCAGACACAGTTTTCCAGAGACAGCTGGCCCTCTAGGAAGTCAGAGCACGCTCCTACTATGCCAGTGACGAGAAGCTGGTCTGCAGCCACCAGAAGCTCTTTCACGTTCTCTGCTGTCACCGGCACAAAGAGTGTGTAGGCGTACTCTATGATGAGCTGCATCATAGCCGCGGACACCCCAGGGACACTGTAGACTGCTTTCTCTGAGTCGCTCCAGTGAGTGAAGAGGGTTCTGTGGGATGCAGAGTATAGAGATATCTGATGAGTAAACAGTAAGCAACATTCTGTCCTGTGTGCTAATATATATTCACTGTAGAAGTATAGGGTCTTAGCACAGTAAGAGTATAGTATCGTTTTACAGTAGACGTACAGTATAGTATCTTTTTACAGTAGACATACAGTATAGTATCTTTTTACAGTAGACGTACAGTATAGTATTTTTTACAGTCGATGTACAGTATAGTATCTTTTTACAGTAGACATACAGTATAGTATCTTTCTCACAGTATACTGTGTGACATCACAACGGAACATCATACTGTGACATCATACTGTGACATCATAATGTGACATCACAACGGAACATATTTGAGTTTTATTTGAATAATATAAATAATATGTATGATATAATGTAATGTTATATATTATAATATAATGTAATATAATAATAAAGTATAATATATTTAGCTCCCATTTGAATAATATAGATATTATGTCTAAAAACATGACATTCTTTAGAAGTCTTAAAATATATTTTAAATTTAAGTTAAAATAAATGTAAAATAATAATAACGTTATTTATATAGCACCATTCATACAGATTGCAGCTCAAAGTGCCTTACACAAAAAACTAAACAAAAGGATACACTAAGGATGGAAATTATAAGACATGAAAATGATATAAACGGTAATAAAACAACTAGATAAGATAATAAAAATAGCTAAATAAGACAAACAGTAAGACAATAACATAAGACAATAAAATTATTACAAATAAAATAATAATAAAGACCAAAACATTAAAAAATGTATAATAAAATAGCAAAATTTGATAGTAAACAATAAGAAACAATTTAATAACACTAAAATAAGACATAAAAAAAGAACAAATACAATTATTTAAAAAAAAAAATACATAAAACAATGATAACAATGATAATAAAATATTTAAGTAAAAATAATAGAAAAAAAGAAAAATAAGACAATAAAATAAAGATGATAATTCATTTAAAAGCTATTTTAAAAAGGTACATTTTGAGCAGAGCCAACCGTGTGCTGAAGTACATTATAGTATCTTTTTACAGTAGACGTACAGTATAGTATCTTTTTACTAACCAAGTTAACCTGAACCAAGCTAACCTGAACCAAGCTAAACTTACCTGAAATAGTTGCTGCAGCCACACAGGATTGCCTTGTGGGCGTTAAACTCAGTGCTGTTGACTTTAATAACCACATCACAGAACCTTCCCTCCAGATACAGCTCATTAAGGATTGTACAGGACATTGTTTCCTTTTCCATGTGGGGATTTTTAAATTGTATCTACAGAATATATTCAAGCTTACAGACAAGTAGCTGGAAACAACAAGTGAGATCTTCACTTGTCTTCTGAGATCTGAGATCTTCTGAGAGAATTGTTAATAGATAACTGTTACACAAATGTTCTAGAATGTTTGATTATGACATCATACTGTGACATCATACTGTGACATCATACTGTGACATCACAACGGAACATGTTTGAGTGCCATTTGAATAATATAAATAATATGTATGATATAATATAATGTAATGTAATATTATATATTATAATATAATGTAATATATAATATTACATTACATTATATTATATCATTATTTATATTATTCAAATGGAACTCAAACATGTTCCGTTGTGATGTCACAGTATGATGTCACAGTATGATGTTCCGTTGTGATGTCACAGTATGATGTCATAATCAAACATTCTAGAACATTTGTGTATCTATTCAACAATTCTCTCAGAAGACAACTTGTCTGAGTTTAATGCACTGCATCTTGAAACAGTACTGAACAGTAAGTAAGTAAGTAAGTAAAGTGTATTTATATACTGAACTACGGAAGCCCTAAGCGTCCGTACATTCATACATTTTATTTATGATAACGTATCACGAGAAAACAAATTAAATCGGATTAATTTATTTCAGGGGGGTACATGACATACAGGTATAGTACTGTTACATTTGCGACATACAAGATATGCAAATATACAGCACTGTTAAACAGAGATCCTAACAGAAAATATACATACGATAGGGAGGAAACTGTACATTAGGAGGGGGTGGGAGGGGTTTGGACGTACGGGGGCCAGGTTCGCGTTGCAGCCTCCCGTAGCCAGGTGCTCTTTGAGAGCTCACTTTGAGGCACATTAATGTGTATAATATTATCTGTAACAGCAAGGCATAAAGCTATTTCAGCCTGTGTCAGGCCTTGATTGAAGAGATATGTGACACGGTCATCAATATCCTCCTGCTTAGCCCCTTTCGTGACTGTGATGCACCGAGTGCATCATAGTCACGAACAGGGCTACCTGCTCCTCTGACATTGTGACACTGAATGATGTTTCCTGCAGTGATTTAATATATAGACTATCGTTTTGTTTTCTCGAGATCTCGAGAAAATTATCGCGTTATCACGAGAAAACAAATTTAATTAACTTGTTATCACGGGAAAACGGCGCAAATAAAATGTATAGACTAAACAACATAGATTGAAGCCTGCATTTCTCAACCAAGGTGCCTTGCCTACCGTTTTGCTGTGGAAAGGTGAGTGTCCACAACAGGCTTCGGGGACATACATATTATTTATATTATTCAAATGGAACTCAAACATGTTCCGTTGTGATGTCACAGTATGATGTCATAATAGACATTTGTGATGTCACAGTATGATGTCATAATAGAACATTCTAGAACATTTGTGATGTCACAGTATGATGTCATAATAGAACATTCTAGAACATTTGTGATGTCACAGTATGATGTCATAATAGAACATTCTAGAACATAATTTTGTGTTCTATATATATTCAACAATTCTCGTTATTGTATTTATTAGTATTGGACAGGCAAGAGGAGCAGAGAAGAAGGAGATAGTGTGTTTTGAAGATGAGAAGAAGAAGAGGGTAAACAATCAAAAGTTGGTTTACCAGAGGCCTAACTATGGCACACCACTAGCGTAGTATAAGAACTGAGGAGGGCAGTAATACGCCTGCGGGAAATTCTAAAGAAGAAGAAGAAGAAGAAGAAGAAGATCTCATTGTCATCTAAAGACAAACAAGTCACTTCAAAGGCAGCTACAGCTTTTATCCGTTTCGAGGACGACAAAGATATAACGCAAGCACCTGAGTCATCGACCGCCTGACCCCCGACCCCGCATCGACGACAGACCAGAGAGCAGGAGTAGCCATGCTTCAGCGTCTGAGCAACCTGCTATTCAGGGAGGTGGAGGAGGTGGCCGCGGAGCTGAAGGGACCCAACCCCTGTATGACAGAGGCCGACGAGGAGGACTGGATGCTGGTCAATCTACCCGGTGAGTCCCCCCTTCACGACCAGGAGGGCGAAGGGGGAGGGTTGGTGCAGCACTAGAATAGAATTGATGGAATGGGTAGGAAATGGTTCAAAGGGTTTAGGCTGCTGTGAAGGTATTTCCGTGTGCCGGCCTGGTATTTTATTGGGAGCCAGTGAAGGTTGTGGACAGGGCCGCCTGGGAGAAATGCGAGGCCCTGTGCGAGATTTAAACGTGAGCCCCCCCCCCCCCCCCTAAAATGTAAAAAGAAAAAAAATATATATAATATTTTTTTTATTTTTTTTTTAATACAGTCAACATATTCTTAAATAATAGCGCTGCCCGAGGCTAGGCATGATACAGTCAACATATAGCAAGAGAGAGAGCGAGAGAGAGCTCCCGTTCTACAGTCAATATACAGTGTTATCGCTGCACAGACCCGGCAATGCCCCTGACCCTCCACCAGAGCAAGGCCAGAGAGAGAGAGATAGAGACACACATTGGAAAGAAACAACCCAAAACCAGAGCAAATTGAAATGCTATTTGGCCCTAAACAGAGAGTACACAGTGGCAGAATACCTGAGCACTGTGACTGACCCAATACTAAGAAGATCCTTGACTAGGTACAGACTCAGCGAGCACAGCCTAGCCATCGAGAAAGGCCGCCATAGGCAGACCTGGCTCCCAAGCGAAGACAGACCCACTGCACACAAGATGAGGTGGAAACCGAGCTCCACTTCTTAACAACCTGCCCACTATACCAAGACATACTTCCCACAAATTGCAAACACCCAAAGAGACTTTGAAAACATCTAAAATAACTCAAAACTCCCATACCTACTGGGAGAAATACAAGAATGTGAAATAAAGCCCATTTGAATTGAAGAGAGAGAGATAGATAGAGCATGTCTGTGTGTGTTAGAAAGAGAGAGATAGAGAGAGAGCATGTCTGTTTGTGTGTGTGTGTGTGTGTTAGAGAGAGAGCATGTATATGTGTTAGAAAGAGAGAGAAATATATAGAGAGAGAGCATGTCATTTTGTGTGTTAGAGAGAGATATAGAGCATGTCTGTGTGTGTTAGAAAGAGAGAGGGAGAGAGAGAGAGCATGTGTGTGTGTGTGTTAGAGAGAGAGAGCATGTCTGTGTGTGTGTGTTAGAGAGAGAGCATGTATGAGAGAGATAAGCAAAGATGAGCCCCTAAAGGATATTCAACTTTTAATGGAAGAACAAAACAGAAGGAAAAGATAACTTCACAAAGGCAACATGAATATACATAGATCCAAAAGGACAAAGATCAACACTTAAATCCAAAGAGAAGAGGGTCTATACCAGAGAAAACAAAGTAGCAAGGAGCCAATGGCCGACATCAGCTAAATAGGCTAACTGCAAATAGAGTAGCCAGGTACTGACACCAGGCCACACACCGTTAGCTACTACAACAGCTAGCCGGCCCGTTGGGCTCAATATAACGTTAGCTAGCCGGCCCGCTTTGGCTCAATATAACATTAGCTACAACAGTTAGCCGGCCCGTTTGGCTCCCGAGAGAGAGAGAGAGATATATCCACGGCGGAAATAGAATAGAGTGCATTAAAAACTCACCAAACGTCCAAGAGGATGGAGACAACCACGTGGAGTTGACGAAGTTCATCTGCCGAATGACCGTCCTCTTCATCTTGGCATAACAATGCTGCACGCGCTCTCTCTAGGTTAGCTAATGCTAGTTAGCCTTTAGCTAAGCTAGCTACTAGCCGACATCATCATGGCTATCCCGACTGAACCACACGTTAGCACTCGATATTATAACGTAGCTAAAGCTAACTAGCTGTCCCTGCCTTTAGATAAGCCGACATGGCTAGCCTGACTGAACTGTCTAACATGCAACAACTTTCATCTTCAGTCCATCTGCCGAATGACCGTCCTCTTCCTCTTGGCTGGCATAACTAAGCATAACCTCCAAAGCTGCACGCGCGAAATAGTCAAACGCAGCTGACGCACGCCGGCGTACACATGATGTAACCCCTCCCTTCATTGAAACCAATAGTATGTCTGCTGCAGAGCCCCAGAGCTCCAATAGTGAGTATGTCTGTCCTAATAAACTGACCTACACTGTAGCACTCAACACTTTGATGAACATTGTTGCTCAGCTGATATAGTTGTGCCCTTCCTGATGGCTTGTCGTACAGAACTTGTAAGTCGCTTTGGATAAAAGCATCAGCTAAATGACTAAATATAAATGTAAATGTAAATGCTGACTGCTGCAGAGCCGCAGAGCCAGGAACAAGTCACACACATTCTACAAACATGTCTAATGTGAAATATATAAGCATATAAGCAAAACTAGATTTTAGGTCTGTGATGAAAAAGGGCCTCGCGGGAAGGGGGGCCTCACAAAAAAAAAAAAAAAAAAAAAAAAAAAATAATAAAAAAATGTATAAATAAAAAATATTTTTCTTTTATTTTTTTTAATTTATTTTTTGCGAGGCCCCCCTTCCCGCGAGGCCCTGTGCGACGGCACTGCTCCCACACCCCCTGAGGCGGCCCTGGTTGTGGAGGACTAACATTTGATTGCTAAAGGCGGGTGGTACGTTGCAGTAGGGTGAAGATGTTGTTCGGAGAGAATAACCACGGGCAGACTGGTGTTTTAACCCCATGGCTGCCATAAACCTTGTATGTACGTTTGTCCTTCAGGAAGATGGAACAGGTGTATTTATCTTCTGCTCCATCCACCTTGTTTATGATCTCAGACGAAGCCCATTGACCGTATTCACACGGCTGCCATTTTGCTCGGGTTGGGTTTCCTTCCTTTTCCACAATATTCCCAACCCGAGCATGACGTGAGCGCAAAAGGGCCGGCGCGTGAATGTGGTATGATGTCATAATAGTACATTCTAGAACATTTGTGATGTCACAGTATGATGTCATAATAGAACATTCTAGAACATTTGTGTTCTATATATTCAACAAGCGGGTGTTTCCTCAGAACGGGTCTTGAAAGAGGAAGAACGGCAAATGGAGCTACGAATTCCCAGAACGACCGATATTTGCGATCAGTCGAAGGGCGAGGGGTCGGAGTACAGTGGGGAGGAGAGTGAGAAAGAAGAGAGGGAGGAGGAGGGGTGGGGAAAGTACGTTTGCTGTGGAACGGTGGACGAGCCTTGCCCACCGTGTTGCTGTGTCAAAGGGGATGAGAGGAGAGAAGAACTAGCTGTAAAGAAGAAGAAGAAGGAAGAGGAAGAACGGCAAATGGAGCTACGAATTCCCAGAACGACCGATATTCGCGATCAGTCGAAGGGCGAGGGGTCGGAGTACAGGGGGGAGGAGAGTGAGAAAGAAGAGAGGGAGGAGGAGGGGTGGAAAACGGTGAGGAAGAAGAGGAAGAAGCGGACGGAGAGGAACGACAGCGATGGGGATAGTCAGGGCAAGGGTGAGAGTAGTGGGGAGGAGAGGGGGGGAGAAGGGGGGAAGAGGAAGAAAGGGGGGGACGATAGCTCAAGTGGGCCGGGAGACGAGGGTGCAGGAAAAGATGTGGCAAAAGCGGAAGTGATCCATATAGTGGTCAGGCTTGAGGGGGAGAGGGATGAGAGGAAAGTAGGTAGGCTCGAGTGGCCCAAACTCATTGCCGAGCGATTAGGAGAGGTAAAGTACGTGAACGTTTTGTGGGATGGGAATCTGGCCGTAGGGTGTGGTAGTGAGGGGCAGGTGGAGGTGGCTAGGAAGATGCAGAGCATTGGGGGGGTGGGTATAAGTAAGGTGGCGAGAGTAGGGGAGAAGAGGGGGGGGGGATGTAAGGGGGTGATAGTTGGGGTACCGGTCGAGGTTACAGTAGAGCAGCTGGTGGAAGAGCTAAAGGAGGACAGGCGTAATGGCATAGTTAAGAGTGCAGCAAGGATGAAGAGGGGAGCGGAGAGGGCAGTGACGGGGACGGTAGTGATTACGTTTGAGGGTGGGGTTGTTCCTAGGGAGGTGTTAGTAGGGCGTAGGATGTATAGGGTTAGGGAATTTGTTCATAATCCTCTTAGGTGCTATAGGTGCCAGGGGTTTGGCCATATAGCTACCACGTGTATGAAGGGGATGAGGTGCGCTAGGTGTGGCGGGGAACATGAATATGGGAAATGTGGAGAGGGAGTGAAGCTGAAGTGCTGTAGTTGTGGTGGGGAGCATAGTGTAGCGTTTCGGGGGTGCGAGGTGATGATGAAGCAGGTCGCGGATCGGAGAGAGAGAAGGGAGGGTAAGTTGACGTATGCTGGGGCGGTTAGCAGGGCAGGACAGGGTAGCCAAGAAAGGGTGCAGGGGGTTGAAGGAGGGCATTTGGCAGTGAGGATAGAGCAGGTGGAAAGAGACAGGGGAAGGGAGGAGAAATTAGGTATTGTGGCCTTCGTGGCAGGGGTAGTTACTGGTATGGCAGAGGTTACGGGTAGAACAGAGATGGTGAAGATGATTGTTAGGATAGCGGTTCAACATCTGGGATTGGAAGGTCTGGACTGGAAGGAGGTGTGTAAAGAATTGGCTGAGGGGGCTGCGAGGGACAAGGCTGCGAGGGACAAAGCAGCCCAGGATAAGATAGCAGGGGGCAAGGAGGGTCCCGCGGAGGGGGGCTCAGGCAGGAAGTAGCAGCAGTAGCTGCACTCCAATGGACAATGTAGTTGATGACGGGGTCCAGTAGAAGAAGAAAAAGAAGGTGAAGAAGGAGAAGAAGGAGAAGAAGAAGAGCCCATAAAAAGAATTGCGGAGGGCAGTAATACGCCACGATGCGTCTACTCTGCCGGAAATTCAAATAAGAAGAAGAAGAAGAAGAATTGCGGAGGGCAGTAATACGCCTCGATGCGTCTACTCTGCCGGAAATTCAAATAAGAAGAAGAAGAAGAAATTAGTTTCTCAGCCCCTGCAAAAGTCAAATGATTTAAGCCCGCCTCCTACCCCCCCCCCCCCCACCTTCTTCTCATCTTCAAAACACATTACTATCGTCTCTGTCTCCTTCTTCTCTGCTCCTCTTGTCATACAATCACAATCCAAACATCATCTCATCTCTCAAAGTGCCCCCCCAAGAGGGGGAACCCTCTTCTCTCTGTCCTCTCTAATCACAATCTCAATCTCCCCAATTGTCCTTACTTTATTGCATAGCTTTTATACAAACCTACCACCCCTGCATCATCGTCTTCGCAAACTCCCACCCTCCTGACCCCTAAACATCTATCCGTCATTGGCCAAACCTGTCCTTGATCCCACCCCCGCCCGCCATGCACTCAGGGGGAGCAGCCTGTCCTGCGGCGAATGCAGAGGGCGACATGGAGGCTCCGCCCGTAGCGCAATCATTCCCAGACAACAACGACGACCAATCAAATCGTCCCGACACGCCTACGTGGACAGAGAGCCCCGATCCGCACCCGCCTCACAAGCGCCGCAGGACGCATAAAGGTCGGGCGCGGGAGGCGTCATCAGACCCCCTTTCCTGTCCCGGCGTTAGCCCGTTAGCCCACCTCCCCAGGCGGGCCAGGCTGTCCACCCCGCCTGTGTCCTCCCCCGGCTCTGGGAGTGAGTGTGGAGGCAGTGGGGGTAGCGGTAGTAGAGGGTGCATGGATGAGAGCTGGTTTGTCACCCCTCCCCCCTGTTTCACTGCAGAAGGAGCCACGGCGGAGACAATCTCAAATAGGAGATTGTGGATTAGAGAGGACAGAGAGTGGGGGGGCACCTCGAGAGATGAGATGATGTTTGGATTGTGTTTGTATGACAAGAGGAGCAGAGAAGAAGGAGACAGACAAGAGGAGCAGAGAAGAAGGAGACAGAGACGATAGTAATGTGTTTTGAAGATGAGAAGAAGAAGAAGAAGAAGAAGAGTGTAAACTAGATTGTAGTTAGGCAGCAATACGCCGAAAGGTGTCTAGACTGCCGGAAATTCACAAGAAGAAGAAGAAGATCTCATTGTGCTTCTTGAGACAGGATAGATAGACTGTCTATCCTACAACACATAGACTGAAACCTGCATTTCTCAACCAATGTGCCTTAATTGCCTACCGTTTAGCTGTGGAAAGGTGAGTGTCCACAACGGTTAGCTAGCTGTTCTACTTGAATACTCAATGTTAATATTGAATCAGACAATATTGAATACTGAATGTTAATGTCAGACCATATTGAATACTGAATGTTAATTCAGGTTGACAGTTGACATCATTTGACAGTTGACAGGGGGCTGGAAAGTTGATTTAAAGGGGACATGCATTATAAATGCCTTTTTTCTGTGTTTAGCATGGTTTTATAGTAATACAGGTTAGTATCAATGGGTCTGTGTCTCTAATTACCATATTGACTCATCAGTCTAGTCTCGAGTTCACGAGATCTTCCCTCACTCAACTAAACTGTTCTGATTTGACGGTTTCTGTGACGTCGACATAGCATTGATCTGCAGTAACGCCCCCTCTATGGTTGTAGTGCAGTGTAACCCGACACTTCCTCAAATGGGTTTTCACAGGCAGAGAACGAGCGAGAGAGAGAGAGAGAGAGAGAGAGAGAGAGAGAGAGATAGAGAGAGAGAGAGAGAGAGAGAGAGAGAGACGGCGGGAGGGACTGCAGAAGTGTGTGTAATGTGTGTGCGCCATCTCTCTCCCTCGTCGGACACACACACATACACAAACTTGACTGCGTGTGTGTCGGGGACGTAGGCATAGTGTAACCCGACACTTCCTCAAACGGGGTTTGACAGGCAGAGAACTAGCGAGTAGAGGGAGGGAGAGAGAGAGAGAGAGAGAGAGAGAGAGAGAGAGAGAGAGAGAGAGAGAGAGAGAGAGAGAGAGAGGGACGGTGGGAGGGACTGCAGAAGTGTGTGTAATGTCAACTGAGCTATATAATTTAATTTATACGTATAGCTACAGTCCATCAATATCTTCCTTTTGAATGAAATAGGTTCAGGAGAGAGATGTAGAGAGGGAGAGGGAGAGAGAGCGAGACACACACACACACACAGATAGACACAGATATTCTCAGCCCCCCTTTCCTCTGAGCGTTCCCAGTGATGGCTTACTATGTGCGTGTGTGTGTGCGTGTGCAAACGGGACACACATCTGTGCAATAGCACACACCACCAAAGTCACTGGCTGGCTCACATTGTGCGTGTATGTGCGTGTGCTAACTTCGCTAACGTTATCCGCCTCAGAAAGATTAGCTGCCTCGCCGGATTCCTCTTTCTCCTCGTCTCTTTTTTGCTCAAAATAAAAATGAATGGGCTTCATGGCTGGCTGAATTTTTTGCGTTGTCTGATTCTGAATGTATAACTTGCCTATGCCGGTACCGTGACTTTGTTTTCCAGCGCGTACTGTGTTCTCATTTCCTTTCAATCGCATGAAACCAGCCGCGTCACCGCAGGAAACTCTACTGTGATTGGACGTTTATGAGCCTTGTGGAATGTGGGACTTGTAGTTTCTGAACTATTAACACCGGAGCTGTTTGTAATCTTCACTCGCACACTGCGAGTAAATGATTTTTCCGGTTCGCACACAAATATTATTAGGGGCAAATACGAGTGAAATGCTCGCACTGTAGAGCATATATATAATTATATATATATATATAATTAGTAAACTGTCTGGGGCTTTTCTTGCCCCCCTTAACTGATTTTCGAGGGCATTTGGTACATTTTCGAGGGCATTTTGCCCAAAGCCCCCCTTAATTTCGAAATTCGAACCCTGTACCAAGATAGTGTCTTAACAAAGCCAACAAACTGATTTCACATCTTTACATGTGTAGCAGGGTGGATTATCCCTGCTTTGTGGGAACGGTTGCTGGCAGTCACAAGGTAGCTGGACACAGTAGAGCTCCGTCTGACTGCACCCTCGTCTTTGGGCCTGGAGCGTCAAACTGGGGCCCGATAGTGGGAGTGAATGGGGCCCGGGATTTACCAACCTGGTCTGGTACTCTGGTCTTCCTCGCCTCTCCGGGGCGGTCAGCAGTACTCCCCAACTCGCTCTCACTCCCTGAATACCTCCTTTAACCCTCCCACACCTAGTGACTGATATGCCTAATTAGATTCGTTCCTCCCTCAAGCCGTACCCTCCCTTGATGACCACTAGAAACCTTACAATGAAAAGGGGAGAGTTGGGTAGGAGGGGTTAATGGTATATACGTTACCCACACCAAAAGAGTTAACACTAGGCACAGGAATGGACACGCACACAGAACCCCATTTAAGCCTTTATATTAATTGTACTGTTCAGTTACAATGATTTAATAGGAGTGGTCGAATGGACTGAAGTCCTACTATAGCTCCGTGTGCAACTCAATACCTTGTAGACACGTATATTATACACCCACCTCTGGGTTAGTATCAGGGATAATATACTTCAATGTGTTTGACTCATCACCCACGTCTGGGTCAGCACCCGGTATAACACCTCAATCAGGCTTTAATTATATGGCAAGAATAATACCTCCCTAAGGCTTTACTTATGATGCACCAGGTCTGTAACCTCCCCACAGGGAAAGGGTTAATTAAATGGGAAAATATTATTAAAGAACAAACACGTTATCACACTTAAAGGAAATGAAAAGGTGGGCCCACTGTACCAGAACAAAAGTCCTATGCTAATGCCGGCATGTAAGGTTTATGGGGTACCCCTATGAACTGTAGTTAGCACCGTTAGCTTCACCCGCAGGCCGCATCACACTGTGTACTGTGCAATAAGATCTGGGCACCGAAGCCCTAATGTACTCAACCAAGATGGCGGCCGCGCCGCGCCACCACCGTCCGAGTAGCAAGATGGCGTTGAACGCTCTCGTCATGGGCGCCAGCAAGCGGGGCTGGAGCAGAGGGCAGTAGCTGGCTGAGAGCGTGTGCTGGGTGATGGCGACCTCTGCTGGACGGAAGAACTCCCGTGTTGGGCTGTCGACCGCCGGAGCAGAGCGGACGTCGAAATGCCGGTGAATGCTGGTTGTTGACAGCCGGCGCTGGGTTGACGCGCAGCCATACACTTGCCCTACCTTAAACTGAAGCTACTCTCCGGGTCTCAAACAGCCCACCTGCTACACGGTTATACTGTTGCGCAACGTGGCTGACTATACCACCGGTCTTCTTCAGCGCCTCGCGCTCGGTGTACACTGGACTCAATATAGCCGTTAGCAGCATGCTACTTATACCGTACACACTGCTACTATAACACGCTACCTATGGACGTTAGTCCTTGGGTTCAGTTTCTCTTACTCACGCACTATCACGGATACTCCTAGGATAACCCGTCACTAGCAAGTATGTCTCGTCACCCGTCGCTCGCTCCGGCGGGGCTCTCTGGTGGTTCTTTAACAGGGCTATTCCAAAGCACCTCCCGTTGTAGCTGCGACCGTTCACGGCTACATCCCACACCGAAGAGGTCTTCCGGTTCTCCCCACCTCCAGGTGATTCCCTCTTCCTCGTTGCCTGCCTCTCTCCACGCTCCGCCTGCCACCTGCCGCCCCCTGCTGGCACCGCCACTTAGCCCCACAGGAAGAGAACTGGGTGGATCGAATATGAATCAATTTCTGTTTATAATCCATATTCCAGCCGGTAGGAGAAAGAGACACCCGCGTCATTGTTCGTGAGAATATCAATGGAAACTAGTCAACATGTATTTGTGCACAAAGGGGAGATAAAAGGCAAGTCAGCACTTCTGAATAATAGCCATATTTTCAGGGTGCTACACATGTATACATTACATCACGTCTAATTGGCGAGCATTTGTTTTCTAGCTTATGGTATTTTCACCAAACTACAGTTGAGCGTAGTAGAGGTTGGATACACCAGCTAATCTCCCCCTAACTTTCTGTAGTGTGGTAGTTAACCTTCTAGTGTGGTAGTGAAAGGGTTAACCTTCTAGTGTGGTAGTGAAAGGGTTAACCTTCTGTAGAGTGGTAGTAAAAGGTTAACTTGAGAACTACTCTAGTAAAGTACAAGTACCTCTAATGTGTACTTTGGTGCAGTGCTTGTTACGCTCCACCACCACTGTTGTCATGTCACTAACCGATCCTTGTGTCTGCTCTCTGTTTCTCTTAGCTACTCGTGAAATGGAGACCCCTAAAGGTAAGTTTGTGTTTTAAACATGGAAAACATTCACAGTTTATAGACGCTGCACACCTTAGATCTCATGAAAGCATTTTAAAAGACTTATCATTGCGCACGCAATCGCATTGTGATATTAGCCGAGTGTGCACTTTGAGTTAGGACAGCTGAAACTCCACCAATCTTTCGCCATCGACTAAAAACACACTTCTTCAATCAATATCTGAAATTAAAGAAGAAAAGGTTGCAGGCATACAAATAGACGGTACAATAAGTGGTAGAGTGTATTAAAAGGCTAAGATGAAGAGGTAGGTTATTAGCCTACTTTTGAAAAGAAAAACAATTTTAAACTTTCATACCTGGCTTTGAAACATATACTACCTCTCAAGAATACTTGTATTTTTAGATTTCTTTTTTTTTGTGAAAGAAAGAAAGAAAGAAAGAAAGAAAGAAAGAAAGAAAGAAAGAAAGAAAGAAAGAAAGAAAGAAAGAAAGAAAGAAAGAAAGAAAGAAAGAAAGAAAGAAAGAAAGGGAAAAACAAACACTGAGGAGGGAGAGAAGAAGAAAAAAAATCAACCCACTCGTCTGTAATTGCAGGCGCTTTCTTCTGCCGGGCTGATGAGTTAATTTGCAACAATACCTTGTGCAAGCTGCACGCATGGGTGTGCGACGGCAAGGACGACTGCGGTGACAATTCGGATGAAGACGCAGACATGTGCGGTAGGTTGAAAGACTCTCTCTCTCTCTCTCTCTCTCTCTCTCTCTCTCTCTCTCTCTCTCTCTCACTCTCTCTCTCTCTCTCTCTCTCTCTCTCTGTCCCTAATGTCCATACTAAGCACACGTCTCACAAGCAATTCATTAGCTTTGATTAATAAATTTACTGCTTTCTGGAGCCAAGGACACAGCCTACCTGATGTATACTGCCCGGTTTGGAAAAGTTATTCAACAGGAAGCTGCTGTTAGTGTTTACTTTAGAAATATGATGGAGCCATCTCCCAGAGGGAAGCTCCCGTTAGTGTTTACTGTTGAAATATGATGGAGCCACTCTCCCAGAGGGAAGCTGCTGTTATTGTTTACTTTAGAAATATGATGGAGCCACTCTCCCAGAGGGAAGCTCCCGTTTTGATCACATGTTGACTGACTCCGTGGTCCTGCAGACATCCAGGTGAAGGAGATCAACAAGCGCTCCTCAGGTCACGCCTTTGAGGTGATCCTGAGCCCCTCATCCCTGGAGCGCAGCAAGGCCAACCTCCAGCGGTCTATCACCCCCAAGAAGAAGGACATCTCTATGGAGGAGATCCAGAGGAAGCTGGGGGCAGCGGATGAGAGACGCCGGGTCCTGGAGCGCAGCAAGGCCATGCTCCGGCGGTCTATCACCCGCAAGAAGAAGGACATCTCTATGGAGGAGATCCAGAGGAAGCTGGAGGAGATCCATTTACATTGCTGGGGGCAGCGGATGAGAGACGCCGGGTAACCATGAAAATAATAATAATAATAATATGATGATGATGATGATGATGATGATGATGATGATGATGATGATACTAATAATAATAATAATAATATGATGATGCTACTACTACTACTACTACTACTACTAATAATATGATGCTACTACTACTAATAATAATAATAATATTATGATGCTATTACTAATAATAATATGATGATGCTACTACTACTTCTACTAATAATAATAATATGATGCTACTACTACTAATAATAATAATATGATGATGATGCTACTACTACTAGAATAGAATTACTTTATTCATCCCCGAGCGAAATTTGGCACTACAAATCGCTCACAGTAAACAGTAAACATTTAGGGACTCTACCTGCTGACAGCTGAGTAAGATGGCTGCGCCACGGTTTTCGGCTGACTGCCGCTGCGTCCTACTGTCACTGTTTGTCCTCGTTGTGTTTGTGTCTCGTATTCACCCGACGAAAATTATCTACGACCGACAACCACTTTTGGATATCCGCGACTACTTCATGGACCTCCGTGGTGGGGATTTCATGGAGAGAACACTACCGGGAGAAAGGATTCTTCCCCACCCCTGGCTGGCCAAACTCCCAGCCGAGCTAACACGTCCGTGCCTCGGTGTCCCCCATCGCAAAAGATGATCTAGGAAGCGGAGAAAACGAGGAGGCGCGGCGGCCAAATGGAAAAACACCTCTCGTTCCTACCTGGTGCCCGTGGAGTTCCAGAGGACCCCGCCCCGCCGCTCGTCCAACCCGGTGTGTGGAATTATTCCCTGCCGGCTCGCATACACCGGCCCAGCCCAGAGTCTGTCTCTACCTGTGTTTCACCGCCCATGGAGGCCCAATGGATGTCGTGGCGCAAACCTGCTACAGGTGCAGCCTCCCGGGGGCTCCCCTCTCGCCCCCCCCCGCCGCTGGCCCTATTCAACGCTCGCTCGCTGTCAAACAAGGCCTTCAACTGGATTTTCTCCTGGTGGTTGAAACATGGATACGGATAGCCCCTTTCGTGACTGCGATGCAAGCCAGGGGTGTTGTGTATGTGGATTACAACGGTGTTCACCGGGCCTTTAAGATGGCACTGTAATGTTGCGACAGTGCTGTGAAATACCGTAAAAGCGTTGTGGTAACAAGAGTTGATGTGGTGTGTTGTTGTGCACTGGTGGAGCATGCAAATAAACGGTAAAACGTTACGTCGCAGTCTGGTGCGTTTTTGAATACATAATATTGGCGACGAGGATGGGATCATGCATTCCCTACTTTCACCTCTCTCTCCGTTTCTCGCCCTGCCTGGCGAGCCACCGGTTCCGTGGATTCACTGGCTGGAAGCGTTTAATACGTTCATAATAGCCTTCGGGCTCGCCGACACTGATGCTGCTCGGAAGAGAGCCCTGCTCATCCACAACCTGGGAACCGAGGGACAACGGATCTTTAGGACTCTCGGAGCTGCACCGAATTATGCAGACTGTGTCACGCTGCTGTCGGGACATTTCGCTGCTCCACAAAACGTCATGCTCCGGAGAATCGTCTTCCGTCAGCAACGTCAGCAGGCGGGTGAGTCGGTCCACCACTATGCAGCTGACCTACGGGGGCTGGCTAGCCTCTGTAAGTTTGGAGTGCTGGAAGATGAACTGATACGGGATCAGCTAGCTGAACATACGAACAACCCAAAGCTCAGAGATAAGCTATTAATGATGCCAGATGAATTGACATTGACAAAGGCTGTTAATATTGCTTTCCATCTCGAGTCAGCAGCAGGTTTGGCATCACAGCTAGCACCCTCCAGTAATGTTTTCCCCAAACCTCTGATGTTGACTCAAACAGTGGCACCGTCCGGGGAGTTTCCCGAACCGGTTTTTCAGGAGGACAGCCTGGAGGTAAATTTTGCTGCACGCCGGGGTACGACTGTGACAGCACGCCGGGCCGTGTGTGGAAATTGTGGCTCCTCATCACACTCCAGCCGGGCTCCAGTTTGCCCTGCCAGAGGACAGAGGTGTCAGCGCTGTGGCAGGCAGAACCATTTTGCCCGGGTCTGCCGCTCTGCTCCCGGCGCTGATAGCACGCCGCCACGCTCGCCACGTCCACCTACGCCGACAACCATCCATTCAGTGGACGCCACCTCTCGAGCATTTAAATGGTGCACGGTGGAACTGGACGGGGTGGTTCTCCCACTCCTGTTGGATACGGGGGCCTCCAAGTCACTTTTGAACATTTCCACGGTTCGACGACTCTTCCCGCTCCGGACGCTCACCGCCAACGCAGAGGACCTATATGGGTATGGACACTCTAAGATAGGAATGGCAGGCACAATCACCTTCACTGTGTGCTACGGGACCAAGGCCCTTCCCTCATTCACTTTCCAAGTGTCTCGTCATGGACTACGATTTGTTTTGTGGGCTCGGGTTCTCCCTTGTGGACAATACAGGGGCTGACATTCTGTCTGTGGGTTCGCCCTGGCACCAGCGCTGGCCTGCTCTGTTTAGTGGGTTGGGCTGCCTCACTGCGTTTCACCACCAGCCTCTCCTCAACCCGGAGGTGCGTTCGGTGATCCAGCCGCTGCGCCGCCTGCCCCTCGCCCTACGCGACGACGTCGCCGCCGAGCTGCAGAAGCTTTTGGATGCGGGCATGATCGAACACGTCAACGCTTCGCCATGGATTTCCAACCTGGTGGTGGTAAAAAAATAATTAGGGGGACTGCGTCCATGCATCGACCTCAGGCAGGTGAACAAAGCGGTGATTCCGGATAAGTACCCGCTGCCCACAGTGGAGGAACTGGCGGCACAATTTTACGGCTCCTCAGTTTTCACCAAACTAGACCTTCGCCAGGGCTACCTGCAGGTTCGACTGCATCCTGACAGTCGCAGCCTTACGGCTTTCGTGACACATGCTGTAGTTTTTAGGTATACCCACATCAGTGGCGAATCCTTATGGAAGCCAACGGAAGCCATGCCTCCCTAATATTAAAATATGAATTAATATCAAATATGAAATATGAAAAAAAAAAAAAAAAAAAATTTAATATAGTTTACATTCTTTTTCATCTGTGCATCTGTGTTATAATTTTTTATTTTTTTTTAAATGTCTCCCTCTTCTCCTTCTCACTCCCTCTAACACACTGTCAGCCTCACTATGCTCACTGCAGCAGGATAGGAGGCAGATGGTAGGTCTCTTTCTCCAGGCTTCCAGCATTATAGAGTCCAAATCCGATCCTAGCCAATCAGATTCGAGCTGACTGCCACACCCTAAAAGTTTAAAACGGGGCTGAGAGGAAAATACTCCGCATATTTTCCCCTCTGCACTCTGAACATTGTATTAACCCGTAACTGTTCCCACGGGCCGAATATTGCCCCGATCCTCGCGAGATTAAATCCACGGGGACCTCTCGGCGTGCCGAAGCTTTTCCTAAATCACTTCCATCATCGAAAACGAGGGGAAAAGGTCGGCTCGCGACCCTGAAAATGTCGCGTGATTTTAAAAACGCTGTATTAAGTGAGCCTATTATGGGATCCACGCGAGCTTTCTATCGTGGAAACATCTGGGCGTCCCGCAACTTTTACTGATTCACATGTAGCCCCTAAAATGCTTAGAAAAGGAAAACAGAAAGCGTGGAATAAACTCGCCGAAACGGAAAAGTGTCCCACGGGCGCGCCGTGATTCCGATCCGCGTGAAAATATTCACGGCCATAGAGGAGACCGTGGGACACCTTTTTGCAACCGAATATGTGTCTCGAATTTGCTCCCACGCGGCGCGCAAAATCGCGCAAGGAATAATCGGACCAAAAATTAACCAATGCTCCAGCAGTATTAATGACCCTGATGTAAACAAGACAAACGTCTTTCTCTGGTCTGCATCCCCTTATACAATTGTGTGTATTGAGCCGTACTGTATTGTACCCATTCTGCAATCTGTTAAATAAATAAAAAGAAAGTTTGACTGGCCGCCGAGCCATACTGTAGTGTACATGGTGACTGCTTGACTTAAAAAAAAAAAAAAAAAAAAAAAAAAAAAATTATTAATAAAAATATTTAATAATTTTTTTTTTAATAATTTTTTTTGGCTTCCCCTGTTATTTTACCCACGCGACGCCACTGACCCGCATGCCTTTTGGTCTCAGCTCGGCCCCCAGCTGTTTAAAAAAAATAATGGCCACCATCTTCGCCGGCATCCCAGGCGTGGTCGTTTTTTTGGATGACATAGTGGTCCATAGTGCAACATCAGCCATCCACGATGAGCGCCTGGTGAGGGTGCTGGACGTCCTTTCCAGTCACAACCTCATGCTGAATGGGGACAAGTGCACCTTTGCTGTCCCAGTCATCGAGTTTGTGGGGTTCCGCCTGTCTGCTGATGGCCTCAGCCCGGTCCAGTCTAACATGGAGGCCGTGCTGCGCCTGCCTGAGCCGTCCTGCCCAGCGCAGCTCTCGTCGTTTCTAGGGATGACAGCCTACTACCTGCGTTTCCTTCCCCAATACTCCGCAACCACCACCCCGCTTCGGAGGCTCCTGAAACAGGACGCGATCTGGGAGTGGACCCCATCCTGCTCTATCGCTGTTCGCCAACTTAAGGCGCAGCTCACCTCACCACCGGTGCTCGCATTCTTCGATCTGGCAAGCCCGACGTTTGTCACCTGTGATGCGTCCAATACGGCAATCGGGGCTGCGCTGTCTCAGGTCCAGTGCAGCACGGAGCGCCCAGTGGCGTTTGCCTCCCGGTCTCTCTCCCCAGCGGAACAGAAGTACTCGGTGGGTGAGCAAGAGGCTCTGGCCTGTGTCTGGGCGTGTGAACGGTGGCACATGTACGTGTACGGACGACATTTTACGCTGCGGACGGACCACCAGGCTCTTACCGCCCTGCTCGCTACATCCGGGCCAGGCCACAAGCCGCTGAGGATTCACCGCTGGTCTGAGAGGCTCCAGCCATATAACTTCACCACAGTGTTCACTCCCGGCAGGGAGAATGTAGTGGCTGACCTGCTCTCCCGTGCCACCCCCGGCCCGGCACCCAAAATGTGCCCGGATCCAATGGAACCGGAGCTTGTCCTTATGCTTCACGGCCCGCTCCAGGCCACAGTCTCACTGGAGGACCTTCAGCTTGCATCGGAGGAGGACTCCACGCTCGCCCAGCTCCGGCACCTACATCAGGGGGGGTGTCCCGTGAAGGTCCCGGAGGTGCTGGCGCCTTTTCATCGGGTCAAGGATGAGCTGTCCTGCTGGAGCAGTGTTTGTGTGGCCCGGGGGCTTCGTACAATCATCCCCAGTGACCTCAGAGCGTGCATACTGACCATGGCTCACAAGGGGCACCTGGGCATCGTGAGGGTGAAGCAGCGCTGCAGGGATCTGGTGTGGTGGCCGGGCATTGACCGGGATATAGAGACAATGGTGAGGGACTGCTCAGCCTGCCTTCTCAGCGGTAAGACGGGGCCGCCGACCCCAGCACCTCTGCAGCCTTTGCCATGGCCACCCGCACCTTGGAAGCACATCCAGCTGGACATCTGTGGGGAGCTCCATGGTGTCCCACACCACCAGCGTTTCCTCCTGGTTGCCTATGACCTCCATTCCAAGTGGCCAGAGGTGGCCGCCTCGGGGTCTGTGACTACCCGTGTGGTCACGGATTTCCTCTCCGCCCTGTTCGCCCGGTGGGGCATTCCAGACACCTTCACTACGGACAATGGGCCGCCGTTTGTCTCTGCTGACTTCGCCACCTTCATGGAGGCCAGGGGGATTAACCACGTCCGTACAGCTTTCTACCACCCGGAGGCAAACGGGGGGGTGGAGAGATTTAATCAGACATTAAAAAATGGGATCAGAGCGCACCTGACGGAGGGACGCCACACACAACTACGGGCAGTTCCCCAGCCCTCCTGATGATAGGACGCGAGTTGCAGCTTCCCCTGGATCGGCTGAGGGTCCCGGCAAGCATCACGCCGGCAGTGGTACCCTGCCAGGGCACCAGGGTCGCAGATGCTCAGCGTCGGATGAAGCAGCGGTTCGACAGGAGGCGGAAGGTGAAAGCGCCTTCCTTCACAGAAGGAGACTGGCTCCGGATTCGTCGTCCCCACCGGGACCACAAGCTGCTCTCTTTCTGGTCTGCACCGATACGGGTCACGGCCCGGCTGGGCCCGGCCACCTTTCGTCTGGCCGATGGATCACGGTGGCACGCAAACTGGCTTCAGAAGGTGGCAAACAACCCCATCTCGGACCCAGAGTCCATGGAGGATTTAGAGCTGGATATTGAGGACTGGGCTTTGCCAGATGAGCCGCAGCGCGGCCCGCCATTGCCAGCCGAGCCCCAGGTTCACCTGGAGGCCTCTCCAGACCGCGCCCAGCGGGGCTCGCCATTGCCATTGCCAGCCGAGCCCCAGGTTCACCAGGAAGCCCGTCCAGTTAGCGTCCGGGTTAGACTGGCCTACTTGAGAGACTATATTACTTGAGAGACTATCTTACAGACTATTTATTCATTAACCGTTTTTAGTCAGAGCATAGTCTGTTGCGTGGCAGAATAACCCACAAGACTATGTCGGTGACTGGCAGTCTACCCGGTTCACCTCGGTAGGTTGCAGGGACTGTTAGTATAAATTAAACTTTATGGGGATATTCTTCTGGGTTCCCTGTGGGGGGGGGATATGTTGTGTATGTGGATCACAACGGTGTTCACCAGGCCTTTAAGATGCCACGGTAATGTTGCGACAGTGCTGTGAAATACCGTAAAGCGTTGTGGTAACGAGAGTTGATGTGGTGTGTTGTTGTGCACTGGTGAAGCATGCAAATAAACGGTAACACGTTACGTCGCAGTCCGGTGCGTTTTTGAATACATGATAAGGGGCTCGAATACGCAGTCACTGGCTCCCACGTTACTAGCCATGTTAATGTGCACATCAAGCACTGCTTAAAAGCGAGCGGTGGGTCCAAAATATATCACATAGACATTTCAAAGGTACCCAGTGTTCCATTAGGGTTTCACACACACGCGGCTTTGAAAGCTCGGCGTTGCTAATAAACATTTTAAATATATTTTATAAACTGGTCAACTGCATTATTTCCGGCGTTGGGTGCATGATGTGACCAGGCAGCCAAATACGGAAATACTGCCGTTTTGAGCAGTGTTGACCAGTTTATAAAAATGATTTAAAATGTTTATTAGCAACGGCGAGCTTTCAAACATTGCCGCGTGTGTGTGAAACTCTAATGGAACGCTGGGTACCTTTGAAATCTGTCTATGTGATATATTTTGGACCCACCGCTCGCTTTTAAGCAATGCTTGATGTGCACATTAACATGGCTAGTAACGTGGGAGCCAGTGACTGCGTATTCAAGCCCCTGGCTTGCATCGCAGTCACGAAAGGGGCTAGGATACGGACTGGTGAGCAGCCCACTCCTCTCATTCAACTTTGTCCCCCGGACTGCGACTTTATTAACACCCCTCGTCTCACAGGCGGAGGCGGCATAGCAGCTGTTTATTAAAACACATTTTAATTGTCTCGCCCCCCCCCCCTCCCCCCCCCCCGAGACTCCGAGGTATTTGTAGTCCTCAACCATGTCCACATCGACCCCCCTGATGGAAACGAGGGTCACAGGTGTACTCCTCCTCCTCCCCAGCTCCACCACCAGTTCCCTGGTCTTCGTCACATTTAGCTGGAGGTGGTTCTTATCGCACCATGTGATGAAGTCCGCTACCAGTTCCTGGTATTCCCTCTCGTCACCGTCCTTTATACTGTACATCCCACTATCGCAGAGTCATCAGAAAACTTCTGAAGGTGGCAGGACTCTGACCGATAGTGGAAGTTATTGGTGTGTAGACGGTGAAGAGGAAGGGAGAGAGGACTGTCCCCTGCGGGGCCCCGGTGTTGCTGACCAGTCTGTCTGACACACAGCCTTGTAGGCACACGTACTGTGGTCTGCCCGTCAGATAGTCAACAACCCAGGACACCAGGGGCCTCTACCTGCATCGCCTCCAACTTCTCACCCAGCAGCTCTACTACTACTAATAATAATAATATGATGATGATGTGGCCAATATCAGATTCCAGTGTGAACTGGTCACTGCTTCTGAACTTGACCCGCATGCGCAAATTAACAATAAAGAAGATGGTGGTAAAAAAAAACGTAGTCGCCTGACTTTTCAGACTGAGGTCACATTGCAAAAGAAATCTGTTGAGTATTTGATTTAGTACGACATATTAAAGTGGCCCCAATCATATTTGAAAAATATCTGATTTGGGATCAGATTTGGGCCACTTTTGCGTGCAGTCTGAACTGAATGTGTCGCTGGGGCAGTTTCCTCTATTCAGTTTTGGCTCCACTTGACACGCAGACTGACTGAACGGGTGCCGTTTACTTTCCTCCAACAGAGCAACAAGGCGGAGATACTGAAGCACTTGGCGGAGAGGCTTGAGTACGTGAAGGAGTTTCACCAGAAGACCATCGATCGGAAGGAGGCCTTCAGGCTTAAATATGGAAACAAACCCCCTAGAGCAGCGGGAGGGTGCTGCAGGTGCCCAGGGTGCCGCAGAGAGCTGCCTTGAGATAAAAAAAATATATATTTTTGGATTACAGAAAAGTATCACTAAGGCTACGTTTAGACGGAGAGAGTCTGAACAGAAACCGCAAAAGTCGTCTTACGGTTTCACTTTTAATTTTGCGTTTAGACTATCGTTTTGGGATGGAATTCTCCGTGCAGACGAGGCTGTAACGACTCCAGACGACTGAGCCCCGCTGTCACATGATTGGCGCATATGTCACATGACGTGCTGTGAAGACCCGCCCTACTCTGCCTCTGATTCGCAGACTGTGGGTGGGGAATGTGATTGGACCAAAGCAGAGTCACTCACAGACAGTGGGTCCAGTCACGCCGCGGGACAGATTCTTGTGTATTTAAAAGTACTGCCAATGTAGCCTTCAGGTGATCGCCATGGATAGAATCAGACATGCTTTGTTTACGCTTCTAGGCTACTGACGCATGCCTGTGATGTAAGCAGTACACGCGACGAGAGCCTTGACAACCCTTTCGTCATCGTTTTATGCGGTTTGACAGTTTAGATGAGAGCGCAAAGGTTTATCGTTTCTAGGAATTCCACCCTGGAAGGTAGTCTCACTTTTTTGCAGTTTCACCCCGTAAAAACGCCGTTTCCGTATAACCAAATTTTTTTTTTTGCGGATTCACCTGCTAGCGTTTCCGTCTAAACGGGGCCTAAAGTGCTATCTGTTGCAGCTGCACTGTTTTCCATGAAAATACCATATTTGGATAAGTTTGACAATTTTTCAAAATCTGAAAATCATTATCTAATAAAACACAGAAAAGGATCACGAAGTTACTCTGGATAAAAAAAAACTTTACAGACAACATTGAGACAAAGCTTCCTGACACATCTCCATCCAAACTCTTGGAAGAACTAATTGAAATCTCATCTGATACCACCTGGAGAGCTAGTTTCAGAGTGTGGTTCTGAGCAGGGTGCGATCCACGGGGGGAGCTGCGTCCGCTATAGCTCCCCTAGATCAGACATCAGCTCCCTTGGGGGTCTCTAAAGCTCCCCTGGGGGTCTCTAAATTACTGAAAATAAATGCTACTTTTGCCATGCATTTCTCATTTTTCTGTAATTTTCTGTATCATCATCGTGTATAATAATAAACGTATGCTATTTTGGATTTTTGATTAATGATTTGCGCACTAATTCACACGTAATATGGCAACATGCATGCTATTCTTGCAATTACCATTCGGAGCGCGGCGGCGCTGCAGCCTGCACGCACGCACGGCACAAATCAAACTTGACCCACTTTGTAACCTGTGCTGTGACTTGTTGACACAGTGATCGTTTTGACAGCCAGTAAATAAGGTCACTCAGGAATGCATAATGTCTAAACGAAAACAAGTAAGCCTAACCAATTTTTGTTTCACGAAGACAGTGAAGCTGACAGAGCAGCAGGAGGCGGGATCACAGGCGACGCTGTTACAATTACACCTGCTGCTGGTGCTGCTCCGGTGGAGACTATTATTAGTATTACAACGCCCGGTGACCGTGCCGGCGCCTGCAGTCGTATCAGAACACAGGATAGGATACTGTAGACAGTGTTGGATGATGATCTATCATCTATCTAACTAAATGGATACTTTTTTTTATCATGGAATGTGCTGTGGAAGCCCAGACCGTCCAGACGGCCGGACCTCAACAAGTGAGTTGTCTAGTATTATGTGTTCTGTAGTTACTGAAACTGATTGAATATATGACAGGATTCAAGAGGTTTATTTGTCACATACATACATACACAAGGCCTACAGGCTACAGGCTACATTAACGTCTGCGATCACAGTATCCTCCAACAGTCTGACTCCTCCCTGACCCCCCCCCCCCCCCCCCAAAGAAATATTATTTGGCTCACCCAAAGACCATGCTATGGTTCGCACACTGGTTCTGAGTACCAAGTATCTCATGATGCAGCAGTTAAGGTGTTGATACCATTCAGCACCACATATCTGTGTGAAGCTGGCTTTTCATCCATGACAGCTCTGAAAACAAAATATAGGGCCAAGTTGAGCCTTGAGGATGACATGCGTGTGTTGCCTTGTCAAAGATCTCCCCACGTATTGACCGTATTATTAGCCAGCAGCAGCAGACCTCGCATTGAGCTAGAAATGTCCACTGAGTGAACAAGCTTATTTTCTGTATTTATTTATATTTTTTGAGAAATGGTAACTTGGTGATCCTTTTCTGTATTTAAAAAAAAATACATGATTTTCTGTTTTTGAGAAATGGTCAAACTTATACAAATATGCTATTTTTATGGAGAACAGTGCAGCTGCAACAGATAGCACTTTAGTGATCCTTTTCTGTATTTAAAAAAAAATACATGATTTTCAGTTTTTGAGAAATGGTCACACTTATCCAAATATGCTATTTTTATGGAAAAGTGTGCAGCTGCAACAGATAGCACTTTAGTGATAATTTTCTGTAATTTTATTTAAAGAAATATGCTATTTGATTTACTACTACAAGCAGTGTAATGTCAACAGTATAAGCCATTTAGACCTGAAACACCTGTTAATAATGCATTATATAGCCTGCATATACACACAAATGTGTTTCCCGCTTTCTTAAATAAACATTATTTTGAAATCAAGCACTTTTGTCATCATTGTAGCAAAAAAGACAGGACCGGAAAAGTCTTTATCGTATGTAGGGGTGCCCTGGAATATTTTATTGAACACAGGGGTGCCTTGTCAGCAGAAAGGTTGAGAACCCCTGCGCCTAGAGCACTCATGTAGATGTTTCTCCATGTGCTAACACCATGCTGCCACTATTGTTCATGTTGTCCGCCAGTTGTTGTTCAGTTCAGTTGTTGCTCTGTATGTATGTCCTGCCTTTTTAATAATGTTCCTTTGTGTTTTATTTTTATTTGTTTTATTTTATCCCCCATCCCCTTTCCCCTAGGGAGATTTTTACCCCCAAATAGGCCGTTATTGAAAATAAGAACTTGTTCTTAATGAACCTGCCTATTCAAATAAAGGTTTGATGATGATGATGAGGCTCAGATGGAGCTCCTCAACATGAAGTTCAAGGAGAAGATTGATTGAATTGATTGAATTTATTTTACAATCAAAATTACATACAATACCGGTACACACATGTACAGCACACCCCCATATATCATCATCCTACGCGACTAAGCCATTTCTTCATATCTTTTTTAATGCATTAATCTGCTCGTGAATAATCTTTTCCATGACCTTGGATAGAACACTTAAAACTGAAATTGGTCTGTAGTTACCCTTTTCAGATGTTTTTCCCTTCTTATGGAGGGGGATGACTCTAGCACTTTTAAAATCAGAAGGTACCTTGCCCTGTTCTATGGAGAGATTAATGATACGAGTTACCACGGGTGAAATGCACTCAGCTGCATCCCTTAAGAACCTGGCCGGCAGGGCCGCCTGGGAGAAATGCGAGGCCCTGTGCTAGATTTAAACGCGACCCCCACCCCCCCCCCCCTAAAAGGTAAAAAAAAATAAAAAAATTCATACAGTCAACATATTCTTAAATAATAGCGCTGCCCGAGGCTGAGCATGATACAGTCAACATATAGCAAGAGAGAGAGCGAGAGAGAGCTCCCGTTCTACAGTCAATATACAGTGTTATCGCTGCACAGACCCGGCAATGCCCCTGACCCTCCACCAGAGCAAGGCCAGAGAGAGAGAGAGAGAGAGACATTGAAAAGAAACAACCCAAAACCAGAGCAAATTGAAATGCTATTTGGCCCTAAACAGAGAGTACACAGTGGCAGAATACCTGAGCACTGTGACTGAAGATCCTAGACTAGGTACAGACTCAGCGAGCACAGCCTAGCCATCGAGAAAGGCTGCCATAGGCAGACTGTGTGTGTTAGAAAGAGAGAGAGAGAGAGAGAGAGAGAGAGAGAGAGCATGTGTGTTTGTGTGTTAGAGAGAGAGAGCATGTCTGTGTGTGTGTGTGTTAGAGAGAGAGCATGTATGAGAGAGATAAGCAAAGATGAGCCCCTAAAGGATATTCAACTTTTAATGGAAGAACAAAACAGAAGGAAAAGATAACTTCACAAAGGCAACATGAATATACATAGATCCAAAAGGACAAAGATCAACACTTAAATCCAAAGAGAAGAGGGTCTATACCAGAGAAAACAAAGTAGCAAGGAGCCAATGGCCGACATCAACTAAATAGGCTAACTGCAAATAGAGTAGCCAGGTACTGACACCAGGCCACACACAGCTTTGGCCAACGCTACCCAAGCTACACAAACGACCAAGACAATTCACACACAGCACATGTCGTATCTCCAAATGTTGTGAAGTAACATATGTTTTGCCTGGAAAAAAACATCGTTATTAACAAAACATTCGGTAGGGGAAAGAAGGAAGAGTGGGGTAATGTCCAATGGACATCTTACCTGCACCAAGGAACGCAGGGCGAAAGGCCGCAACACAGGTATCCACGTTGACGAAAGGCCTCTCGCTGGCGGGACAAAAAGAAGCTATGGCCGGGGCCTTGTCATGGTGCAGGCCCGACTACATCTTCTGTCAAAGATGATGTCGTAGTCAGAGTGCCAGGGCCTGATATTCTCACGGCTAATGTCAATGGTCGGTCGTAGCACAAGCTAACAGCTAACTCTAGGCTAACTGATAGCATCAAGCTAACGTTCCCAGCCGAGCGAAAACGAGCAGCTAACGTCGTAGCTAAACAGCTAACTGGCTAACAGTAAGCTCAACCCGGCTATCGCTAACCACTAGCTAACGCAGAAGCAAGCTATGCGGCTACCACTGAAAAACTGTACAACGTGAGAAAAGCAATACAGACCAACACTTCAGACAGCCGCTGTGTTTTCCTCTTCTCATCCGAAGAGAGAAGGGAAAAAGAAGGCAATACACGTCCCACTACAGAGTGGTGTTTACCATAGCGGTGCCGGCAACAAGTCCCTCGCGGACTATAGCCGACTTGAGCATGGAGATATTCTCATAATGAAACACCAAGCTCACCTCCCTCGCACCAGGTGCTGACACCAGGCCACACACCGTTAGCTACTACAACAGCTAGCCGGCCCGTTTGGCTCCCGAGAGAGAGAGAGAGATATATCCACGGCGGGAATAGAATAGAGTGCATTAAAAACTCACCAAACGTCCAAGAGGATGGAGACAACCGCGTGGAGTTGACGAAGTTCATCTGCCGAATGACCGTCCATTTCATCTTGGCATAACAATGCTGCACGCGCTCTCTCTAGGTTAGCTAACGCTAGTTAGCCTTTAGCTAAGCTAGCTACTAGCCGACATCATCATGGCTATCCCGACTGAACCACACGTTAGCACTCAATATTATAACGTAGCTAAAGCTAACTAGCTGTCCCTGCCTTTAGCCGGGATGGCTAGCCTGACTGAACTGTCTAACATGCAACAACTTTCATCTTCAGTCCATCTGCCGAATGACCGTCCTCTTCGTTTTGGCTGGCATAACTAAGCATAACCTCCAAAGCTGCACGCGCGAAATAGTCAAACGCAGCTGACGCATGCTGGTGTACACATGATGTAACCCCTCCCTCCCTCTGGGGCTGCAGAGCCCCAGAGCTCCAATAGTGAGTATGTCTGCTGCAGAGCAGCAGAGCCAGGAACATTCTACAAACGTGTCTAATGTGAAATATATAAGCATATAAGCAAAACTAGATTTTAGGTCTGTGATGAAAAAGGGCCTCGCGGGAAGGGGTGCCTCACAAAAAAAAAATAAATAAAAATAATAATAATAATAAATAAAAATAATAAATAAAAAATGTTTTTTTTATTTATTTAAAAAAAAAAAATTGCGAGGCCCCCCTTCCCGCGAGGCCCTGTGCGACCACACTGCTCGCACATCCCCTGAGGCGGCTCTGCTGGCCGGTATATTATCGAGACCTGCTTTGTTCTCTTTTAATTCATTTAGCCTCTTGAGAACAGTACTCTCCATTACCCTGCTAAAATGAAAGGAGTTGGCTTGAAGCCCTTGTTGATGATAAAAACTCTGAACATGTGATGCACCATATGTGCCAGAGTGGCAAGGGAGCTCCTTAACCAGGTTGCTTGCCACAGAAGTAAAATAGTCATTTAAGCATTCTGCCACTTCCACCTTATCAGATATGGTAGAACCTTTTATATCCAGGCTAAAGCTGCTGGGTTTTGTTTTAATTTTTTTGCTGTAACCCAACTCTTTCAGGGATTTCCACAGCTTGCGTGAATCATTTTTATGTTCTACTAGCTTTTCACACATAAAGGATTTCTTAGCAAGTTTTATTGTCCTGTTCACTTCATTTCTATTTTTTTTAAACTCATTAAAAGTTGTCTCATCCCTAGTTTTCGTAAAATGAATAAAACTTAAATTCCTTAACTTAATCAACTTTAAAATCTCATCAGTTACCCATGGCTCTGTACATTGTTTAATTCTAACTATCTTAAATGGGGCCAAACTATCTACTATTTAGAAAAAAGCTGATTTGAAGTTGACCCATGCCTTGTCGACATCAACACAATTCAGAACATTAGACCAATCTACTTTGGTCATATTCTCAATGAGAGAGTGGCGAAAATCATAGAGTGGTCACTGAGGCTATAATCGACCACGCCACTGTTGATAATCCTACTCCTGTCGGACACCAGAATAAGGTCTATAATAGTTTGGGTTGTGGTTGTGACTCTTGTTATCTGAAGAAGATCAAACATTCTGCAGAAATTAACAAAGGATTTAAAGATTGCAGTGTCTTTCTTGATAATGTCAGTGTTCAGATCTCCTAGAATGATAACTTCTGCCTTTGCAAAACCTTCACCTTTTGAACATACCGCTTCTAGTAGCTCATAAAAATGGTTTTGGTTGGGTGGACGATAACACGCTCCCAATAAAATAGGCTTACTCCTAGGAAGAGTAATATATAAGAATATAAGAACCCACCTCACCCCTGCCCACTTTGACAACCTAGGATGGCTTAGAGTAGACGACAGAGTACAACAACTTGCAATGGGCCTGGTCTACAAGATACACTACACGACCAAGGTACCCATGTACATGTCAAAATACTTCCCAAAGGTCAGTGAATACCACGATCACAACACCAGAGGGAGCTCCACAAATCATGTTAAACCCAGATTCGGCTCAAATAAGGGACTAAACACATTTCGCAATTATGCCACATCAATGTGGAACGCCCTACCCAAAGCTGTAAAGGAATGTGGATCACTACCCACTTTCAAAACCTCTCTCAAGGGACACCTACGGGAGACTGCAATTCAACACTGGCCCCTGTAAATATCCCAACCCAACCCCCTCCAATGTACAGTCATTTACCTAGTATGGTTTTGTCAATAGTTCAATGTACAATTGTGTTTGTTTGTACAGTGTCTCCTCCCCCCCCCCCTCAATGTACAGTGTTACTTGTTTATACAGTGTGCCCCCCGCCCCCCCCCCCCAACCACCTCCAATGTAAATTACCCAGTATGGTTGTCAATATCCCAATGTACCCAACCCCCCCCACCCAACCTCCTCCAATGTACAGTTTCTACGTCAAATGTATATACTCCCTTTTCTTGACTCCTTCTGTATCACAAACAGTACTGTATTTGCAAATCTGGTATGTCATAAATGTATAGATGTAGCAGTACTGACTATCTGTATGTCATGTATGTCATATATGTCTATATGAATTGAAAATGGGGGACCCTGATGGAAACAAGACAAACGTCTTTCTCAGGTCTGCATCCCCTTAACAATTGTATGTATTGAGCCGTACTGTATTGTACCCATTCTGCAATCTGTTAAATAAAGTTTTCATTCATTCATTCATCCAACCACACCGCCTCAATCAACTCATTATTTAGGTCCGTTCTTACATTAAAAACCAAATCTGCCTTAACATAAACACAGACACCACCGCCTTTGCGGTTCCTATCTTTCCTAACAACAATAACATTTTCTATTTCAATTTCGGAGTCTGTTGAGTCATCCAGCCAGGTTTCACTGCAGCAGATTATAGATACTTTACTCTGACTGGAGATAATCCGGAGTTCATGAAGCTTGGGGAGAGGACTTTGAGTATTTATGTGTAGAAAATGAAGGCCCTTGGATTTGCAAAGCGGGTCTAGGATATTGGTGACAGACGGAGAATCACTGATGACAGGCGGGTTCAAAGGGGAGCCTGTGGGCCTGACGATACAGACACCCTCCCTTTGATCTCCCGGCGCGTGGGGTCCATACATGTTTGTTGCTAGGCACATAGGACCCTGTTGATATCAGTAATCAAATGTATTTTCTAAACCATTTGGAGCTGGGCTTGTCAGCTGGGAGGCCACCAGAGTGTGATTTCGACAGCGCTGTGGAGGAGGGAAGGGTGGGGGGCATATCGCTTTCTGGGGCAGAGTTGGTGGCTGCGGGGCCTTGCGTTTGATAAGGGGGGTGAGTTTAATTCCGGCACGTATCAAGTCATTCATGTCGTTGGTGAATTCGAGGAGACGTATTGGGGACGGGGAGAAGGATGGAGAGAATGGTGGGGCTTCATCCTCACCGTCCTCCTCCCCATTGTCAATGATGGACCTCTGTCGCAATCTCCTCCCGGAGATTGTTGTGTTCTTCAGTTGTTATGATTCCATCACTAGCTGCCTCGCTATCAGTGCTGCCAGCTGAGAGTTGGGTAGTTTTGATATCCTCTCCACCAGCCTCAGAGGGGGGGGGGGGGGCGGGCGCGACCTCGGCAGATAGGAGTTGTTTGTCTGTTGTTTGGGAAACTTGTGTTCCGACCTTGTGCGGAGGCACACCAAGCGTGTAAAACACATTGGAGTAGAACAGTTTTGCACCTTGCTTGTTCAGGTGGATTCCATCTGCAAAAAGGTGTCTGCGATCCCAGAAAAACTTGAAATTGTCGATCAAATCCATAGATTCATTGATACATGTGGATGAAAGCCATTTGCTCAGTGCAGAAAGTCTGCTGAAATGCTCATCTCCACCTCTCATAGGTGGCATTGGACCACTGATGGACACATCAATGTTCAGGGAGCTGAGTGTGCTAAATAAAGCAGTGAAATGCTGTTTTAGGATTTCTGACTTTTTATCTTCTGTGTCACATGTACCGATGTGCAAGATCAGGGTTTTCACTGTTGGGTGTGCAGCGACAAGATCCAAAATTCTGTCATTCATATCAGAGACTGTGTCTTTGGGAAAACATAGTACTTTTGCCTTCCTCTTTCCTACTGTATGCATTTTACACCATTTAAAGCTGCGTCACCCACAATCAGAAACTCAGGCAATTCAGGCACAGTCATCTGCCTTTCTGAGATGGAGGCCAACAAAAAAAAGGCCAACAAGGAGAACCGCAAGGCTCAGATGGAGCTCCTCAACATGAGTAGGTCATGGAGAAGGTGAACTCTTTATAATTACTTTATAAAGTGTTGAAATGAGTGAAGACTCTTTATAATTACTTTATAATGTGTTGAAACGAGTGAAGACTCTTTATAATTACTTTATAATGTGTTGAAACGAGTGAAGACTCTTTATAATTACTTTATAATGTGTTGAAACGAGTGAAGACTCTTTATAATTACTTTATAATGTGTTGAAATGAGTGAAGATTCTTTATAATTACTTTATAATGTGTTGAAATGAGTGAAGACTCTTTATAATTACTTTATAATGTGTTGAAACGAGTGAAGACTTTATAACTACTATATAATGTGTTGAAACGAGTGAAGACTCTTTATAACTACATTATAATGTGTTGAAACGAGTGAAGACTCTTTATAATTACTTTATAATGTGTTGAAATGATTGAAGACTCTTTATAACTACTTTAGTTACTGCCAGGAAAACAGCCTCTCCCTGAACGTCAGCAAAACAAAGGAGATGATTGTGGACTTCAGGAGGTCGGGGGTCAAGGACTACAGCCCCCTCAGCATCGACGGGGCACCGGTTGAGAGAGTCAACAGCTTTAAGTACCTCGGAGCCTACATATCCGAGGACTTGACATGGACCACACACATTGACAGTGTTGTGAAGAAGGCACGACAACGCCTCTACTTCCTCAGGCGCCTAAGGAAGTTCCAAGTCAGTCAGAAGATCCTTAAGACAGTGGCGGCCGGTGGGTACTTCGCCACTAGGGGCGCTATACCAAATATTTTGCAACCATGTACAGTACAGTACTGTACCACGCAAGACTCATGGCAAGACGTGAGCGATTCGACTCACGCTCACGGCAATGAATCGGCTCTTATGAACGAGTCGCTCAGCTGTTACTACAACAACACACAACCAGTCAAATAAAGTATAGTCTAGACTCTAATTCACAACTTGAAACACAATATAAATAGAAAAGTTAGAAACAAAACTCGCCCGTCTCCAAACACAGGCAGATCTCTCCCTCTCTCCTTCTCTCTCTCACACACAGCGCGACGTGGAATCGATTCGTTACACAATCAGACCTATTATATACCAAGAATAACTTCAGTATGAGTACAGGGCTGTACACATATTTTGCATATTGTTAAACGAGCCAAGGCTAGCTATTAAACTCGATATGAATCGAAAATCTGGGACCCTGATGTAAACAAGACAAACGTCTTTCTCTGGTCTGCATCCCCTTAACAATTGTGTGTATTGAGCCGTACTGTATTGTACCCATTCTGCAATCTGTTAATAAAGTTCTCATTCATTCATTCATTCAAACATAGACGATATTGAACAAGCCATAATCCACGTATTTTCAATCCGAGAGAGCTGCAGTAGTTAAATCAATGAGCCATCGACATAGTCAGTGTGGTAAGTAACGTTATTATTGCATCCAAGATTGATACACGGCTGGCTAGGCAGTTGGTAGTCATAGTCTTGTGTTATAAAATAAATAAACAATCAGCAATGTCTCGCTTCATGAATGGCCAGCAGTAGTACTGCTCCTAAAAAAAACTATTTACAAACGTTAACGTTAAGCACAGAGAGAGAGAGAGAGAGAGAGAGAGAGAGAGAGAGAGAGAGAGAGAGAGAGAGAGAGAGAGAGAGAGAGAGATAGAGAGAGAGAGAGAGAGAGAGAGAGAGAGAGAGAGAGAGAGAGAGAGAGAGAGAGAGAGAGAGAGAGAGAGAGAGAGAGAGAGACTCACTGTTTAGTTGAAACGTCCAGGGCAGGAGAGCTTGATAAACGTGTATAATCCGCCATATAGCTTGTTAGCCAAGTGTTAGCTGAGCTCGTTAGCACAACACTCAACAAGTACATTCCTTTGTCCATTTCCGCTCGAACAGACTGCAAACTACCTGGCGTTCTATCGCCATGCTCTAAGACAAACTCTAACCTTAACCAACTTTGAAAGAGTGCCTAAGCTTAACAGTCTAAAGAACTTGCAGTCACGGCACGGCGCACGCTCTAAGACAAACAACCGTCCTAGACCAACCTAGGAACCAAGCTAGAAGCTAGAATTGGAACATTAGAAATTGGATTCGGCCAATCAGAGATCGTCTCTGTGAAATTCTGCCATGGAAAAAAATACTGGCGTCGGCCAATCAGAGAGCGTCTCCGCGAAATGCGGCTATGGAAATTCTTCACGGAAGTTCACGCTGCTGCCTAGACCGCTTCAAATCGCGCTCGGATTCCAAAATAATAGTCATATTTCAACGCACAACGCCGTATGCACTGATTGGCTGTGACGGAGACAGCGATCAAACTGTGACGCGCACTCAGAGCGCTATCGCTTCTAGCCCGGGCGAGAAATACGAAAAAATAAAAAAAAAACGTCACTTCCTGCTCATGAAAACGATGTTTTTTTTATTTAGATAATAACGTTATATTGTGCATTGGAAATACAAACATACTTAAAATGAGTAAATATTATTCATTTTAAACATTTTAAAAACGAAAAAGTTTTATTGTCTTCTTCTCTGATTTAACAGCAGCTGGCCAGCAGGTGGGTCGGCGCCCTAGCGCCCCCAGTGGCGAGCCGCCACTGCCTTAAGAACTTCTACTCATGTACAATAGAGAGCATCTTGACCGGCAACATCACCTCCTGGTTTGGGAATAGCACTGCACAAGACCGAAGCAGACTACAAAGAGTGACACGTTCAGCCGAACGCACAATTGGAGGGGGGCTCCCCACCCTCCAGAACATTTACAACAAGCGTTGCAAGGGCAAGGCTAAGAGAATCATTAAAGACTCCAGTCACCCGAACAACTGCCTCTTTGAACTGCTGCGGTCAGGCAAGCGATACCGGAGTCTCAAGGCGAGCACAGAAAGACTCAGAAGAAGCTTCTATCCCCAGGCCATCAGGCTGCTAAACGAACAATGAACACTACACAACAACAACCACCAAACGCACATAGCACACACATCCACACGCACACACTCACTTTAAACAAACACACTGTAGCACCCACTCCACACACTTTATAGCACACACCCACTTTAAACAAACACACTGTAGCACCCACTCCCCACACTTTATATTTATTGATGAAGGATTGCACTACAACTCGTACACCTTACTGTAAATTGTACCTAAATTGTACCTCATCCCATTTCTGCTTTGCACTATATAGTACTGTACATTAGTACACTGCATAGTATTGTATATTATATGGTAACTCAGAACATTGTACATATGTCTATACCGAACACTGTGACCTCATTTTCTTCTTCTAAATTACATGCTATACTATGTTATTTGATACTATCTTGTCTAGCACAGTCTCTGGAGCGTAACAGTAAGAAGCATTTTGTATGAAAGTATTCTGTACTTCTGTATGACAACTATTAAAGAAACTTGAAACTTATAATGTGTTGAAACGAGTGAAGACTCTTTATAACTACTTTGGCGCGGATGGATGGATTTGGCGCGACCCCGGTCAGTCGCCTCTGGTTTAGCTCCGCGACGATGTACACACTTTTAGCTATTATGTTTGTTTTTTCTACTTTTTTTATTAAAGCAACACTGGCGGGTACACTGTAAAAATTAACCAGCATTTCACAATATTTAACAGTATTATCTTACAGTAACATATTGTAATTAAGGCCTCCTGTAATATCCCAACAAATACATGTAAAAAAGACAGTATCTTTTGATTTCACATTATATTATTCTTATTTCACAATAAAATACCGCAATCAAAATCCTCTGTAATATCACATCAGATGTTGTAATCTCACAATAGCATATCAACATATCACATTATATTATTCTTATTTCACAATAAAATACCGCAATCAAAATCCTCTGTAATATCACATCAGATGTTGTAATCTCACAGTAGCATTATGAATATTTCACATAATTTAATTATTATTTCACAATAAAATAGTCCCCCCCCACCCCACCTATACCCAACCCCCCACCCACCTCCCCCAATGTACAGTTTCTTCGTCAAATGTACTCTTTTTTTTCCTTCTTTTTTTGTAAATACAGTACTGTATTTGTAAATCTGGTATGTCATAAATGTATATAGATGTAGCAGTACTGTCTCTCTCTGGTCTGCATTCCCTTAACAATTTATTGAGCTGTACTGTATTGTACCCATTCTGCACCGCATGCATTGCGTATGGGCATATATAATGTTAGGTGAGTTCAGACTTGTTCACCCAGACTGCACTGCACCTGTGCTCCGCCTCCGCCTCCCAGAAAGCACCTGTGTGGCAGCATCTTCCTGCCGTCTGTAGCCTCGTGTGTCTGTTGCATCGTTAAGACGAACAACAGTGAGTACTGCCAATAATGTTGATGGTGGATATTATGTTGTGTATGCTTTCGATTGCAAACGCCAGCGGAGTAGTGGTGTGTTTGTTTTTTCATGGTAGAGAATGTTATATTAACCGCAATGCGTGCCTCCTAGCTGAAGCTAATAGCGAATAGCTAATAGCTAATAGCTATAGCTGTTAGCTATAATGAATATTTCTTGATCTTGGTGTTACTGTCTAGTGATATCCACCTATGGCATATATACATTTTATGTAGGCTAACGTCAGTAACGTTTCAAAATGTTGTCAGAAGGCTTATATGCTGTATTCGAATGAGAGCGAAAAATGTATACTTTTAACAGGATACACTGGCACATTCAGTTAGCATAGCATTGCTGCATGGCTGCTACCATGCTTGCTTGCTTTAATGCATGACGCTTATGTGCCCTTCTTGATGACTTGTTGTACAGAACTTGTAAGTCGCTTTGGATAAAAGTGTCAGCTAAATGACTAAATGTAAATGTACTGCTTCCAGTCCTTGTGCTAAGCTAGGTAGGCTAGCTGGTCCCTACTGCTTCCAGCCCTTGTGCTAACCTAGGCTAGCTGCTTCCTACTGCTTCCAGTCCTTGTGCTAAGCTAGCTGCTCCCTACTACTTCCAGTCCTTGTGCTAAACTAGCTGCTCCCTACTGCTTCCAGCCCTTGTGCTAAGCTAGGCTAGTTGCTCCCTACTGCTTCCAGTCCTTGTTCTAAGCTAGGTAGACTAGCTGGTCCCTACTGCTTCCAGCCCTTGTGCTAAGCTAGGCTAGCTGCTCCCTACTGAATGAATGAATGAATGAAAACTTTATTTAACAGATTGCAGAATGGGTACAATACAGTACGGCTCAATACACACAATTGTTAAGGGGATGCAGACCTGAGAAAGACGTTTGTCTTGTTTCCATCAGGGTCCCCCATTTTCAATTCATATAGACATGTGTGACATACACAACATACATGACATTTATGGCATAGGGACATATAGGTATTTAGTACTGATACATTTGTGACATAAACGGTATTCAAATATACAGTACTGTTACCCCTAGATCCTGACAGAGTATATACATATGATGGGGAGGGGACTGTACATTAGGAGGGGGTGGGTTGGTGGGAGAGAAATATACATACGGCGGGGAGGGAATATATACATGCGGTGGGGAGGAGACTGTCTATTAGGAGGTGGTGGGGGTTTTGGGCGTTTACGGTGGCCAGTTTAGAATTGCAGCCTCCCGTAGGTGCTCTTTAAGAGCAGTTTTGAATGTGGGTAGGGATTCACATTCCTTTACAGCTTTGGGTAGGGCGTTCCACATTGATGTGGCATAATTGCGAAACGTGTTTAGTCCCTTGTTTGAGCCGAATCTGGGTTTAACATGATTTGTTGAGCTTCCTCTGGTGTAGTGGTTGTGGTATTCACTGACCTTTGGGAAGTATTTTGACATGTACATGGGTACCTTAGTCATATAGTGTATCTTGTAGACCAGGCCCATTGCAAGTTGCTGTACTCTGTCGTCTACTCTAAGCCATCCTAGGTTGTCAAAGTGGACAGGGGTGAGGTGGGTTCTGGGGTTCAGGTCAAGTAGTAGTCTGACCAGTTTGTTTTGTGATGTTTGTAATTTTGTTTTAAGCGCCTTTGAGGTGCTTTGGTACCATGAGGTGCACGCATAGTCATAGTAGCCTTGAATGAGTGCTCCTGCCAGAGTCTTCAGGGTATTCTTGTTTACCAGAGAGGAGATCCGGTACAAGAATCTAGTTCGTTGGTTGACTTTTTTTATTACATTGGATGCCATTTTGTCACAGGAAAGATTTGCCTCTAGGATGGAACCCAGGTACGTAATTTCGTCTTTCTTTGTGACAATATTGTCACCCACTGTAACTGAGAAGCCGTCGGTCTTGCTGAGTTTGTTATTTGAACCGAAGAGAATGGACTCTGTTTTGCCCATGTGTAATGATAGTTTGTTATCAGCAAGCCATATGCAGATTTTGCCTAGTTCCGAGCTGAGGGTTTTTTCAACCTGCAACTTGTTCTTGTCAGAGACCAGCAGGGCTGAGTCGTCCGCAAACAGGAACAAGTTGCAGTCACAGGCTGACGACATGTCATTTGCATAAATTAGGAAGAGTAGCGGTCCTAGTATGCTTCCTTGTGGAACACCACAGCTCACTGTGAGGGGGGGGGGATAGAGTACCGTTTACCTCTACCATCTGTTCTCTCCCCTCCAGGTAGGATTGCATCCAGCTCACTGATAAGCTATCAAAACCAATTGCTTTTAGCTTGTCCATCAGAATGGAGTGATTGACAGTGTCGAAGGCCTTTTGTAGGTCCAGCATGACCATGCTGCAGTATTTGCCCGCGTCCACCTCTTGTTTGATGTGGTCGTTCAAAGGACTGCTTCCAGTCCTTGTGTTAAGCTAGGCTAGTTGCTCCCTACTGCTTCCAGTCCTTGTGCTAAGCTAGGCTAGCTGGTCCCTACTGCTTCCAGCCCTTGTGCTAAGCTAGGCTAGCTGCTCCCTACTGCTTCCAGCCCTTGTGTTAAGCTAGCTTAACCAGCTGGCCCCTGTGTTCACCGTCATATTTAATCAATCACTGGCGGAGTCAGTGGTCCCTGCCTGCTTCAAGAGGTCTACCATCATCCCTGTGCCGAAGAAACCCTCCCCAGCATGTCCAAATGACTACAGACCGGTGGCACTCACCTCTGTGGTCATGAAATGTTTCGAGAGGCTGGTCAAGGACCACATTTGTGCCTCCCTCCCCAGTGATATGGACCCTATGCAATTTGCATACAGGACAAACAGGTCCACCGACGACGCGGTCTCCCAGGTACTGCACAGCACCCTCTCGCACCTTGACCGTCAGAAGGGGGGCTATGTGAGACTGTTGTTCATTGACTACAGCTCAGCGTTCAACACCATAGTCCCCACCAGACTGGTGGACAAGCTGATCGAGCTAGGTCTGAGCTCCGCCCTGAGCGCCTGGGTACTGGACTTTCTGAGCGAAAGACCCCAGGCGGTCAGGGTGGGGGGTCAGACCTCCAACACCATCACCCTGAGCATCGGGTCCCCCCAGGGCTGTGTTCTGAGCCCCCTGCTGTACTCACTCTACACACACGACTGTGTGGCCAAGTTCAGCTCCAACTCCATAGTGAAGTTCGCAGATGACACGGTGGTGGTGGGGCTGATCTCGGACAACGACGAGAAGGCCTACCGGGAGGAGGTGGAGGTACTGGAACGCTGGTGCCAGGACAACAGCCTGCTCCTGAACATTGGCAAAACCAAGGAACTGATCGTGGATTATAGGAGAGGACAGCAGGAGACACACACACCACTGATGATAAACGGGGCTACCGTGGACAGGGTGAGCAGCTTCAAGTACCTGGGGGTCCACATCTCAGAGGACCTGACATGGTCAACACACATAGGCACAGTAGTAAAGAAGGCGAAACAGCGTCTCTACCACCTGAGACAGTTAAGGAAGTTCAGAGTATCGGGGAAGATACTCCAGTCCTTCTACTCAGGAGCTGTAGAGAGCATCCTGACCGGAAACATCACTGCCTGGTATGGAAACAGCACGGCACAGGACAAGAAGGCCCTACAGAAAGTGGTGCGCTCAGCCGAGCGTACCACGGGTATTGCACTACCCCCCCTGCAGGTTCTATACAACAAGAGGTGCAAATCCAGAGCCTGCAGGATAATGAAAGACCCTCACCACCCCAATAACAGCCTGTTTCAGCTGCTGAGGTCAGGCAGACGCCTGCAAATCCCAGCTACTAGGACAGAGCGGCTTAGGCTCAGCTTCTTCCCCCAGGCCATCAGAGCCATGAACAATGTACATTGAGTGCTCAGAACATTGAACTGTCCACACACAAGCACACATGAACACACACACGACACGCACACTGTGCACGCTCACACACGAGCAGCCACTTAACACTTTAACATGAGCGGGCACACACTCATGTCGCACACACGCACACTTATGGCCAAAGGAAAGGACACTTTAAATTAGAATAACAGGAACAGTGTATTGCACTACCAAAGCTAACTAGCATGTCACACATGCGCTGTAAATAACTATGTACAGATACCGAGATGTCACTCCATGTTACCTGCTATCTGTTACTGCACAATGTTGATTCTTCTTTTGATTCTATTATATGTACCACTGTATTGCACATCGTTGCGGGCAAGACCACCCGCATTTCATTGTATACCTGTATGCCGTGACAATTAAAACTCTTGACTTGACTTGACTTGAGGCTAGCTGCTCCCTACTGCTTCCAGTCCTTGTGCTAAGCTAGCTGCTCCCTACTGCTTCCAGCCCTTGTGCTAAACTAGGCTAGCTGCTCCTTACTGCTTCCAGTCCTTGTGCTAAGCTAGGCTAGCTGCTCCTTACTGCTTCCAGTCCTTGTGCTAAGCTAGGCTAGCTGCTCCTTACTGCTTCCAGCCCTTGTGCTAAGCTAGGCTAGCTGCTCCCTACTCCTTCCAGTCCTTGTGCTAAGCTAGGCTAGCTGCTCCCTACTGCTTTTAAAACGGGAATATAAGGGGTTCTAATAAGATAGTGGTACAGTATTTATGCGGGGGGAAAGAAATTGGAATAACATTGTCGTGGTAAACCAACGACATGGCAGGGTGCAGGCATGCAGGGCCTGTCTCTCTCCCTCCCTTCCTTATGTGTTCGTGCTTAAAACAGTGAATGATGTTGTCAGAGCATTTTCAGAGCACTGTTAAATGGTCATTTTAAAACTAATATAAGAAATTAATGTATATAGTGGTATATTTATGAGGGGAAAAAATATTTGCAACAACTTTTAACCTTTATACAGGTAGGTTATTTATAACTAATTCTGTTATACAGTGACATTCATACAGTATCCTTTGATTTCACATCATTTAATTATTATTTCACAATAAAATACTGTAATCAAAATCAAAAGGTTAATTTGCATATTCTTGGTATCTAGGGACATCTATGGACCTCAGGGAATGTATTCAGTGTCAGAAATATTGTGTCTATTACTAGGCTTGCTTAAATTGTGATGAAACAAAGGAGAATATGAATTATGATTTTTCTTTGCATCTTTGACAGTGAATAACACCTTGCTAATAATGACCAAACATTAAAAACTGCCACTGATCTCGTTCAGTCCCCTCTTGAAATCATGTGTAAAAAAAATCTAAGGAAATTAATAAAGGGAAGATGATTAAACCGAAGGTTCTGTAGGTACCAATGCAATTTGAAATATTATTACAGAATATAGAATATGATGCTTATAAATTACCTTATTATAGCCAATTCACACATTTATATATATAGTATACATATATTATCTTTCAAATGCCTGAGTTCAATTTGGATTTAGTATCACCAGGCATGCATAAGAACAGATAATGAAATCTACTGTAATCTACTGTACTTTTAAATTTTCCCCACAGTGCAACCGTTTTGAAACTAATTTCAGATCTAATCGTTCCTACATGTTAACAATAGGGAAGATAAACTAACTGCGTTTAAAAATTTGTCAAAAACGTTACCTTTTGTGGCTTATTATCCCGAATAATAACAGTTATTGAAATAATTCATACAGAACCTTGAATCCCATTATAATCTTCCAGGAAGTGTAGTTCAGAAAAATTCCCACGGTTAAAAATTTCCAAAATGGTCGCCCTCTCGGAATATACTTCAGCAAATCGAAAAGTTAAATCTATCTAATGGCACTTTTAACCTATTGCTAAACTAACGTATTGATGATAATATACATTCTACATGCTTTTGTGACATGTTAGTGATGTTAATACTTGAATACGTTTGATATTAAAAACGCAAAAAATATTGAATTTCAATTAATTGAATAATGTACACTGAAAAATGTTTTGCCTAACCACTCCTCTCTGGGCGCAGTCAGTGATTTCAACGTGACGCGCGGTTTGTTTACATTCTCATTCATTCAAAGGATCCGAACCGATTGAAGTTTATGGATACCATGACTTAAAATCCTCTTACCTTGACGATTAAAAGCCTCCCCAATTTAGAAAAGTATTCCAATGGCTGGTCTTGATAGGCTGCTAGCTAATGGAGGTAACCAACAAACACATAACCGGGCGGACACTAAAGAAAATAACGAGAGCAATGACTTCCGGTCGGGGGGGTTTCAAAATAAAAGAGCGACGTCTATAGCAGCGGAATATGTTTATTTTGTACATTATCAATTGTTAACACGAACCTAAACTAACTTTAGGTTAGTTGTAACGTTAGTTTAGGAGTGGTTAGGCAAAAAATAGTTCCGAGTATATTTGCTTAGAAAACGTAATTGTCGAATTCAATTATTTTTTATTTCTCCACGTGGTAAATACACAGGTCACAACATGTTTACAGGAACGTTTTGGAGTGTATTTCGTGACTGTAGGGCACTGTAGGGAACGTCAGGGTACAAATCTGACCCACTTCCAGTGATGAAGCTAAGCTACGCTAACGGAGCGGCTGTTCCCTAAGCCTAATGCATGCACAGAGACAAAAAAGGTATGCATCTTCTTGTCTAACTCCAGGGAAGATGTTAAATAAGCTAATTTCCCAAAATGTTGGAGTTTTCATTTAAGAGAATCTCAAATATATAATTAAGTGTATAGTTAATTTTTTATTGGAGTCCTCAGAACACTGTGGAGGGGGACTATAGCACAATGGATGATACTCTTTATCATATATAGGATTACCAAACTCTCCCTTGCCTCTCCCTTACCAAACTCTCCTCTAGGCCTACTGATTGCCTGCCTGATTATTTTCCGTTTCCGGCCGGCGTGACGAGGCGTATACAGGACAGTAATCACACTGACGGATTCAACCTCTCCCTAGATCCACGGATTGCTTGGGTTGTAGGTAGGCCTATATGCAACACAGATCATAGTTTATAGACTATATTTGTTTCCTGTGCAGTACACCTGAGATTAGCCTATAGCAGGGGTCAGCAACCTTTTTGACATGGAGTGCCTGTTTGAAATATAGTTGTAACTAGTGTGCCTCAACAATATTCCATGCATCGTAATTTTTTTTCTCATAATCAGGTATTTTTAATGATAATTTTTACATTATTACATCATTATTGTTATTGTTATTATTAACAATATTATTATGATGGTTGTATCAACCCTAAATCTGAGTTGGGGGGGGATGCAATGCAGACAAACAGCTGCATACAGTGCGACCATTTCACTCACATTTGCCCATTCATTTTTAGACACATCACACACCATCGGTTTGTGTACTGTACGTGTGCTGTCATAGCTCCACCTACAGGCCTAATGGAGAACACCAGGAGAACACCAGGATGTGAATGGAGGGTGAATGTGAGGTATATCGTGTAAATAAGTTTTGATTGATCGCAAGACTACACTGTAAAAAAATAATAATAATAAGTTACCAGAACTTAAAAATATTGGGTTCAGTTTTCAATCCATAATAAGTTAACAGTAAAATAAGTACACAACCACATTATTTCAACCTAATAAAACTATGTTTATTGTCATTGTTTTAAAAACACAAGTTGACTTGGTAATACTCACATTTTGAGAAAAAAAATTGCTTTTAACATGTGCAATGTTCAATGAAATAGAAAAATAAATAATAAAATGTGTTGATTAATCCCACTGGTCACAATGGTGACCGTAATAATGTTTTTGTTATAAGGCTCTGCAAATGTTACTGAATGATATAGCAATGTATTTCCAGCTAAATTGAAATAATAAACAAATAAAGGGTCTCAATTAAATATGTGGTAGTAAAAATAACCTGTGGGAGGATGTCAACGAGATAAATGCGACAACAGTGCAAAATATTTCACTATAATATTTCAAAGCTAATTTTTTATTTTTTTTTTACTGCTGCCCCCTGTGCCTATGCAAATGCCCCCGCGTGCCTATGCAGGCACGCGTGCCTAGGGTTGCCTACCCCTGGCCTATAGTATACATTCATAATCTGCATGCAAACTGTAATCTCTCCTTTATCTGGTTTCCTTTTTTCTAGGTAATCAGAGAGGTCTTTAAGATACAGTATCCTGTTCAGTGTCAGGCAGCCAGGCTAATCATCTTGTTCAGTGTGAGGCAGATGTAATGATTGGGTAGGTAACTAGTTACCACGCACAACAATGTTCCACTGTAAATATATTCGATGTCAGCATGTGTCTGAGAGTGTGTATACCTTTGTTCAGCACACACAGCTGCACAGTAATGGCCCCAATTATCACTATCTGTGTGGTGTACCTGACTGCTCACAGAGGTTCAGAAAACACACAGAACTGAGATCTCATATATATAGGCTGCATAAGTGCTACCTGCAAGCTGCTCAGCCTCCTAGACCTACATCAGCTCTACTACCTGACACATCCTTGAAATGTGTGCTTGAGGCTTGTGCATTTAAGTGTGACACTTTAGCCTCTCTTATCAAGCATTTGAAGACAATGTTAATGGAAGCTATAAAGGAAGCAGTTTGGTCATATTTACCGGGCCTCCCTGATGACTTACTGACTACCCTACTTGATGATCTTGGAGTGGAGAGTGTCGAAGATCTGGCCTTAATGGAGAAGGTGGATCTGGTCCGATACCTCAAACCAATCCAATGTCGGAAGCTGATGAATGGTATTAATAAAGGTAAATTCATATTTTGACTCACATGACACTTAGAACTAGGCCCTTGGAACATTGGCATAACTGTTTTTGTCCCTTCTAGGATTAGTAACCCTTAATATGGGGGTGCTCCCTCCCCATCCAATTGCTTCAAGTTCCCCAACATCGAGCTCTGTGAACACTCTGTCCTCTCTGCAAGCATTCCCACACTCTCTGTTGTCCAGCCCCCCAAGTACTCCCCCATGCACTTCAAACTTTTCACAGTCTTCACAGCCTGGCATGTCATGGCATGTCGACTTTCGTGTCAACTGGAACCGGATGTCAACAGCCATTCAACGTGCAGTGGAAAAAGAAGAGAGACCAAAGCCAGATGAGAGAAGGGCCTTTGTGAACGCTTTGGTGGATCAGATGACGCAGCACGAGCGCAACCCAACCAGAGCCATGTGCCACAGCATCGTCCAAACAATTGTCAGGAGCCATCCAAAAACCTTTGCTGACATTAGCAGGCGAGGTGAAGTTTTTGGAGACGGATGCCACTCTCTTCTCCAACAAGTAAAAACAAGAGTGGAGTATAAAAGCAGGAACAACATTCTGGCTAGACGCCGCAGAGAGGGAAGACGGCCCACTGGAGTGGCAGGAGAGTCCAGGCTGACGAGAGGTCCTGTCGACCAATACGGGTAGGGGTGGCAAAACAAACGGCGCCAGTGTCCTCTCCATTCACACTCGCAGCAATTAGGGGTTAAAGTGGCACTGCCATGCTAGACTAACTTAGGTTATTTGGATTGAATGTTTAAATTATGTGAAGATTTTTTTTAATATAATTTCTAGGGCTGTCCCCGACTAAGGATTTGGATAGTCGACTATGATTGGCCAAAATGTGCCGTTAGTCGACAAAAAAAAAGAAAAAAGTATAGTAGTATAATCATTCCATTTGGGCTGTGGGGTGCTTAATGTCTGAAGGAGTCGACTGAAGGCTTCTTGTCCTCTGCAAAAGCATGCAATTGGTCCACTGATGGATACATCTTGATATTTGTCTAGTCTAGTGTGTTCATTAGATGGGTGAAATCCTCTTTCAGTGCCTCTGTGCCTGTTTTCGTAGGCAGTTAGCCTCTGGTATGCGTGCCATTAGCGTTAGAGGCCTATTTTCAATTTTTTTCTTTTTATGTATTCCACTAAGAGGTTGGCAGTCGACAACGGCTCCTTTCGACCGATTAATCGACTAATAGGGGTCAGACCTAATAATTTCCCCAACCTATGAGTTAACCAATGATTCCTTCCTATCCCTAGGTGTGTGAGGTGGGGCCCAGCAGACTTACCGGACGGGGAGACAGAGGAAACATTGGCGGCTTTGAAAAGGGATCTGCGGAACATCTACTCAGGCATGCAATCTACTTTACTTTTGGTGAATTGACACCTGAATAAACATCCCACATTAAGCAAAAAGGCCACCTTAATATTCAGAATGAGTAATGATGAGAGAGCATAAAATTAAAGGTTTGCCACTCAATTTCCCAGATGTGGCAACATCAAATCTAATTGTTGTTACTTGGGTACTCAATACATGTATTTGTATGTCTGTACACAGAGGAAGGGATGGGTGGGACAGCGAGAGCAGAACTTCTGATGGAGAGGACCTACGTCATCCTGCGGCGTTACTTGAACAAAATGCCTGCACCAACGATGGTGGAGGTCAAAGAAGAATGGCCTTTTCTCTTCTCTCAGACGGGGCTTTTCTCCCACTTTGGCCTCCTGACAGACACCGATGTCCTTCAAAAGATCCAAGATGCCCTGTGTCATCGAGGACGGACCATCCTGCAGTTCTGCCAGAAACTGGACAACACGAAGATCAGGGATGTTCTGGCCAGATATGATCCAGAGGTTTCGGAGATCGGTGCCTGCATCGTCCTGCTCCTTATGGTGTACTTCAAGGAGCCTACGGAGAAACTACTGCTCGAAGTTGATGTAAGTTTTATTTATTTAAATATTAAAATATTTGATATGAGAGTGATTACATTAGGGGCGACTGAAGCTCAGTTGGTAGAGATGGTCGTTCATCGACCATAGGGTTGGTGGTTCGAATCCTGGCTCTGACTGTCCGCATGTTGTTGTAGACCTGTGCCACTGCTGCTGATGTCAATACTGCAGCACTCCCAAGCACCCCCTGTTTGATAATTCAAGGTAATGTAATGTTCAGGGATGAGCTTATGTGTTCCTTTGCATCGAGGGGGAAAATCTGACAGAAGGCAGTTTGTGATACGGCACACATATGACGCTAATATCCTGAGCTGGCATGTCTCCATTCCATCTGCGCTTGTAACTGGAGGGCTAGGAGTTGCTTTGTCCTTTAGCCGGATTTTCCTATCTGCACAGGGACTCTTTTACAGGCTGATAAGTATAGCCTATACCCATCTGATGGTGGAGTAGAAAACTGCTGTCCACCTGAACAGCAGGGTTCTGTGTAGGGCTGACCTTCGATAATTTTTTTGGAATTCGAAGCTTCGGGGCCAAGATTTCGATTTTAATTCGAAGCTTCGAAATTAATTAAATTTTTTTATTTTATATATATTTTTTCTAATGTTGTGGGACTTGTACAGCACTTTGTTCAACTTTGTCAGTGCTGTAAAGTGTAAACCTTTTTAAATCTTAGACAAACAAAACACTTTGCTTTCATGAAATATTGTAAGCCGTCATTTGAGGCTTTATAAAAGCAGCACAATGAACACAAATCTGTCAGTGCGACCTCATCTTAAATAACAAACAGCATTGAGAGGCAGAGTTGATTTTGCAAAAGAAAAAAAATATATAATTTATTTTTATTTTTTAATAATCTAATTTTATTTTCATAATCCCATGCCCATCGAATGAAGCTTCGAAGTATTTAAGACAGCCCTAGTTCTGTGTCATGTCCTTGCAGGAATGTATAACTATCCACAATAACGCATGACGGGGTATCTGTTCATTTCAGGTGACACAATGCGGCCTTCTGGATGGATGCTATCCATCGAGGGAGAAGTTGTGATGGGCCCACACCCATTCTTTTTGCATGGGGTAGCTGCTTTATTCACCAGCTACTATGTATTCAACCTGGAGTATCCTTCCGTTGGATCATCCACACTGGAGTTCATCCAAAGGTATTTTAACACTCTGAACACATGATCAATGTCATCAGTAAGACTTATTATGCAAAGACTATCTGGCTATTAAGTCCATGCCTTTCTACAGAGGCCATAAAGTAGATTAAATGCTTTGAGTATGAAGCATGGAACCAACTATGTGAATTGGTACCATACCATCACTTGATGTTGCTGCTATCTTGTTAAGAAATTGACATAATGGTTTAATTCACATTGTAGTATGGCTTCAAAATTCGGATAAGTAAACATTATGTTAGAGGTACCATGAGGCTAAACAAATATTTTTATTGTGAGGATGATCCAACAAGTTTGAACTAGTAGCAGTCTTCATCAGGGTGTGGTGTGGGAAAAAACACAGGTGAGCACCTTGATAAATGCTGAGTCTATTTAAAACTGAAACGTATCTTTGCATATTAACAGGTGCTTCTTGGGCATCAACCCGGAGAAAGGCTCCAGGGCAAAGAAGCGAAGCGCCATCAACCCTCAAGTGACCACCCTTCTTCGTAAGCTCATAGACTTTGAATGGTCTGCATAGACAATTGTCCTTCTCCTGTCGTCCCCTGACGTGAACACCCTTCTTCGTAAGTAAGCTCATAGACTTTGAATGGTCTGCAAAGACAATTGTCCTTCTCCTGTCGTCCCCTGACGTGAACACCCTTCTTCGGAAGCTCATAGACTTTGAATGGTCTGCAAAGACAATTGTCATGCTCCTGTCGTCCCCTCACGTGAACACCCTTCTTCGGAAGCTCATAGACTTTGAATGGTCTGCAAAGACAATTGTCATGCTCCTGTCGTCCCTGCGCCTCTTTTGTTCTTTTGAGTGCCTCTTTTGTTCTTTTGAGTGCCTCTTTTGTTCTTTTGAGTGAGTGCATAAAGTGTATTCATTAGTTCCATTTTCGGGTAAGACCTGGAAGTACTAATTTCATAGCGACAGTGGCTCGGGAGGTAGAGCAGTCGTCTGGCAATACGGAGATTCCCGCTCCTCCCCGGGTAGTGTGTCGATGTGTCCTTGAGCAAGACACTTAACCCCTACTTTCTCCTGATGAGCAGGTTGGCACCTTACATGGTCGTCGGTGTGTGAATGGGTCAAATGTGCACAAATTGTAAAAAAAAAAAAAAAAAAACTGCCATTTACCATTTTACTTACGAATATGATTACTTTGTCTTAGTTTAGTCGTTTTGAGCAGTGTTGACCAGCAGTTTATAAAATAATATTTAAAATGTTTATTAGCAACGCCGAGCTTTCAAACCATTGCGTCTCTCTGTCCGAAACTCTCGTGCAACTGTGTACCTTTTGAATTTTCTCTGCGATACTTGTACAACGCGCGTTTCGCAGAGGACCAGTTCTTCAGAGTTAATATGGGATTTTCCTATGGGTAAAATGTGCACAAATTGTAAAAAAAGAAAAGAAAGAACAGCCATTTACCATTTCAAGAATAAGAATATAATTCTTTGTAATATAATTCTGTCTTTTGACAATAAAATCCCATAATTAAGTCTGAAGAACTGGCGAAACGCTTGTTGTACAAGGCGCATCAGTCAGCTAAAGCCGTTTTGAGCAGTGTTGACCAGCAGTTTATAAAATAATATTTAAAATGTTTATTAGCAACGCCGAGCTTTCAAACCATTGCGTCTCTCTGTCCGAAACTCTCGTGCAACTGTGTACCTTTTGAATTTTCTCTGCGATACTTGTACAACGCGCGTTTTGCAGAGGACCAGTTCTTCAGAGTTAATATGGGATTTTCCTATGGGTAAAATGTGCACAAATTGTAAAAAAAGAAAAGAAAGAACAGCCATTTACCATTTCAAGAATAAGAATATAATTCTTTGTAATATAATTCTGTCTTTTGACAATAAAATCCCATAATTAAGTCTGAAGAACTGGCGAAACGCTTGTTGTACAAGGCGCATCAGTCAGCTAAAGCCGTTTTGAGCAGTGTTGACCAGCAGTTTATAAAATAATATTTAAAATGTTTATTAGCAACGCAGAGCTTTCAAACCATTGCGTTTCTCTGTCCGAAACTCTCGTGCAACTGTGTACCTTTGAATTTTCTCTGTGATTCTTGTACAATGAGCGTTTCGCAGAGTACCAGTTCTTCAGAGTTAATATGGGATTTTCCTATGGGTAAAATGTGCACAAATTGTAAAAAAAATAAAGAAAGAAAACAGCCATTTACCATTTCAAGAATAAGAATATAATTCTTTGTAATATAATTCTGTCTTTTGACAATAAAGTCCCATAATTAACTCTGAAGAACTGGCGAAACGCTCGTTGTACAAGGCGCATCAGTCAGCTAAAGCCGTTTTGAGTAGTGTTGACCAGCAGTTTATAAAATAATATTTAAAATGTTTATTAGCAACGCCGAGCTTTCAAACCATTGCGTTTCTTTGTCCGAAACTCTCGTGCAACTGTGTACCTTTGAATTTTCTCTGCGATACTTGTACAACGAGCGGGATTTTCCTATGGGTAAAATGTGCACAAATTGTAAAAAAGAAAACAGCCATTTACCATTTCAAGAATAAGAATATAATTCTTTGTAATTCTTTGTATATAATTCTTTGTAATAATTCTGTCTTTTGACAATAAATGCCGGCTTACCTCATTTGTGCGTTTGGACTGTTGTTTTTAATGTACAATAGCCTACGTGCATTTTTGAAGTGTAGCTCCAGTATACTTCCTGGCAGAAGCTCACACTTTGGTTTCCTGTCGTGATTAATCACGTCATCCAATAGTATTTGACAGGAAACTATTGTATGAGCTTCCTCCAGAAGTATACTGGAGCTGGGGACTATACAGTTATGCATACCATTGTAAATTGACAGTTATTTTGCCAAATTATTTATAATTATATAATATTATTATTATTATTATTCAATTATTTTGTTGGCAAGTCTGAAAAGTAATGCAAAAGACTTGCCAACAAATTAATTGAAAAATAATTATTATATTATATAATTTGGCAAAATAACAGTATTTACAATGATAGACATGCATAACTCTATAGTCCCCAGCTCCAGTATACTTCTGGAGGAAGCTCATACAATAGTTTCATGTCAAAATACAATAGGATGACGTGATTAATCACGACAGGAAACCAAAGTGTGACCTTCAGGAAGTGTACTGGAGCTGGACTACAAAAATACATGTAGGCTATTGTAAATACACAATACATTGTTGTAATATATATACAACAATATAATGTGATATCACAGTAATTTCTTACAATTTGATGTTGTGAAGTCACAATACATTGTTGTAATATATATACAACAAAATATTGTAATATCACAATAATTTCTTACAATATGATGTTGTGAAGTCACAATACATTGTTGTAATATATATACAACAAAATAATGTGATATCACAGTAATTTCTTACAGTAAGAAGTTGTGAAATTACAACAATGTATTGTACTACCATTACTGTGAAATTACAACACATTACTGTGAAGCCATTCACAGTAAATTATTGTGAATCTTACTGTAAAAGTCATGCAAAATATTGCCAGTAAGTTATTGTAACTTTACGGTGAAAAATCTTACAGTGTACGTCATACGACCGCCAGACACTTATGGACCTAAACCCCGGGCTCAAAGAGGAGTTTGGAGACACTTTATGCCTAGAATGGCCAACAGAGATCAGACGGGAGAACGGCAACAAAGAAAAGAACAAAGGAAACGGCAAGAAGAGGCACAGAGGGAGACGAGGAGGTATCAGGCTGAGATTAAAAAGAGCTGCTTACCGCCCAGCAATTCCATCCATCTTTCTGTAAAATGCTGTCCCACCATGTTACCTGTTACCTGTTACCTGTTTATTGCACAATGTTGTTTTTTATTGGATTCTATTACATGTTGTACCACTCACTGTATTGCACATCGTTGCGGGCACGACCACCCGCATTTCATTGTATACTTGTATGCCGTGACAAATAAAACTCTTGACTTGACTTGACTTGACTTATAATGTGTTGAAACGAGTGAAGACTCTTTATAATTACTTTATAATGTGTTGAAACGAGTGATACAATAACTACTTTATAATGTGTTGAAACGAGTGAAGACTCTTTATAACTACTTTATAATGTGTTGAAACGAGTGATACAATAACTACTTTATAATGTGTTGAAACGAGTGAAAACTATAACTGCTTTATAATGTGTTGACACGGGTGAAGACTAACTGCTTTATAATGTGTTGAAACGAGTGAAGACTTTATAACTACTTTATAATGTGTTGAAACGAGTGAAGACTCTTTATAATTACTTTATAATGTGTTGAAACGAGTGATACAATAACTACTTTATAATGTGTTGAAACGAGTGAAGACTCTTTATAACTACTTTATAATGTGTTGAAACGAGTGATACAATAACTACTTTATAATGTGTTGAAACGAGTGAAAACTATAACTGCTTTATAATGTGTTGACATGAGTGAAGACTAACTGCTTTATAATGTGTTGCATCGAGTGAAGACTTTATAACTACTTTATAATGTGTTGAAACGAGTGAAGACTATTTATAATTACTTTATAATGTGTTGACACGAGTGAAGACTATAAATAATGTGTTGACACGAGTGAAGACTATAACTGCTTTATAATGTGTTGAAACGAGTGAAGACTCTTTATAATTACTTTATAATGTGTTGACACGAGTGAAGACTAACTGCTTTATAATGTGTTGAAACGAGTGAAGACTCTTCATAATTACTTTATAATGTGTTGAAATGAGTGAAGACTTTATAATTACTTTATAATGTGTTGAAACGAGTGATACAATAACTACTTTATAATGTGTTGAAACGAGTGAAGACTTTATAACTACTTTATAATGTGTTGAAACGAGTGAAGACTATAACTACTTTATAATGTGTTGAAACAAGTGATACAATAACTACTTCATAATGTGTTGACACGAGTGAAGACTAACTGCTTTATAATGTGTTGACACGAGTGAAGACTCTTTATAACTACTTTATAATGTGTTGAAACGAGTGAAGACTTTACAATTACTTTATAATGTGTTGACACGAGTGAAGACTATAAATAATGTGTTGACACGAGTGAAGACTATAACTGCTTTATAGTGTGTGTGTGTGTTTGTGTGTGTGTGTGAGTTAGGGATGCTCGATATTGGCTTTTTTACCGATACCGATATACTGATATTGTCCAACTCTTAATTTCCGATACCGATATCAACCGATACCGATATATGCAGGGTTTCCCCCGCCAAAAAAATTAATAATTTCAGGTCATTAACATTACATATCTCTTGTTGTGGAATTAACACAACATTATGCATACTTTTGACAATAAATAAAATCAGAATTTGTTCTTACTTGCTTGCCTGGGTAATAAAGGTTATAGAAATGTAAAAAAAAAAAAAAAAAAAAATTGAAAACCGATATATATTTTCCGATATCCCATTTTAATGCCGATATCGGCCGATAATATAGTGTGAGTGTGTGTGTGTGTGTGTGTGTGTGTGTGTTTGTCAGGTGTCCAGTATCAGTGAGGAGAGATGGTAGCCTCCATATAGAGAGAGTGATCTGCAATCTGCTTAGGTTGGAGGTGCAATTCCTAACAGGCTCAACCATATGGATAAAAGTGCCCATATTATGTGCATTACACAAACCAAAAACAGATATTGTCGGAATTACTAGAAGAAAGAAACGTCACCACCTTTGGCTGATAGTAATTTATTCATTTATTAGGATTTCTTTTGGACTGGTCTAATAAATGTTTACGGTTCTTAGATGGACCCCCCTGCGCTGCCTCCTCCTCCTGCAGGGGTCACTGCAGGGGTCACTGCAGGGTGCCATGGGGAGTGGCGTACTGGCTCATGTTAGGCAGGCCATGCATTATGCAGCAGCTTAGGCCACTGCGGTGGATCTTCATGTCCTCGGCTACAGTCCACCTGTTGCTGCTCTGGTCGTAGCGCTCCACGTTGGAGATGGTTTTGAAGCGATTTAAGCCTCCGGCCATGAAGAGCAGGTCGTCCAACACCCCGATGCCAAAGTTGCAGCAGGGGGTGAGCATGTCGGGCAGGGCGCGCCAGGAGTCAGTCAAAGGGCTGTAGGCCTCCGCGCTACGCAGGTCGTTTCCATGGTCCCACCCTCCCACCTGAGGACAGGACACATGAGAGGAATGTTTTAGTGTGTGTCTCAGGTAGACAGGCAGGCAGACACGTTATTAATCCACTTAGGGAATTGAGGGCATCACAGCAGCATTGCAAGTCAAATGATACATATCTATAAAAATATCTAGTATGAAGCATTTGTCTCCGTGTGCACCTACCACATAGACTTGTCCTCCGTACGCAGCCACTCCTGCTCTGCTATGCCTGCTGCTCATGGGGGCGATCAGAGTCCACTGGTTGGTGTCTGGGCTGTAGCACTCAGCTGTGAGCTGTGAGCAGCCACCACAGATGTAAACCTGTAATAAGAAAGAATATTCTAATTTAGTTTATATATTCCATTTTATTTCATTCTACTTTAATTGTCTGTTAATGTTGATGCACCAAAGGACCCAGACAAATTCCTTGTATGTGCAAGCTTACTTGGCAAATAAAGACATTTATGATTTATGATTCTGAATGATACCAATCGCTTAGTTTTTAATGTGAACGTTCCTTGGGTTCATCTACCACACGTGTGTTCCTCAGTTCCACCCACTTGCCGTGGAGCGCTGCAGCGCCGGCGTTGCTCCTGTGCTGCAGCATGGGTCCAATCAGTGTCCACTGGTTGGTTTCAGGCTTGTAGCGCTCTGCGGTGTTCAGTCGCACGTGTCCGTCATACCCTCCCATGGTGTAGATACAGCCGTCCAACACGACCACATTTACATTTACATTTACATTTAGTCATTTAGCTGACGCTTTTATCCAAAGCGACTTACAAGTTCTGTACGACAAGCCATCAGGAAGGGCACAACTCTATCAGCTGAGTAACAATGTTCATCAAAGTGTTGAGTGCTACAGTGTAGGTTCGTTTATTAGGACAAGTGCATGACAGTATGGTTAGTTAGGGTTAGATAATTTTTTATTTTTTTTTAATTCAGATAATGGTTGAAGAAGTGCGTCTTTAGTCGACGGCGAAATATTGGACGTGTTTCGGCTGTCCTAACTGGGGTGGGTAGTTCATTCCACCATTGTGGGGCAAGGATTGAGAATAGGCGACTTCTCTTTGATGACCCTCCCGGAGCTTGGATAGGAGTAAATCTGAGGCGGCCAGAAGATGCAGAGCGTAGGGGTCTTGAGGGTGTGTAGTTAGAGACCATTGACCGGAGGTAGGCGGGAGCAGTTCCCTTTGCCGCACGGTATGCTAGGTCGAGGGCCTTGAAGCGGATTCGTGCAGCAATGGGGAGCCAGTGCAGGTCCCTAAGAAGTGGGGTGACATGGGCCGACTTCGGTAGGTTTGAGATCAGGCGGGCCGCTGCGTTCTGAATGAGTTGAAGAGGCTTAGTGGCAGTGGCCGGGAGGCCAGCGAGCAGTGCGTTGCAGTAGTCAAGGCGGGAGATGACTGTTGATTGGACGAGGAGTAACAGCGGCGTGAGTGCATGGGAGCCGCCTGCAGCCAGCTGCGAGTGACGGGGTTGAACCTGCGCACACTGCTGAAATACTCTACGCCGTCCCAGCCGCCGACGCAGTAGACCAGACCGTGGAGATAAGCGCTGCCGTGGTAGGCCCGGGGACTCTCCGCCTCAATGCTCACGTCCATCCATCCACCGGCTCGGATATCGTAAGCCTCCATGCCATTGGTCACGCTGTTGCCACTAATGCCTCCGATGGCCAAAAGGACCTCCTGGGGCAGGCGTGGGCGGGTCAGGGGGTTTGGGAGCCTGTCGGAGCCAGGGGGTTTCAGGACGCTGATGATGAGGGCCCTGCAGTCGTGGCTGTCCCTCACCACAGGGTTCTTCAGGACGTTGTTCCCGAAGTAGTCAGGCCTCATCAAGCCCATGCGAACCTGGGAAGAGACAAGCAGACAGCGGGTACAACTTAGACAGCGGTTTCACTGGAATTCTGTTGCTAGGGAACAGTTTGGACCCAAATGTTTTAGAACCACTGTACTAGGGATCCTAGCGTTGTTTTAATGCAATGCACAGTAATACAATTAGTTACCTTGGGCAGCAGCAAAGGGATGTCTGTTTTACGCTCCTCACGGGAGTGGTCGATCCAACAGAGGACGGCCTCGAACACCATCTCCTCGTTCTTCACGTTCAGGTCATCCCTCTCGATGATGTCCACCAGTTGCTGCAGGGACAGCTCCACAAACTCCTGTGAGAGGGGCAGCATCTCCTCAAAGTGGCACACGATGAAGAGATGGGCCTTGCGCCTCAGGTCAGGGCAGTAGTAGATGTCCGCAAACCTCCAGATGCTGACACAGTTTTACAGAGACAGCTGGCCCTCTAGGAAGTCAGAGCATGCTCCTACTATGCCAGTGACGAGAAGCTGGTCTGCAGCCACCAGAAGCTCTTTCACGTTCTCTGCTGTCACCGGCACAAAGCGTGTGTAGGCGTACTCTATGATGAGCTGCATCATAGCCGCGGACACCCCAGGGACACTGTAGACTGCTTTCTCTGAGTCGCTCCAGCGAGTGAAGAGGGTTCTGTGGGATGCAGAGTATAGAGATATCTGATGAGTAAACAGTAAGCAACATTCTGTCCTGTGTGCTAATATATATTCACTGTAGAAGTATAGGGTCTTAGCACAGTAGAAGTATAGTATATTTTTACAGTAGACGTACAGTATAGTATATTTTTACAGTAAACATACAGTATAGTATATTTTACAGTAGAAGTACAGTATAGTATTTTTTACAGTAGGCGTACAGTATAGTATCTTTTTACAGTAGACGTACAGTATAGTATCTTTTTACAGTAGATGTACAGTATAGTATATTTTTACACAGTATACTGTGTGGCATCATACTGTGACATCACAACGGAACATCATACTGTGACATCATACTGTGACATCACAACAGAACATATTTGAGTTACATTTGAATAATGTAAATAATATGTATGATATAATGTAATGTTATATATTATAATATAATGTAATATAATAATAAAGTATAATATATTTAGCTCCCATTTGAATAATATAGATATTATGTCTAAAAACATGACATGCTTTAGAAGTCTTAAAATATATTTTTAATTTAAGTTAAAATAAATGTAAAATAATAATAATAATAAGATTGCAGCTTAAAGTGCTTTACACAAAAAACTAAACAAAAGGATACACTAAGGATGGAAATTATAAGACATGAAAATTATAAACGGTAATAAAACAACTAGATAAGATAGTAAAAATAGCTAAGACAAACAGTAAGACAATAACATACTGTAAGACAATAAAATAATTACAAATAAAATAATAATAAAGACCAAACCATTTAAAAATTTAAATAATAAAATAGCTAAATTTGATAGTAAACAATGAGAAAAATGTAATAACACTAAAATAAGACATTAAAAAAGAACAAATACAATTATTAAAAAATATATATACATAAGACAATGATAACAATGATAATAGAATATTTAAGTAAAAATAATAGAAATAAAGAAAAATAAGACAATAAAATAAAGATGATAATTCATTTAAAAGCTATTTTAAAAAGGTACGTTTTGAGCAGTGCCAACCGAGTGTGCTGAAGTACAGTATAGTATCTTTTTACAGTAGACGTACAGTATAGTATATTTTTACAGTAGACATACAGTATAGTATCTTTTTACTAACCAAGTTAACCTGAACCAAGGTAACCTGAACCAAGCTAAACTTACCTGAAATAGTGGCTGCAGCCACACAGGATTGCCTTGTGGGCGTTAAACTCAGTGCTGTTGACTTTAATAACCACATCACAGAACCTTCCCTCCAGACGCAGTTCATTAAGGATTGTACAGGACATTGTTTCCCTTTCCATGTGGGGATTTTTAAATTGTATCTACAGAATATATTCAAGCTTAAAGACAAGTAGCTGGAAAAAACAAGTGAGATCTTCACTTGTCTTCTGAGATCTGAGATCTTCTGAGAGAATTGTTGAATAGATAACTGTTACACAAATGTTCTAGAATGTTTGATTATGACATCATACTGTGACATCATACTGTGACATCATACTGTGACATCACAACGGAACATGTTTGAGTGCCATTTGAATAATATAAATAATATGTATGATATAATATAATGTAATATATAATATTACATTACATTATATTATATCATTATTTATATTATTCAAATGGAACTCAAACATGTTCCTTTGTGATGTCACAGTATGATGTCACAGTATGATGTTCCGTTGTGATGTCACAGTATGATGTCATAATCAAACATTCTAGAACATTTGTGTATCTATTCAACAATTCTCTCAGAAGGTCTCAGATCTCAGAAGACAGCTTGTCTGAGTTTAATGCACTGCATCTTGAAACAGTACTGAACAGTACTGAACTACGGAAGCCCTAAGCGGCCGTACATTCCATACATTTTATTTCCCGATAACGAGATAATTATCGCTTTATCACGGGAAAACAACTTAAATCGGATTAATTTATTTCAGGGGGGTACATGACATACATGTATAGTACTGTTACATTTGCGACATACAAGATATGCAAATATACAGTACTGTTAAACAGAGATCCTAACAGAAAATATACATATGATAGGGAGGAAACTGTACATTAGGAGGGGGTGAGAGGGGTTTGGACATACGGGGGCCAGTTTAGCGTTGCAGCCTCCCGTAGCCAGGTGCTCTTTGAGAGCTCACTTTGATTGCACTTTGAGGCACATTAATGTGTATAATATTATCTTTAACAGCAAGGCATAAAGCTATTTCAGCGTGTGTCAGGCCTTGATTCAAGAGATATGTGACGCAGTGATCAATATCCTCCTGCTTAGCCCCTTTCGTGCATCACAGTCACGAACGGGGCTACCTGCTCCTCTGACATTGTGACACTGAATGATGTTTCCTGCAGTAAGTAAGTAAGTAAGTAAGTAAGTAAGTAAGTAAGTAAGTAAGTAAGTAAGTAAGTAAGTAAGTAAGTAAGTAAGTAAGTAAGTAAGTAAGTAAGTAAGTAAGTAAGTAAGTAAGTAAGTAAGTAAGTATTTATAAAGCACCTTTCATACATGTCATGTAGCTCAAAGTGCTGTACACAAACATAGGCAAAAAAAAAAAATAATAATAATAATAATAATAATAATAATAATAATAATAATAATAATAATAATAATAATAATAATAATAATAATAATAATAATAATAATAATAATAATAATAATAATAATAATAATAATAATAATAATAATAATAATAATAATAATAATAATAATAATAATAATAATAATAATAATAATAATAATAATAATAATAATAATAATAATAATAATAATAATACTAATAATATAATATATAATATAATAATATAGTACACAAACATAGGCATTAAAAAAAAAAAATAAAAAAAAAAAAAAAAAAAAAAATAATAATAATAATAATAATAATAATAATAATAATAATAATAATAATAATAATAATAATAATAATAATAATAATAATAATAATAATAATAATAATAATAATAATAATAATAATAATAATAATAATAATAATAATAATAATAATAATAATAATAATAATAATAATAATAATAATTATTATTATAATAATAATAATAATAATAATAATAATAATAATAATAATAATAATAATAATAATAATAATAATAATAATAATAATAATAATAATAATAATAATAATAATAATAATAATAATAATAATAATAATAATAATAATAATAATAATAATAATAACGTAAAAAATTCACATTTGCTGACCAGTTTGGGAGAACAGGTCCGGACAAACATGTCCGTTCAGTAGCAACCGGAAGTAGGAAATGCACTAAACCAGGGAGGGGCAACTGGCGGCCCGCGGGCCGCATGCGGCCCTCACCGACGTTTCATGCGGCCCCAGGCCAATATAAAAAAAAAAAAAAAAAATATTTTTATTTATTTTTTTGTATTGTATTCGACTAAGAAGAGTTGGCAGTCGACTATGGCTCCTTTTCGATCGATTAGTCGACTATTTGACTAATAGGGGTCAGCCCTAGTGTGGACATATGAAATGCTGTTGAAAGTGCCGTGCAGCAATATGGGGCTTTTGATAAACTGTCGGCTGTTGTTACCGATGGAGCACCGGCAATGAAAGGAAAACGCACAGGATTCGCTGGGCTTCTAAGGCAGAGTGGCGTTGAGCGTCCAATGCTGCACTGCATTATACATCAGGTAAGTTCGCTAACATAATTTCCATCTATTGTGGGTCACTAATAATGACTAATGCGAGTCGAGTGTAGTCAAATTATATGCGAGAGTCGTTAAATAGTTTTTCTTTTTTTTATCTGATATAGGAGGCTCTCTGTGCCAAGAAGCTTGACTACTACAGCCATGTTATGGATTTGGTTACCAAGGTTACCAATCTAATTCGTGGAGGCAACAGGTCACTAAACCATAGAAAGTTTGTCTCCTTTTTGGAAGAGATGGACACTGATTATGGCGACTTGCAGCTACACACAGAAATCCGATGGCTGAGCCGTCGGAAAGTACAGGAGCGACATTGAAACACTGCAAATGCAATTCAATGATCGGTTTGAAGATTTCAACGGCATGCAGTCACGGATAGCACTGTTTGCCGGCCCCCTCACCGCTACGGTGTCAGAGCAGCCCCCACCGTTGCAGCTTGAACTGTGCAAGCTACAGTCGGATCCTTTTTTTCAAGCAAAGAGAAATGAGAGGGGAATTTCGTTTTGGAAACTGCTACCTGAGCCCCGCTTCCCACTCCTCAGGGACTTTGCCCTCTCTATGGCCAGTATGTTTGGGAGCACATACATATGCGAGAGCAATTTCTCAAACATGAAGCACATCAAGTCAAAGGAGAGAAACAGGCTGTCGGATGAAACATTATTTCATCTGATGCAGATTGCATGCACAAACATTGAAGTTGACATTCCTGCTATTGTGCGCCAACAAGAGAGACCACAAGTGTCTCATTAAAGACAGGGGGGGAGGAGATGATGAAGAGGTGTAGAGGGGGGGGGAAGGAGATGATGAAGAGGTGTAGAGAGGGGGGAAGAGATGATGAAGAGGTGTAGAGAGGGGGGGGGAGATGATGGAGAGGTGTAGAGAGGGGACCATTATTATTATTATTATTATTATTATTATTATTATTATTATTATTATTATTATTATTATTATTATTATTATTATTATTATTATTATTATTATTATTATTATTATTATTATTATAACCATTATTGACCCACTGTGGGGCGAGGGTGAATGTCATGCCAGTTTGATAAAGGGTCAATGGGAGGCATGTAGTATTGCACTTTACTTTACTTGCACTTTACTTGTTTACTTTTGTAGTGTTCAGATAACACTAATAACACAAAGACAAATCAGCATTCCTGCTGCATTTCACTACAACAGTAAATCAAAAGTGCAATAATAAATTATTTTGTTAAATGTATACACTTTTATCCTGCTACTAAACAAAACATTCCTGAGTGCTTCATATCCATAACATGCATTTCAGTGTTATAATGTTTTGTTTAGTAGCAGGATAAAAGTTTATACATTTAACAAAATCATTTATTATTGCACTTTTGATTTACTGTGAAATGCAGCAGGAATGCTGCTTTGTGTTTGTTGAGCAGTGGGCTTTAAGTTCATACATTTATTTTATTAGAAGCCTTAATTATAATTGATCATTTTTGTATATATTTGGGGTTACACAGCAATACTTTTAAATTCAGCTGTTTATAAATTCATAAAGTTGAAATTGCATTACTAAATGCATTTGAAATGGAATAAAAACAAAGTTACAACAAATTATAATTGTTTATATACCTTGTGACTATTAGGGCTATTTGAGTGATGGGGTACTACTGGCGGGACTGCCGATAAACAATGCGGCCCCCCAGATTGATTGTGGACATTTTGTGGCCCTCACCATATACAAAGTTGCCCACCCCTGCACTAAACCAATGCACTTGTACAGTAGGTAGCAATGTTAGCTCTAATAGCGTTAGTGTAGTTTTTTTTTTTATTAGTGGTCGCGTATTGTATGCGTATGTACCCGTTCCCTCATCTAAAGAGTTGGGTCCATAAGGCTTTTCCAAGCCATAGCGTCTTTGTGTTATGTCTCATAACGTTAGCCAGTTAGGAAGTAGGAAATGCACTAAACCAATGCACTTGTACTTGTTTAGCAGCAACTGGAAGTAGGAAGTGCACTAGACCAATAACTAGTAGGTAGCAACGTTAGCTCTCATAACGTGCACTAAACCAATGCTAAACCAATATCTAGTAGGTAGCAACGTTAGCTCTCATAACGTGCACTAAACCAATGCACTTGTACTTGTTTAGCAGCAACCGGAAGTAGGAAGTGCACTAAACCAATGCACTTGTACAGTACGTAGCAACGTTGGCTCTCATAACGTCAGCTAGCCAGCAGCTCCGGGTACAGCAGGTAGCAACGTTAGCTCTCATAACGTTAGCCAGTTAGCAGCTCCGGGTACTAAAAATAAAGCATCACATTAATAAGACAACAGTAATAAAAGTACGGCAATAGGCAAAGTACAGTAAAATAACATTTCAGTAAAAGATCAATACATAAAGAATAAAAACATAATAATAAAAACATTTCAATAAGATACTCGCTTTCCCTAAGGCATGGTACACTATTTGTAAGCTAGACTGTATAGGTACGTTTTTAATTTTCCTTTAAAAATGTGTATGGAGCTGGCGTTTCTGATGTGTGTTGGTAGTGTGTTCCATAGTTTTGGGGCATAGTTGGCAAATGCCATACTTCCTATCCTCTTTTGGTTTCTGGGTGTGTCTAGTAAACCTGTAGTGGATGACCGTAACGTTCTTGAGGGCAGATAACTAACTAGGGAATTTGCTATGTATTTTGGGCCTTGCTCATTAAGAGCTTTATATGTCAGGAAAAGGACATTAAAATCAATTCTATGAGTTATTGGAAGCCAGTGCAGAGTGGCTAGGACTGGAGTGATATGTTCTCTTCTCTTTGTATGAGTTAGTAATCGAGCTGCAGAGTTTTGGATACGCTGAAGCTTCCCAATGGTTGCTTTGGGAAGACCAGTGAACAGTGCATTACAATAGTCAAGCCGGCTTGAGACAAAAGCATGAATCAGTGTCTCTGCATCCTTTTTATTTACGAAAGGTCTTACTTTCGCTATGTTTCTTCTATGACGTTTTCATGGCCTTATTAATATGAGACTTAAAGGTCAGGTCTGAGTCCAAGATGACACCTAGGCTTGTAACCTCAGTCTTTACATAGGATGACAGACTCCCTAGGTTTTCACACAGCACTTCCCTTTTCGCTTTTGGGCCGATCTATGGGATTTCGGTCTTGCTTTCGTTTAATTTTAGGAAGTTATTGTTCATCCACTTGTTTATTGCTAACAGACAGTTTGTAATGGACTGTATGGCTGTAGTGTTATTTGGTTCTGCGGAGATATATAGTTGTGTATCATCAGCATAACTATGGAAGCATACATTGTGGTCTCGAATGATGTCCCCGAGGGGCAGCATATATAGTGAGAAGAGTAATGGACCAAGGCAGCTTCCTTGTGCAACTCCAAAGTTGCTGTCATGTTTCTCGGATACATTGTCTCCAAGCTTAACATAGAACCTTCTCCCCTTAATGTATGTTATGAGCCAATTTAGTACATGATCGGAAAAGCCAACCAGTCTTTCAAGACGACTGATCAGGATATTATGGTCAATCGTATCGAACGCTGCACTAAGGTCCAATAGGACAAGAATTGAGACTTTGCCAGCATCGGAGTTTAGCCTGAGGTCGCTAACTATTTTAGTAAGGGCAGTTTCAGTGCTGTGATTTGTTCTGAAACCTGATTGTAATTCCTCCATGATGTTATTATCTTTGAGAAAGGAGTTTATTTGTACTGAGACTATCTTTTCTAATATCTTGCTGATAAATGGAAGGTTCGATATTGGCCTATAGCTTTTTAGTTCGTTTAAATCTAAGTTTGTTTTCTTTAGTAGTGGTTTTACTACAGCCGTTTTATATGCATCTGGAAAAGTGCCTGTTTGAAGCGACATATTTATGATTTCAAGGACATGATTTGAGACACTATCGAACACCTGCTTGAGAAATGCTGTTGGTATAGGATCAAGGCAGGAGGTGGCGGAATTACACTCAGAGACAATCTTACAGAGGTCAGGTAATGTAATACATGTGAATTCCCCCATAGTTATCTCAGGTGGGTTTCCACTCACAGCCAGATCTATATCAGAGGCAATGCTTGCTCTAATCAATGATATTTTTTCATTAAAGAGAACTGCGAACTCTTCACATTTTGTGGCTGATTGCTGCAGTATATGGGGGGGTGGCATGTTAATCAGCCGGTCGATGGTGGAAAAAAGTACCCTGGAGTTACCCATATTTTCGGAGATCATTTTGGAAAAATATTCCTTTCTCGCAAGTTGTATTGCCTTATTGTATGCGCCCATGGCATCTTTGTATAAATTAAAGTGAGCTGTGAGTTTGAATTTCCTCCATTTTCGCTCGGCTATCCTACATTTTCTCTTGTTATCTTTAACATTGGTTTTATTTAACCATGGAGAGATTCTATCAGTTTTTACCTTTTTAACCTTCAGAGGGGCGACAGTATCTAACACTGTTGACAAGGTGCTGTGGAGGAGGATTCACTGCATTGGTCATATGATTTCATCATACTAGAGAATTTTGCTTCAGCTCTAGCGTCCAGAAGCCTTCTGTGAACAAGGAATTTGCTTCTGGTCCTATGTAATATTAGGCTTGTACCATAGAACACACAATAATGGTCAGAAATTGGAATTTGTTTTACTGATACATTCTCAATGTTTAGCCCTGTTGTTATTAGTAGGTCCAGAGTGTTGCCATGTTGGTGGGTGGCCTCGTGAACATGTTGCATCAGTCCAAAACTGTCCAGTAGGTTCAGAAACTCGCAACCCCTGGGGTCATCCTTTTTGTTGATATGAATGTTTAGATCTCCATTAAGAATGATTCTATCATACCTGGTAATGCAGATCGATATGAGTTCTGAAAATTCCTGTATGAAGAGTGGCGAGTACCTTGGTGGTCGATACAATGTCACACATACTACTATCAGTTCTGTTTTCAATACAATAGCAAGGTATTCAAATGATAACAAATTTCCCAGGTCAATATCACTGCACACAAATTGAGTGGAGATGATTGCTGCTATTCCTCCTCCCCTCCCACTCTGTCTGTTTGATTTATATAATTTAAAATTGGAAGTCAGTGTTGCTACACCAGTGATGTTGTCTAGCCATGTCTCTACTAAAAACATACAATGTACACCATGTTTTACTATGAGTTCATTTATCAGAAATGATTTTTGTTTCAGCGATCTAACGTTGAACAGTGCTAGTTTTAGCTGTATGGGTTCTGTAGTGGGGCGTGAGACAGTCTGTGGTTGAACACTGATATTGATAAGGTTCGATTTATATATGGGACGTGATAATGAGTAATTGATTAGTCGTCTGGTGGTCAGAATCGGGATGACACTCAACGTGTTTCTTTGTAGCTTAGGCTGCAGTGATTTAATATATAAACTATCGTTTCGTTTTCTCGAGATCTCGAGAAAATTATCACGTTATCACGAGAAAACAAATTTAATTAACTTGTTATCACGGGAAAACGGAGCAAATAAAATTTATAGACTAAACAACATAGATTGAAGCCTGCATTTCTCAACCAAGGTGCCTTGCCTACCATTTTGCTGTGGAAAGGTGAGTGTCCACAACGGCTAGCTACAGTAGCTGTTCTACTTGAATACTGAATGTTAATATTGAATCAGACAATATTGAATACTGAATGTTAATTCAGGTTGACAGTTGACATCAGTTGACAGTTGACAGGGGGCTGGAAAGTTGATTTAATAAAAGAAAAAATACTAATTTAATCAGATGAATCACTTTATTCAAATTGAGGATTTAGTTTGAGGATGTAAAAAAGAAATAAAAAAGAATTTATAAAATTATAATTTTTTTATTTTAATTTTTTTATTAAAAGCGAAGGTCCGAACGTCCGTTCGAAGAACCCTGACGAAGTTTGAATCCCAAAAACAGGCTTTGGTAACATACATATTATTTATATTATTCAAATGGAACTCAAACATGTTCCGTTGTGACCTCACAACATTTGTGATGGCACAGTATGATGTCATAATAGAACATTCTAGAACATTTGTGATGTCATAATAGACATTCTAGAACATTTGTGTTCTATATATATTCAACAATTCTCTATACTCCCCCCGGAACCCAAATACTTTGGTTTCAACCCCTGCATGACAGGAGGGCTGGATGCTGGTCAATCTACCCGGTGAGTCCCCCCTTCACGACCAGGAGGGCGCAGGGGGAGGGGTTGGTGCAGCACTAGAATAGAATAGATGGAATGGGTAAGAAATGGTTCAAAGGGTTTAGGCTGCTGTGAAGGTATTTCCGTGTGCCGGCCTGGTATTTTATTGGGAGCCAGTGAAGGTTGTGGAGGACTAACATTTGATTGCTAAAGGCGGGTGGTACGTTGCAGTAGGGTGACGATGTTGTTCGGAGAGAATAACCACGGGTAGACTGGTGTTTTAACCCCATGGCTGCCATAAACCTTGTATGTACGTTTGTCCTTCAGGAAGATGGAACAGGTGTGTTATCTTCTGCTGCTTCTATTCACATGGCTGACATTTTGCTCGGGTTGGGTTTCCTTCCTTTTCCACCATATTGCCAACCCGAGCATGACGTGAGAGCAAAAGGACCGGCGTGTGAATGTGGTCAATGTATGATGTCATAATAGTACATTCTAGAACACTTGTGATGTCACAGTATGTCATAATAGAACATTCTAGAACATTTGTGTTCTATATATATTCAACAATTCTGTGTTTTTTGTTCCGTGTTTGGGTCTGCTTCGGAGCCTGAGGGGGTGATTTTTTTTTGGGTGTTGACAATATTGTATGACAAGAGCAGAGAAGAAGGAGACAGACAAGAGGAGCAGAGAAGAAGGAGACAGAGACGATAGTAATGTGTTTTGAAGATGAGAAGAAGAAGAAGAAGAGTGTAAACAATCAAAAGTTGATTTACCAGAGACCATAATATGGAAACCATACTACTAGCGTAGTATAAGAACTGAGGAGGGCAGTAATACGCCATGTTGCATCTACACTGCGGGAAATTCAAAAGAAGAAAGAAGAGGAAGAAGAAGAAGAAGAGCTCAATCAAAAGAACTGCGGAGGGCAGTAATACGCCACGATGCGTCTACACTGCCGGAAATTCTAAAGAAGAAGAAGAAGAAGAAGAAGAAATGAGTTTCTCAGCCCCTGCAAAAGTCAACCACCCAGGTTCTGGCCCATTAATGGCCCGTATCCGGCAGGCCGGAAGAAATTTATCTGCCCAAGTCCGGTTGCCGGAATCGGCCCATAATGCGGAATGACTGACTGCCCGGAACCGGCCCAAGTACATTGGGCCAGGTCCGGTTTCCGGAAGCGGTCCAGGTCAGGTTGCCGGAATCGGCCCAGAATGCGGAATGACTGACTGCCCGGAATCGGCCCAAGTACACTGGGCCAGGTCCGGTTGCCGGAAGCGGTCCAGGTCCGGTTGCCGGAAGAAGCCCAGATGCGGCCCAAACACACAGGGCCAGGTCCGGTTGCTGGAAGCAGCCCAGATGCGGCCCAAACACACTGGGCCAGGTCTGGTTGCCCGAAGCCTAGCCAACACTGCCAATGCAATACTGTCCCTAATGTCCATACTAAGCACACGTCTCACAAGCAATTCATTAGCTTTGATTAATCAATTTACTGCTTTCTGGAGCCAAGGACTACCTGATCAGCCTATCTGATGTATACTGCCCAGTTTGGAAAAGTTATTAAACAGGAAGCTGCTGTTAGTGTTTACTTTAGAAATATGATGAGGCCATCTCCCAGAGGGAAGCTCCCGTTAGTGTTTACTGTTGAAATATGATGGAGCCACTCTCCCAGAGGGAAGCTGCTGTTATTGTTTACTTTAGAAATATGATGGAGCCACTCTCCCAGAGGGAAGCTCCCGTTTTGATCACATGTTGACTGACTCCGTGGTCCTGCAGACATCCAGGTGAAGGAGATCAACAAGCGCTCCTCAGGTCATGCCTTTGAGGTGATCCTGAGCCCCTCATCCCTGGAGCGCAGCAAGGCCAACCTCCAGCGGTCTATCACCCCCAAGAAGAAGGACATCTCTATGGAGGAGATCCAGAGGAAGCTGGGGGCAGCGGATGAGAGACGCCGGGTAACCATGAAAATAATACTACTAATAATAATAATATGATGATGATGATTGATTGATTGATTGTGTTGTATACTCATCTGGTTATTTAGTATAACATATAATAATGAGGAGACACGAGACAAGGGTAAATTCCAGTTGACAGCTCTTTAGTGGAAAACTCAACACAGGTGATTACAATGACGGCCGTACTTATTAGCAGGGGGCGTGACGGTATCTAATAAGGGGCAAACTTAGAATGTCAATACAAAACATATCCCTTCCCCTTAACTTTGAAGGTTCCCCTAAAAAGTAAGTACTTAAACATTAACAAAAAAACACTAAGTGTCACTGTGGTTTGGTATTCCTCATTCTATAATTAACTTAACAAATCGTTTTTAAACTTAAACTTTCATTGGCTAGTAACCTTTGCCTGAACTAGGGAAAGAGGGTAGACTACCTCATTTCCCAGACTGAACCCTGGGGATTATTCTGCCCCAATTGTAAGGGTTAGTCTATCAGGAGGGCGTCTGACTCTACTGGGGTAACGACATGTAGGCAAGTCAGTTTCATTGTCTTTTGGGGAGGACTGTAGGAGTCCGGGTCTGGGAGAAGTGATGGCTGGGATAGGCCTAGGTGTGCCTGGGACAGGGGCCACTCTTGCAGGTTGCGTCTGGGGCTCTTCTGGTGATGAATGCTAGGTCTCCTGCTCTGGAACAAAGGATGGCGGCTGAGGTGAGTCATCATGGAAACCAGCCGTGTGGAGCAGTTGATCGATGTGTCTTCTCCAGATGAGATTATCCCTGGTTTCTACTGTATATGACACAGGACCTGTTTTTGCAACAACTGTTGCAGGCATCCATTTGACCCCTTTGGTATAGTTCCGGGCGAGAACCCGGTCTCCAGCTGTGAAGCTCCGAAACTTTGCTTTTGCTCGCCTCTCCACTTGAGCTCTCTGTTGCCTATGCACAACCTCCCTCGTCTTTTGGGGTCTCAGGAGGTCAAGTCGAGTGCAGAGTTGTCTCTTGAGCATAGCCGAGGCAGGCGAGACCTTTGTCGTAGCATGAGGTGTGTTTCGGTATGACAGCAGGAAAGCACTGAGGCGCCTGTTGATGGACTGTGTACCTTGAGAGGACTTGAGAGCTTGCTTCATGGTCTGTACAAACCTTTCAGCGAGCCCATTGGTAGCATGGTGATATGGCGCAGACTTGATGTGCTGAATACCATTCTCCTCCATGAATGTCTTGAACTCTTCAGACAATAGTTGTGGGCCGTTATCACTAACCAGCTGTTGTGGTAGACCAAAGCGGCTGAAGATAGACCTTAGCTCTTCGATGGTCCTCATAGAGGAGGTGCCCATCATGACGACAACCTCAGGCCATTTGCTATGAGCGTCAACTACGATTAAGAACATGTTGTTCTCCAATGGTCCAGCAAAGTCTATGTGGACTCTTTGCCATGGTTCTTCAGGCCAGTCCCACGGATGTAATGGAGCCAGCTGTGGGAGGTTTCTCACTCTCTGGCAGGCAGAACATGACTTTGCTTTCTCCTCTATAGCTGCATCCAGGCCTGGCAACCAGAAATAGCTGCGTGCAATTTCCTTCATACGCACCACCCCACAGTGTCCGGAGTGTAGCTCGTCAAGCACTTTCTCTCTCAGTGGTGGGGGAATAATGACACGATAGCCCCACAATAGGCACCCAGACTGGACCGATAACTCGTTTCGTCTCACCAGGTAAGGCTTCAAGCTCTCCTCCCCTTCCACGAGTGACGATGTCCATAACCTCAGACATGACCGGGTCCGTGTGTGTGTGTTTCTTCACATGAGTTGAGGTCACTGGAGCAGCGGTCACTTCCTTGAAGTAGAAGATCTCCGCTTGTGGTGTCCGATTATGTGTGACAGGCAACGGGAGCCTCGAGAGCCCGTCAGCATTCCCGTGCTGATCCGACTTCCTATACCTAATGTCATACCGGTGGGCAGACAGCAACAAAGCCCATCGCTGCATACGACTGGCCGCAAGCGATGGAATGCCTGTATGAGGACCGAAGATAGAGGTGAGAGGTCGATGGTCTGTCAGTAGCGTGAATTTCCTGCCGTAGAGATATTGATGAAATTTCTTTATTCCAAACACTATAGACAGTGCTTCACGCTCAATCTGCGCATAATTGCCTTCCGCTTTGCTCAGCGTCCGTGATGCAAAGGCGATAGGTCTCTCTTCCCCTGATGGCATGATGTGTGATACTACTGCACCCACACCATAAGGTGAGGCGTCACACGCCAGCTGAAGTGACAAGGCGGGGTCAAAGTGGGTGAGGGCTTCAGACTGAGAGAGGGCTGTCTTTGCTCCTTTGAAAGCTACCTCACATTTGTCTGTCCAATTCCATGTTTGGGCTTTGTGTATCAGCTCATGGAGCGGTTTCAGCCTATTGGCAAGGTCAGGCACAAACTTTGCATAGTATGTCAGCAGGCCAAGGAATGATCTCAACTGACTCACATTCGTCGGAGATGGAGCCTCCACAATAGCCTTCACCTTTGACGGTGCTTTGTGGAGTCCAGTGCTGTCAATCATGTGCCCCAGGTACTCTACAGAAGGTTGGAAAAACTCGCATTGTCTTCCCGGACTCTAAGACCATATTCCTCCAGTCTTTGTAGTGTAGCCCCCAGGTTCCTTAAGTGCGACTGCTCATCCGGTCCTGTGATAAGCAAGTCATCCAGGTAACACTGGACCCCTCGTAGCCCACTTAGGATCTGGTCCATTGCTCTTTGGAAAAGTGCCGGAGCAGAAGTAATCCCAAAAGGAAGCCTCTGGTACCTGAATAGCCCCTTGTGTGTCACTATGGTCAACAGTTCCTGTGACTCTGGATCTACATGCATCTGGAGATATGCCTGACATAAGTCTATTTTACTAAACTTCTGTCCCCCAGCTAAACCTGAAAAGAGTTCATCAATGAGGGGTAATGGATACTGTTCTGCAATCAAGACAGGGTTCACAGTGACTTTAAAATCACCACAGAGTCTTAGACCCCCATCCTTCTTCATGACTGGAACAATCGGCGTGGCCCATTCACTGGTGCTCACTGGCGCCAACACCCCACTCTCCACCAATCTGTCTAGTTCAGCATCTACCCTGGGTTTGATGGCATACGGAACAGGTCTAGCCTTTAAACACCTCGGTGTGCTTCCTGGTTTGACTGTCAGCTTAACAGTAATGTCCTTCATGCTACTAAGGTCTCCACCAAAAACGTTGGAGTGCTTCTTCAAAATCTCCTGTAGGGGGCCTGTGTCTCCATTCTTAACCATGAACACTTCTTGCCAGTTCAGTCTGAGTTTCTCAAGCCATCGCCGTCCTAGCAGAGCTGGACGGTTTCCACGAATGATGTACAGTGGAAGAGTCTTCTTCCGCTTGTTGTGTTCCACTGTCACATTCACAACTCCTAACACTGGAACAGCCTCTCCAGTGTAGGTCCTTAACTTCAATTTGCTCACTCGAAGAGTCAGGTGCTGCAGCTTCTCTCTGAAAACAGCCTCTGATACCATGGACACACGTGTGTCCACTTGCATCCGCACTGCTTTATTGTCCAACAGTGGTGTGACCCAGTATCCATCATCACTGTCCAGCACAGATAACACATGTACAGTATCATCATCATCATCAGACTCACAGTCACTCTGCTCGTCCTGTTCGTGCTCCATCTTATTCACACGTTTCTTCTTGTTTCTGTAGAAACCACCTTTCTTCATCTCAGTGTGTTGTTTGTATGTCTGGGTCTTTCTATTACCACAAGCATGTTCGATATGGCCTTTTATACCACAGTTTCTGCAGTCTACGTCTTTACCCCAACACTCTGATGGCTGATGCCCCATTCTCCCATGGCTTGCCAGCTGTTGTCTTCTTGTCCTCAAAAGACAACTTGTGCACTTGGGCTGATAGACTTAGCTGCTGTGCTTCTCGGGCAGCCATTTCCATTGACGTACTTATCTCTATGGCCTTTTCCAGTCTCAGGTTAGCTTCACTCAGTAGTCGTTTTTGAATAGACTCACTGCGTAGACCACACACCAGTCTGTCACGTATGGTGTCATTGAGTGAAATACCAAATTCACAATATTCAGACAGGCGTTTAAGTACAGCTACAAACTGTGAAACAGATTCACCCTCTTCTTGGTTCCTTTTATGGAACCTGAAACGCTCTGCAATGACCAGTGGCTTAGGAGAGTAGTGATCTTTTAATATTCCCACTATGTCTTCATAGGACTTGTCCCCTGGCTTCTCAGGTTGCACCAGACTGCGCAGTAGGTTATATGTTTTTGCTCCCATAACACTTAAGAATGTAGGTACTATGATATCCTCTTCAATCTTATTAGCAAGTGCAAAATACTCAAACATCTCGGTGTTTCCTCGAAAGGTCCAATATGTCCAAATAGTGCAGCCATCTTCTTGCAATTAGTCCTTTCCTTGTTTCGTTTGAGTTACTGTCTTTGGACCTGACACCATCCGTCCCTCCTCATTTACTCAGTCTCCTTCCCATCGCGGAGATTTCACCTTTTTTTCTGTCTCTTTACTCCGCCCGCAACAGTGTCAACACAGCAGTATGCACCGTTGCCAAGTTACCGCAGCCCCGACGTCGCGCTGTACACTCGCGAAAACAAACAAACACGTCAGATGCGGACTATTGCCGACAATAATAAACACAACGTGAGATCCGTATTATCCTCGTCGCCAGTTTTGTTGTATACTCATCTGGTTATTTAGTATAACATATAATAATGAGGAGACACGAGACAAGGGTAAATTCCAGTTGACAGCTCTTTAGTGGAAAACTCAACACAGGTGATTACAATGACGGCCGTACTTATTAGCAGGGGGCGTGACGGTATCTAATAAGGGGCAAACTTAGAATGTCAATACACAACATATTGATTGATTGAAAAGTGTATTAACAGATTGCAGAATGGGTACAGTACAGTACAGATCAATACATACAATTGTTAAGGGGATGCAGACCAGAGAAAGACTTTTGTCTTGTTTACATCAGGGTCCCCCATTTTCAATTCATCATAACCTATATGACACACACAACATACAGATAGACAGTACTGCTACATCTATACATTTATGACATACCAGATTTGCAAATACAGTACTGTTTGTGATACAAAAAGTGTCCAGAAAAAGAGTGTATATACATTTGACGTAGAAACTGTACATTGGAGGAGGTTGGGTAGGTGGGGTGGGGTTGGGTGGGTGGGTTGGGGGGGGCTGTACATTGGAGGTGGGGGGGGGGGGGGGGGTTGGGTAGGGGGGGGGACACTGTACACTGTACATTGGAATACTGACAAAGCCATACTTGGTCATTTACTGTACAACTGGGTTAGGACATTTGTAGGGGCCAGTTTCGAATTGCAGTCTCCCGTAGGTGTTCTTTGAGAGTGTTTTTGAAAGTGGGTAGTGATTCACATTCCTTTACAGCTTTGGGTAGGGCGTTCCACATTGATGTGGCATAATTGCGAAACGTGTTTAGTCCCTTGTTTGAGCCGAATCTGGGTTTAACCTGATTTGTGGAGCTGATGATGATGATACTAATAATAATAATATGATGATGCTACTACTACTACTACTACTACTACTACTACTACTACTACTACTACTACTACTACTACTACTACTACTACTACTACTACTACTACTACTACTAATAATAATAATATGATGCTACTACTCTACTACTAATAATAATAATAATAATATTATGATGCTACTACTAATAATAATATGATGATGCTACTACTACTTCTACTAATAATAATAATAATATGATGCTACTACTACTAATAATAATAATAATAATAATAATAATAATAATATGATGATGATGATGCTACTACTACTAGAATAGAATTACTTTATTCATCCCGAGGGAAATTTGGCACTACAAATCGCTCACAGTAAACAGTAAACATTTAGGGACCCTACCTGCTGACAGCTGAGTAAGATGGCTGCGCCACTGCTGCGCCCACTGCCACTGGGACTGTGTCCTACTGTCACTGTTTGTCCTCGTTGTGTTTGTGTCTCGTATTCACCAGACGAAAATTATCTACGACCGACAACCACTTTTGGATATCCGTGACTATGTGGTAGATTTCCCAAGCAAAATGTATACATGTACAGGAGCTGTCGTCCGCCAGGCATCGTTGGTGAACAGGGTAAAGCATTACAGCATACATTCTAGTCCACGAGGGTCTCCACCCTTCTCCTGCAGAGGCGGAGGGGAGGGGATATAGTTTGGATTAGCACATAGTGACACAACATAGTGACACATAGAACACAACAACAGGCCGAAACTCAATGACAATAGACTATAGAAATGGCTTGTTGACCATCTCCACTTAAACAAAGGAATGGCCCGGTGACACCCAACCCCGATATTTACAGGAGACTTTTGGCTGGCTGAAACAATGGGGTTGACACCAGACCCTTAAGCCTTATCGTGATTTACTTCCCCCCAACTGCCAACTGCCAACTGCAGCTGTTAAGTATAGTTGAGTAAAACGTTGCCTCCAGCAAAAGATACCTTAAAAGGAAATTCCGGTATAGGCCTACTCAAAAAGGCAGTTACCTAGATTCAGCCAATCAAAAGTGTGGGTAGGCTAAAAACGGCAACAAACACTGGTCCTCCAATTGGAAGCTCTCTCTCTCATAGAAAGGTCCGCCCTTCCTGACGTAAAGTCTAGCGTATTCTAGGGGGAGGAGTTTAGTCTTTAAAGGAAGTGGTTCAGGAAGTGGTCCAAGAGAGGAGATGATGTTTGATTGTGATTGTATGACAAGAGGAGCAGAGAAGAAGGAGACAGAGACAATCGAAATGTGTTTTGAAGATGAGAAGAAGAAGAAGAGGAGTGTAAACTTTCTCAAGTGTGGGCGAAGCAAGAATTGTGGAGGGCAGTAATACGCCACGATGCGTCTATACTGCCGGAAATTCAAATAAGAAGGAGAAGAGAGAGACACACAAAACAACAAACAACACGGAGCAACACAAGCTTCTTCCCCCTACTGGACGCCTTGACTACTGCAACGCACTGCTAGCTGGCCTCCCGGCCACTGCCACCAAGCCTCTTCAACTCATTCAAAACGCAGCGGCCCGCCTGATCTCAAACCTACCGAAGTCGGCCCATGTCACCCCACTTCTTAGGGACCTGCACTGGCTCCCCATTGCTGCACGTATCCGCTTCAAGGCCCTCGACCTAGCATACCGTGCGGCAAAGGGAACCGCTCCCGCCTACCTCCGGTCAATGGTCTCTAACTACACACCCTCAAGACCCCTACGCTCTGCATCTTCTGGCCGCCTCAGATCTACTCCTATCCAAGCTCCCGGAGGGTCATCAAAGAGAAGCCGCCTATTCTCAGTCCTTGCCCCACAATGGTGGAATGAACTACCCATCCCAGTTAGGACAGCCGAATCCCGTCCAATCTTTCGCCGTCGACTAAAGACTCACTTCTTCAACAATTATCTGAAATGATAAAAAAAAAATAAAATAAAAATCTAACCCCGACTAACCTTAATGTCATGCACTTGTCCTAATAAACTAACCTACACTGTAACACGCAACACTTTGATGAACATTGTTACTCAGCTGATAGTTATACCCTTCTTGCTGTCTTGTCGCACAGAACTTGTAAGTCGCTTTGGATAAAAGCGTCAGCTAAATGACTAAATGTAAATGTAAATGGACGAAAGGACGGGCGACGCATTGAGACGAACACCATCGAACCAACGAGAAGGAGCCGAGAGAGATGCTTTTTAGTTTAAGTGAATTTTAGTCTGATTTCTAATGATCCCTCGGCATAGAGAGTGCAACCATTAGAAATCATTGCATTGTTCTTTCATTCAAATCTTTTGTTTGTAATTGACTTTGGGATCCCATTAAAACCGGATCCTTACATTAATCTTCTCGCTGACTCTTTCTTCAAACCGCTGTCTTTTTGCTGATTGCCTTGTAAACCATTTCCTGGTTTTTGAAAGTACAATAGGGCTTTTAAGGAATAGACACAACGCAGAGTAGATTAGAAGATTAGATTCTGATTAATCAGAATAGAATAGCCCCGTTGGTGACTTCAAAAGTGGTGCCGTTAACCGAGAACGAGAAGCGTCCTTGATTTTGATTTTTTTTTTTACGGTGACACTGGACATCAGGCAGCTGCCGGAGAAATTCGACACATCGGAACCTGAAAATAGGTGAGTACAAGCCGTGATAATGACGAAATACGTAGGACGCTCAGTTCGAACTGGGGTTGATAGAAATGTACCTCATATATATGGCCCTTGGGGAGGGTTATAGGTGAGGCGGTGGGGATTCGTAACGTTCGTTAAATCATATTGGGAGCGTCGATTTGAGGCGGGGGGTTCGAGGTATTCCGCTTCAATAGACGGGGACGTGCCGCACTAGATGAATAGCGTTTGATCACTGCTAAATTATCTGTGTGATGGGTAGGCGCGTTAGGGTGCAGCTCTGGATATGACTGGCCCCGGCTGGTTCAGTAGGTCGCGGGTCGTCTTCCAGGGTGTGTTGTGATGAGTTGTGTTTGTCGTGTTCTGTATACGGTGAGTGGGCCTTTATGTGCGATTGCAGGGTTAACGCCGTGCCCTTGTTTACTGACGCCTCTCAAGCGACAGAAAGCAGGGGTGTAGGACGTCGGCAAGGACGCGAATGGGGTTTCCAGGTTCAGTCCGACACCGTTGCAGGCCGCGGGGAAGGTTGGTTATGTTAAGAGGGTGCTCATATGGTATAAGCTCATTGCGAGTCGCGGTGTTCCCAGATGGTGGGGATAGGCGGACGACGGCTGAGTTCTGGGTGAGCATGCAATTAGCTTAGAGGTGCTTTCGGTCTAGCCGATTATACTCGGTGTTTCTACGGGCGGGGAGTTTTTACCAAAACGTAGCAGCTATCCTACTTTAATCTGGCCGTGTTAGGCTTGGTTAGGGGGATCGGATTGCCTGGCTGGCCCTGAGAAAGCGAGTTCAAGACAGGTTAAATATTCGGTACATATCCTGAGAGGGCATGCTCGCCTGGACGCCAAAATTCCACTGTCTCGGCCCGCAACGGCGATTAAAAGAAGCGCTTAGTAACAATATTTATTTCAATATGCACTTTGCAAGGTAAACGTCCTTTGCGGTTATAGTATAATAATGCGCTTGAGCAAATTGAAAATAGACGCACGGAAACTATTGAAAAATGTAAACGTCGAATGTGAATCTTTAAAGATGGCCGCGCGGGCACACAATGGCATGAGATCAAAATCTGAATGGTGTTTGAATTGTATCAATAATATGTGTGTGTATGACTGTTAGAGGTTAGGAATGTTTGACATGACATAAGGACTTATTGTTATATTGTACATTGATTAATGAAATAAGGGATTAAATCTGTACACTGGCGCTTATGTTGAGATTAAAGTTGCTTTGACGTTATAGCAGCTCGTCGAAGCTCGTGCTCGTCGAAGCTCGTACTCGTCGAAGCTCGTACTCGTCGAAGCTTGTACTCGTCGTAGCTCGTAGGCTATAAGGTGTAGTAGGCCGCTGGTCGTAAACTAGCTACATGCTATAGGCGTAGCTATGAGACTATCTCGTCGTGGCTCGCTAGGGTTATTCAATACTGTATGTTGTGAATGGGATGATATTACAGTGCAACTGAATTGTCATTGATGTTGAATGCGTCGTGTGATTTGCAGTATTGGCTAATGTTAGTACGAATGCTGAATGCGTGGGGAATGAGTGGGCCGTATGAGAGATTCGCGCATGCGCACTGGTTTGAAAGGACTATATGTGTGGTGTGTGAAGCGAGCGAGTAGAATGGAATTAAGATGTGGTTAAAAGTACACTAGGTGGCGCCAGATTCAGACCTGGGGCTCCCGTCCTGCTGCTGACTCGGCTGGATGGGATTCTCGGGAAGTCTCGCGATGTGCGGCCATCTTAGGTGGAGCGCCGTGGTCGCCATTTTAGACGGGGCAAGGGGTAACCATTGTAAGGGATTCATTTTTTCAAAGCGATGTGGTCGGAACTGCGCTAGGGGGCGGTGGAGGCATCATTTGGACTCCCGTCCTGGGGTAGATACAGGAGGTGTTTTAGCTGGTGCAGTTCGTTAATGTAGTGTGTGGCTTTATTACGTTGGCAGTATGGTTAGAAATATGTCCCTCTTTTAGGACACCCCCCCCCTCCTCTCTCTCTCTCCCTACCTCCTCTCTCTCTCTCCCTACCTCTCTCCCCACCACCTACCCCCCCCCCCTCCTCTCTCTCTCCTCTCTCTCTCTCTCCCTCTCTCTCTCCCTACCCCCCCCCTCCCCTCTCTCTACCCCCCCCTCCTCTCTCTCTCTCCCTACCTCCTCTCTCTCTCTCCCTACCTCTCTCCCCACCACCTACCCCCCCCCTCCTCTCTCTCTCCTCTCTCTCTCTCTCCCTCTCTCTCTCCCTACCCCCCCCTCCTCTCTCTCTCTCCCTACCTCCTCTCTCTCTCTCCCTACCTCCTCTCTCTCTCTCCCTACCTCCCTCCCCACCACCTGCCCCCCCCTCCTTCCTCTCCCTCTCTCTCTCCATACCCCCCCCTCCTCTCTCTCTCCTCTCTCTCTCTCTTCCTCTCTCTCTCCCTACCCCCCCTCCTCTCTCTCTCTCCCTACCTCCCTCCCTCCCTCCCCACCACCTGCCCCCCCCTCCTCTTTCTCCCTCTCTCTCCCTACCCCCCCCCTCCTCTCTCCCCCCCCCCTCTCTTTCTCTCCCTCCCTCTTTCCCTTTCTCTCTCTCTTACTTTCCCTCTCTCTCTCCCCCCTCCTTCCTCTCACTGGGGGAAGTTACAGTGAAATGCGCTGCCAAGTACACTGTTTCGTGAGGCTTATTTTTGGTTTGCATAAGTGGCATGGGGTGGGGGGTCTTATGTTAAAGCGTTTCATATTTTTATGAATCACGGGGTATGTCTCGTTGGGCTGAATGGAGGCCTTGGGGAATAGGAATGACCCCCGCCCTTCCCATCGTTTCCCCCCGCCCCTCACACCAGTAGGTCTCAAGGAACCTACCCCTCTCTCCTAATTCTCTAACCTTCCCTAGATTCCTCTTTCCAAAGCCCTAGCCTCTCCCTCCCTAGTCTCCCCTACATCTACCCCCTAGCCTCCCAGGCCTACACTAGTCTTGCCTACCTGGAGGGGCTCTCCCTAGACCTGCCCGGACTTACATGTTTCCCCCCTGGCCCTTTCCTCTCTTGACCTCCCTGTAGTTCCGTTACGCCCTCTCTCCTGCGTCCTGCTTCTCTGTTTTGAGTTTGGGTCCTCACTTCAGTAGGCTGTTGGCGGTGGGGCGTGTTGTTATAAAGACATGTTGTTGTTTGTGGGGATTGCAGGACATATTAGGACACGCGCCGGTGAAGGAGGAACGCGGAGGAGGACGGAACACTCAACATGGTTCCTGGTTTGAGTGAAAGTAGTAGGCGGGTGCTTTTGGGGTGTGCTATATCAATGGTTTGGTTGTGTATGTTGGCTAGCGTGATGCTATATGTTCCACTCCGACAGCCTGAGCTGCCAGAGGTGGTGATAGTGGGTAAACGGTCGCTGCCGGACCATCACGGTAATCTTTTTTTGGGGATGGCAAAGGCGGTGGCAAAGATGGCTAATAGATCAGATTGCTATGTGTGCGGGCCTTCCTCTGATTGCACACCCTATAACGAAGTGTCATGCCAACGTGTTAAGGGATTTGCCTACCCCTGACCTGTGTAACGGGGTGGGGCAGGACAGGATTGAGAGGTATTTGGGGCTGGGGTCAATGAAGAATAAAATGAAGATAGGAGGGCTGTTAGACACTGGCCCCATTCCGATAGCATATAGGTCGGCAGGGTTTGAGAAGTGTGTGGAGGGTAAATCGAATGGTAAAATCGTGGGGTACATGGACGGCTGCCTGGGGGATAATGGGGTCTGGGGCAAGGATTCAGAGGCGCCAGCTCCACCTGGGGCGTTTTGGATTTGTGGTGATTTTGCGTATGCCTCGTTGCCAATTGACTGGAGGGGAAGATGTGCGTTGGGTTACTTAGTACCGGCTATGAGGGTGTTGGATGTTTTGCCGACGTTTCCAAAGACAAGGAAGAGACGGGATGCGGACCATTTTTTTAGGGTGGCGTTTCCCTGGTATGGGGCATATGCAAACATGGGGGAACTGGATCATTTGGCTAAATTGTTTGAGGACATGGCTGCCACGACAGCGAGGGGCTTGGGCCTGGAGGCTCAGGAGTTACGGTCCTTACGACTGATGGAGTTGCAGACAAGAGCAGCTATAGACTTCCTATTGGCAGAGTCGGGGGGCACGTGTGCATTGATTGGTCAGGAGTGCTGCACATTCATACCAGCCAATGATGAAGGGGGTTTGCCAGCCATAATTGAGCATTTGAAGAACATTACTAGGGATATGCATGACCCTCGGGAGGACTCATGGGATGTCTGGGGTCATGGACAATTGGGCTATGTGGGGTGGTCTGTTGTTAAGTATCTGCTTTATGCCGTGGTGATGTTTGCAGTTATAGTTGTCTGTGTGACTGTGATCAGAGTGTGTGTTATGTATATGTTCAGGACTCTCTGCACGGCTGGTCCTGCGATTGAGAGGTCACACTGCTCGACTGCACCTGCATTTGCTATGATGATAGTGAGGGATGACACAGAGGGAGGCCGGGTGGGTGTGGGTGTCCCGTTGATGCCAAGGTACCTGGAGTACGCGCTGGCGGCTGTTCTCTGATCTGGGTGGTGGACATTCTGGGTTGGGGAACGGGAGGGCCAGGGTGTGGGGTAGGGGACGTGCCTGAACGAGTGTGTGGATGTGTATGCAATTTTGTTTTTCCCATAGTAGGTACGTGAGTGATGACTGTATTATGTGGAGCTGAATACCCAGAGTTCGGTGTTGGGTCCAGTCGGTTATGCATGGCCGTCCGGCAGGGCACTGGATTCTGGGGATAATAGCTTGAATGGTGGGATAAGATGCTTGGGTGCTGACTGCTTTGTATCTGTGGTGGGGTGTGTTCTGACCTCTGTGAAGGGTCTGTTATGGACTCTTCAGAAAACAGGGGCCGACACCTCACGGCGTGCGGGGCGCGGTGTCCGATGCATTCTTTAGATTATCTCTGGTGGACACGAGTCTGGATGACGAGTGTCCCCTGGGGGGATTGGTACTGAATAATGGAAAGAATATGAAAGAATGTATGTAATGAAAGACTAATCAAGATGTTTTTGTTGGATATCAGAATTGGAGTGGAATCAAGCGGAAATAGTGGAGAGCCAAAATTCGACAAAAATAGGAACCCAGTGTGTTGACGGAGATCGAACGGGAAGAAAATCAGGGAGTAGAAACTGGCGACATCACACACATGTATCAATTACAAATATCTCGTTTTTAAAATTGTATGAAGGAAGTAAAAATATACTCATACAGTGAATGAAAAGAACCTCTCAAAAATGTTACTGTATAGACAGAGTAAAGTACAAGTCCAGTTGATAAATTAACAAGAACTGTTGTCATTGTGTGCTCTGATCTCCAGCAGTTCGATTGGACACGCGGAACACCACAAATCAGGTAAGAATAGGAATTTCAGGTGGAAAAGGGACAGAAGAGAATAGGTAGGGCCTGCAGTGCCACTATTGGCTGTCCGAGTAGGAGTCAGTCACAAAAAGCATAGACACCTACATTTAGACAGTGAATACAGGAAACACTTTTTTGCCTATTGCCATTGTTACAAAATCAAAAGGAAAGGGGAACTCTAGTAAATGGGAAAAAAGATCTCATAAAGGAAAATGGAAGTCGCAACCCACTCAGATAGGTCGACCCTAATTGGTTGGATAGCAGAAAGTCCAGTACAGGTTATCGCCAACAGTCACCCCCACACAAAAGATAACACATATTATTTGGAAAAAGTCGATAGAATATCGAAAAAATTTAACAAAAGATGGGAACATCTTACAAACCCTTGGCCCATCGAAGGTTCTTTTGATTTGGAGCTAATAGCTGACATAAGAGTGCTAATTAAGACATACAAACACCACAGGAGTGAAAAGGCAAGGGGAAAGAAAAGTCTGCAAGAAACTACGATGATAGAATCCTTCGCACGGGAGGCCGAGAGGAGAAATAGTGACCAGAAGGGCAGTGCAACTGTCAATGAAGCGGCCAAACCAAGAGAGGAGGTAGCCCCGGTCACCATAACTCCCCTGGCCCCTAACACAACAACTGTCATCGTCCAAAGTGCAGCTCAGGTAGCCTCACTCACCCCAGTGTCCCACCCAAGAGTAGAACAGGTAAGAGTTGAGGGAGCTTTAGCACCCCCACCATATGACAGTAGAAATGGGGAACGAGTGTACCCTATTCTGCCTATAATAGAAATGAGCAGCCCTTATCATTTAACAGACGATCAGGGGAATACAGAGACGGGACAAGCAAGAACAGAAATTCACCTGACACCTGGGCCACAAGACATTCAACCCTTGGCTCGTTCAGAAAGGGGATATGTGTCCTCACAGCGTCAAGGGGAAAAGACTGGATATTTGTCGGAAGGAGCCAGGCTGATCCAATTGGCTGAAGTGGAAGGACAAAGCAAATATGAGGAGATGGTAAAGCGGAAAAGGTGGGAAAAGACACGGCCCCACCCAAGATTCGTCTGACCGCCAGAGCGAGTATCAAAGAGGTTGCCTCCCCGCAAGTGATTCCAGCCGGTATGAAAAAAGAAACAGTTCCCCGGTTGGTAGCACGCTAGCCGAATGGGAGCTGATAAAGAAACACGAAACATCCACGAGAGGTAAGACACCAACAGAAACGGGAAGACAAGAGGGAAAATCCGAACCAGCACTAAGAGGTAAGGAATCTGATTTAAAAATCTCTGTCGTTGAACTTGTCGAGAAGATGGTAAGGATAAAGGACGTTCTGATAGGAATAGACCAGGAGCTCTTGGGATTGAACAATGACCATGTTGAAATAGCAGTGCGGGTAAACGCCAAAGATAATCCAGAGGACAAAGAGACGGAGGAGTATAAAATGATCAGCGGGATATGGGAAAAGGTTGAGGAGAAACGACAGGCCTTGCAAGCCAAAAAAGAAGAGCAGAAAAAGGTCCTCGAGAAGATAGAAGAGGCCGTGAGGGATGGAATGATGACCAGATCACAGACGAGAAGTCAGCAATCTCACAACCTGGCCCCCGTCAAAATAGCTCCCGTTATAATAAGAGGACAGGACTTGGAATATCACCCCTGATGTCCGGTCGATACGTACGGCCAATTGGATTTGAGGGAGTAAAACAGCTGGTGCCGGTGACCGACCCTGTGACCCTGAGATATCAAGGCAGGGAAGCGACTCTTCCCGTGCTGGTCTCGGAAAGTTCACCCATTAACTTATTTGGCCGAGATGGGCTGGGGTTACTGGGAATGGACATTAAATGTACAGAGGATGGTTGTGTGATAAATGTACGAGAAGACCATTATTATCAGATGGTGCAGAGAATCGATAGCCGACCACCGGAAATCTATTGTCTAGGGGGACTGGACCAAGAGTTGCTTGGTTCAGCCTTGCAATGGGAGACATTTATCACCGCCAACATGCCTGAAGCAAGTGATCCAAAGACACCATATCATTGCACTCTGCAATACCATAAAGATGCAGACTCGTCACAGGCTAAGGAGTGGCTGAGTGTGCAACCAGACAAAGTACAGCTTAATGCTACCAATATCATATTGGGGCCGCAAGGAGCAGCGCTACGTATAGCACGGAGCGAATATCTGCATAAAGAACACGAGATTGCGGACAGTGTTCCCCATGTGACTTTAAAGGTAGCCAACTCGTGCGATCAGCAGCACATTGGCGAGATGATGAAAAAAGCGGAAGGAATTACATTTGAACAGATGAAAGAAAACAAACTGATCTGGATAAGCCCCGACAAAAGGTTTATTAAGATCATGGTCCAAGGCACAGGGATGGGTCGCCCCCAAACTGTGCAATTATCCCAAGAGACAATGGGAGAATTCCCTAACGCATTGAGCCTCCAGGAGGACATGATGAATGCGGTGCCAGAGAAGCTGTGGTCAAAAAACAGCACTGACATTGGATTAATCAAGTCCGCCCAACCTGTGAGAGTGGAGCTTAGACCGGGGGCCACCCTGCCTTGGAAAAATCAGTACCCACTGAAGGAGAAAGCGGTGGCTGGAATCGAGCCACAAATCAAAGGACTTTTGACAGCGGGAGTCCTACAGAAAACAACTAATCCCCGGAGCAACACGCCGTTGCTACCCGTGGAGAAACCTGATACCTCGTACCGGTTGATACACGATTTGAGGGCTGTCAACGAGGTTTTACTTGACTATCCCGCGGATGTGCCCGACCCCCATGTGCTATTGACATTTATCCTATCGAAAGCTGAATACTTTACGGTTATAGATTTGTGTAGTGCATATTTTAGTGTACCCTTGAGCAAGGAGTGCCAGCATTTTTTTGGTTTTACCTATAAAAATGAGCATTATGAGTATACTAGAATCCCTCAGGGACTAAAGCATTCGCCACACATATTTAACAAAATCCTAAGGGAGGATTTAGACGGGTTGGATACAATATTGACCTCTAGGGTCATTCAGTACATGGATGATCTGATACTGTGTGCAGACGATCAGACAACATGTCATCGCGACTCCGTAAAACTGTTGCAGCTATTGGCAGAAAAAGGCCACAAAGTGTCGTTGAAAAAATTGCAATATTGTAAACCTAAAGTGATCTATTTAGGACAAACTATTTCACAGGGCCATCGGGCTATTTCAGAAGAACATTTGGTGGCCATTAAGACGGCTCCCAAACCTGTGACGGTAAGACAAATGATGGGATTTTTGGGTATCACGGGGTACAGTTCTCCATGGGTCGAAAACTATACTGAAATAGTGAAACCATTAAGAGACATGATGAAAGAGGCGGGCGTTGATAAACTGAGTAGTAAAGTGGTTTGGACTGAGGATGGTTTACGGGCGTTTGAAACAATCAAGTGCCGACTGTTAGAAGCGCCAGCCCTGGCTTTGCCTAACTATACCAAGAAATTCATACTATACGTCTCTTCCTCTCCAGATCAGAAGCAGGCATGCGCAGTGTTGACCCAGGACACCGGGGTGGGGGCGCGACCACAGCCGATGGCGTACTACTCCATTGCCTATTCCGAAGTCGAGATGGAGATGGCTCCATGCTACCGGGAAATGGCTGGAGTCTATACAATGTACGAGAAAGCCGCAAGTATTATGATGGGATATCCAGTGGATATCATGGTGAGGCATGACTTAAAGAGTCTGTTGGAGTCCGGTAAATATGCACTAACGATGCCTTGCATTAGACATTATTACAGGCTTTTGGAACAGGAAGATGTGACACTGGTCAGGTGTTCCATAACGAACCCGGCAGCGGACATCCCTACACCTGAGGATGGAGAACCTCACGACTGTGTGGCCGAAGCCGAGAGGTACTCTAAACTCAGAGCAGACTTGCAGGCTTTTCCATTTAGCAGTCCAGATCTGGAACTATGGACTGACGGCTCTTGTTATTGAGTTGGTGAGGGACTAAAAGCAGGCTACTCCGTGATAAGGTCACAGGGCGAAGGGTTTGTGGTAGAAAAGGCCGAAGCTTTAGCACAACCCTGCTCAGCCCAGCTAGCAGAATTGGTCGCACTGACGGAAGCATGTAAAATGGCAGAGGGCAGAACTGTAAATATTCATACCGACTCGGCATATGCACACGGAACAGCATTCTTATTTGGCATGGTGTGGAAAGGGAGAGGATTCAAGAAAGCCGAAAGCATAAAACATTGTAGTCAGATTAAACAGTTGTTAGAAGCAATTATGAAACCAAAGCAGATTGCAATAATCAAGTGTGCTGCTCATCAGTCAGACGAGTCCAAAATAACTTGAGGAAACAAAAGAGCAGATGAAGCTGCCAAGGAAGTGACAGGCGCTGACAGGGCAGGTAAGGTCTTGGTTATCACACACGAGGTTGAGTTAGAGGACAAGATAACTTACAAGGATGTTTTGACTTTCCAGGAGGAGGCTAGTCAGGTAGAAAGGAACCTCTGGATAACCAGGGGGGCTAGTCAGGATGATTTAGGTTTATGGCGCAGCCACGGTGGATTTGTGGTGGCTCCTGCTGGCCTGGTCGGACTGCTGATCCACACGGCGCATGACTTCTATCATGCTCATCGGGGAGAGGTAACGAGAAAAATCAGAGAATATGGCTTTTGGGCGCCAGATTTAACCAGTCAAATTGATCATGTGATACAGAGATGTACGGTATGTTTGAAAAATAATATACGTAAGGGGATTAGTGTGTCACCAGGGCATATCCCCACACCCAATGGCCCAATGCGAGACCTTGTAATTGATTACATTGACATGATTAAACCAATTAATCAGAAGAGATATATTCTTGTCGTTGTCTGTCGTTTTTCAAGGTGGGTGGAGGCGTGCGCCACCCGGCACAAGGATGCAGCATCAGTGGCCAAGTTCTTATGCCAAGAGGTGTGTCCCCGTTTCGGAATAATGGACAGAATCAGTTCGGACAATGGAAAAGAATTTGTCGACAAAACTGTACGTTTAATACTCCAACATTTAGGCGTAAAACAGCGATTGGGGGCCGTTTATCATCCGCAGAGCCAGGGGTTGGTGGAACACATGAACGGGACACTAAAAAACAAATTGGTTAAGATCTGTCAACACACAGGTTTGAATTGGCTAAACGCTCTCCCATTAGCATTGATGGCGTGTCGGTCGAGCGAAATTCGCGGTCTGCGTTTGACACCGCACGAAATGATGTTAGGTCGTTGCATGGTAGTACCAGGCTTGTGCGCGACAGGCAAAGGTCCAAGTTTGGACATCCTGGACAATGATATGCGCGAGTACGTGAAATACATGTCAAAGATCCACAAACATATTCTGGATCATGTCTCCAGTAGACAGGAGCATGAAACCGGGGAGGAGGTCAATAGGCAGAGTACACCTCAAATCATACCGGGTGACTACGTTTATGTTAAAGTATTTAGGCGTAAATGGTATGGCGCGTGACGGGAAGGGCCATACAAAGTTGTCCGAGCCACCGAAAGGGCTTTACAGGTTGAAGGATCACCGATGTGGTTTCATATTTCGCATTGCGTAAAATCTGTAGATATGGGCCAAGAATGGGAATCTGAACCACGGGCCCTTGAGCAAGAAACCGGGGCGGCGCAACCGCTAAACGAAGGAGAGGATGCGGACGATGAAACCGGCGCGGCGCAACCCCTAAACGAAGAAGAAGATGCGAACGATTATGGGGAACCAGACAGAGGGCAACACGATTGGCCACCGGTAGGGGATGAGGGATTCCTACAGGAGCCAGACAGAGGAGAGGATTATGAATTGGAACATAATGATTTCTCCTCTGTGGACTTGGATGGGGTACCAAAAGGACCGGAGGGAACCGTGCTTAGCACAAGCCCGGAAAGAGATCCTCGACCGCAACAAGTTCGACCGCAACGAGTTATTAAGAAACCTCTAAGGTACACATAGGAAAAAGTGTGAGGAGAAGCTAAATGATAAGTCCATGGAGAGAGCGTGTATATATTTTAGATTTTTGATTTTGAGCTCTCTCCTTTCTTAGAAATGTTTAATTTTAATGCGATGCAATAGTCTTTAATTTCAGAGTTAGCCGCACAAAACAGACATGTTTGGTTAACTACACATAAGTATAGCAAAAAGCTGGTAATTGGTCCGATGTTCTTTTTGTATAAAGAGACGGACCTAGACGGAAGTCAGCTTTGAATAACTGATAAATTGTGTCATCTTAAACTAACTGGTAATTGTTAACTGTGTGAGTGAACTTAAAATTGGGTCAACTTCAACTAACTGATAATCGTTAATTGTGTGAGTGAACTAACGTGGGTGTTGAAAGCATTTGGCACTAACAAATATGAACTGTGCGTTAGAAGGATTCTTTAAATATTTGTTTTTTATGTGATTTGGCTAAACAGTTAAAAGGTTAAGGTATTTGTACAATGTACGAACAGTTTGATTGAGAAAATACTAACAAGAATATTGGGGATATACAGTTACAGCATTGCAAATTGAGGTCCCTCCTACCGCCATTCCAACGCCCTCTGCCGCCCGTTAACGGCCCTCGTCAAATGGTTTTATTAGGGTGGGTGCGGCTTCTGTTTTGTGCCGCCAGGAGGCGCAAAGTCAAGTTGGAATTATATCCATCCAGCGCCCGCCCCTACTCTGCCTCATGTTTACAAAATCAGCTGTTTAGCCATTAGTCATTAGCTACTAAACTAGCGTTAGAGTCGAGGAAAAGCAATTGATGCTTTGGATCTAATGAACGAGGGCATATTGGACTTTGTTACAGCTGTACTCAAGTGGATTTCGTGGAGGGGCGTTTATAGGTAAGTGCAAAATAACTATAACTCACCAAGAGCTAACGTTAGCTAGCCGCACACCGGTAGATAACGTGATAGCTAATACTAATGTTTCATACTGTATACACTTGATAACTCTGGTGATGTGCTGCTCTCACTCTCGCAACTGTGTGTATGTGGGATATGAGGACTGTGTGTAACTAGGAGGGGTATGAGGACTGCGTAACTAGGAGTGATATGCTTTAGCTATTTATAGTCTGTCTATTTTCATGTCATTTTCCATACCCAGTTCTCTTCTCTAATGGCTATTTTCTTTTTTATGTTTGCAGGTACCTGTCAAACTGGAGACTTATTTCCACTCCATCGCCATCAGCTACATAGTGGGGTTTTGGGACTGTGGCAAGGATTTTGCAATACAATGTTGAGCTACTACTTAAAGGCACTGGGTCCTATGTACAATATAGTTTTACTGCTATGCCCCTATGCTATAATTGCTATTACTAACTATATTATGCATTAATCACAACAAGTTATTTTCTTAAAGTGTCCTTTGTGTTTAAAGTGACCTACTGTATGGTGTGAGCGAGTGCACTGTGTTCATGTGTTTTTAAATTAGACCCACATTAAAGTCAAGATAACTACTATTTGGATGGTATCTGTGTCATTGATTCCATTCAACCAAAGTGAGTATCACTGTATTATACTACAACTCTATACAGTACATACATCTGAGTAGTGATTAGCACTATTACTCAGTAGTACCAATCGACCAAGCTTCAATCTGACCTTATGTCTCTGGCATTAACCATAGAGAGCCTAGGAAAACACTGTGTCCTCTCCGCTCCTATTCCATCTTTAAGACATGGCTCTGAGCATTTTAGTCACCTTTTTAGTCTGCATTGCTGGTTGCAGACTTTATGTACTTTAATATTGATTGGCTTAGTAATGATTCAAACGCAGTACGCAGTTATACACGGTTGTTCACCTGTGTTCACAGTGTGGACGGAGTTTTATTTTTTCAAACTTCACGAGCGTTTGGATTTAATATGACCGAAGTTTGAACATTTAGTACAATGCCAAAACAGTAGGCGGCGATGTTGTTCAGACATGAAGGCCATTTCAACCAATCAGAAAAGGCTGAACGCTCACTAAACTTCCTGTGGTTGCGATCTGCCATTAATTCACTGAAGAAGAAGAAGAACTTCCTGTTTAGAAACATAGCTGGACCCTATTGATAATTTTGCCAACGGAACATATATTTTCAGCAAAGAAAGAAACTGCAATAAACAAACGGATACATTCACTGTGTGTTCTGCCTCTCATTTTGTTGACGAAACAAAACCATCAGCAACACAATTTACCACCAAGAGCGGATAGTTTAGTCTCACAAAAGACCGCCGGTGTTGTTAGCTACATGCTAATGTGAATGGCTATATCCATGTATAGTATATAGCTTAAATGCTAACGTAATGTGGTAACGTTACCGATATGAAATGGATGCAAACGTTATTTAACACATTGCAGAATGGGTACAATACAATACGGCTCAATACAAACAATTGTTAAGGGGATGCAGTCTGGACTGGAGACATTAGTAGTAGCATTGGCTTATCTCAGTTGGTTACTGAACCCACCAGGCCAAATCTAAAAGATTATTCTAGGTCAAGTATAATTGACTTAATGTTTTCTAATAAGACTAGACTCAACTTTTTTTCAAAAACCTCTCTCAATTGCTAATAAACATGCACCTTATAAAAGGCTCAGAAATAAATGTACAGCATCTGCTGAGAACGGCTAAAGTTGAGTATCACTTAGAACTAGTAACCAGCTCCTACTCAGATCCTGCTAAATTTTGGAAGGCGGTGAATTTAAATAAGACCAGAACCACAATTTCCCTCCCTACAGAGATTAGACAGGGTGAATCCTTGATCTCGGAACAAAAAGGTCTGTTTAGCCATAAACCAACATTTTATCGAAGCTGGTCATCTATTTGAGAATAGCCATGTAGGGCCACCAGGGCCCTATTCCCCGTACCTGGTTCAACTAAGTCAATCAAGAGTGCCATTATCCAGCTTCAGTTAACCCGATGTTTGAAGCCGGGATTTTCATGTTCCTCGAAGGTGGATTCAGTCTCGTTAACTAGAACCAGACTTGAGACCCAGGATAAGTGCGCGCGGCCGCTTCAGTTGAAAAGCCATCACGTATCGATAGCAGAGATCCTGATTTTTTAACGGCATTGATTGATTAATTGATTTAAAACTTTATTAACAGATTGCATTACGGCTCAATCGCCTCGCCGACAAGTTAAATGCGTTATCTATAGGCTAATTTTAAGTCCCTCATTACCCCAATCAATCAGATTATATTTCTTTAAACTTGCCTGCTGGCAGTAGGTTTATGGAATGGATAATCAAATGAGATCTTGCTAGCGAAAATAATTAGTTAAACTGTTATACGGAATAAGGACACGGCTCTCTTACCCATTGATTGATGTATGGTGGATCTTTTACTTATCTACACTGTGGTGTAACGGTGTCTGCTTTTGACTTTCACACAGGCGGCCCGGGTTCGAATCCCACTCCTCCTAGTCTTTTCCTTCTTTTTGCAATGTAGGAATAATTCAATTTGGTGCACGTTGAGAGCTATATAAAGAATGACATCCTCAATGCATGTAGATTTATAATATTTTAACTTAAAACTAGGCTACTTCTGCGTATAATCATTAATATTATATTCCAAAAAATTATATTGGAAACACAGGGTTTCGAACACCGGTCGCCCGGTTGCCAGGATTGTGCACTACCGCTGCGCCACTGTGCCAGATGGGATAAATTCATTGTTTATACATTAATGAACGAGAGACCCGTGTTTAGAATATTCTTTATTTTGAATGAAGTTTTATCTCTTTATTCTCATTCATTAATGTGACGTCAACGGCTCATTCAATTTCTCAAATCCGTCAAACAGCGCATCTCATCAGACATTTTAATCCCAGTTACAATATCACACAAAATCCACAATCCACGCATAGACACTTCAATTTTATGCTTGAATGAAACAAAATCCAGGCGCTCCTCTCCTTCCTCGCTCCTCATCCACAGCGGAGAATATGAAAGGAATCAGAGCCAAATGAGCGATAGGTTTCAATCATTAAGGATATCCCCGCGGGATTCACATTTGCAATGCTGCGCGTTGTTAAAATAACCACATAATGTGTACATCGCACCGAGCGAGCGCCACGGTATAATATAACGTGCATTATTTAGGACAAAGTGAATTTAGTATCAGCATTTTGGGTCTATTTTACATTTCAAAAGCCCCCTCTGGAAGAATGGAGCACAAAAACGTAATTCAGAATGGTATAATGCAGATCGTAGACTGTGGGAATAATTTCAGGAAACGGGCTGTCACTTCTTTGCGGGGGGCGTGGCTATGGTTCATCCGGCTAACTTGAACTTAAACCCTGCTCTCGACCAGGCTCAAACTTTTTGATCTGTTGTCATGGTGATTTAGACAATCCAGCTTCGGGGAATGGGAAAGTCCGGCTTAAGTCAGACTTGACCGAAAGTTATTCGGCTAACTCAGTTATCCAGGTACGGGGAACGGGGCCCAGGTGGACAGGATCAGGAGCCCTGTACATTCCCTGTGCAGATAGGAAATGATGAAAAGTGACCTAAATAATTACAGACCAATCTCCAAGTTATCCTGTCTAGCAAAAATCCTGGAGTCATTGGTAAACAACCAACTTAAAACATTCATCACAAAACACTCTATATTTTTTTATAATTTTATTAACATTGCAGAATGGGTACACTAGTCAATACACACAATTGTTAAGGGGATGCAGACCAGAGAAAAGACGTTTGTCTTGTTTACATCAGGGTCCCCCTTTCTTCTTTCATTATTCTATTTTCCGCTTTGACCTCCATTATTTTCTATAATTAATGGCAAAACCTTTATCAAACCAGTTATGAGGTTGTTGCATATTTCTATTGTGAGTTTATTTGTCCAAAAAAAGTTGATGGCATCCACCAAATCCTCCTTTGTGTGAGGTTTGGCCTCTCTGCGAATGAAGTCTTTTAACATGTGCCAAACGATTTCAATAGGGTTCAGGTCTGGAGACTCAGCGGGTGTTTTGACCCAATTAATTCCCTCTGCTTCAATGCAATGTCGTGCGGCTGTGTGTTTTGGGTCATTGTCTTGGAAGAATCTGTGACGTCTCCCAAAGGTTGAACGTATCCAGGGGCCGGCAACTGCCTTGATTATTGCGTCCTCAAAAAACACTCTGTCCATGATCCCATCAAAAATTACCAGAGGGCCCCGGCCCTCTCTGGAAATCGCGCCCCAAACATGGAGTTTCAATGGGTGTTTCGGGGCTGGTTTACCCATTCGATGGCCTTTCTTGGAGAAACATTGCCTAGCAAAATGTTCGAGTGACACAGTGCTTTCGTCTGTGAAAATGACGTCATGCCACGTTTCAAATGTGTCACGCCATAGGTGAGCTTGTGCAAGTCGTAATTCTTTATTCTTTTCCCGAATCATTGGCCAGAATTTTGTCTGGCCATATTTCCAGCCAAGACGTCTACGCGCTCCCCGTATCGCACTCAGTCCGACACGGACCCCAAACACGTCATCCAGCTGTTTCTGGACTTGTCTTGCAACCATGCAGTCGCGGGCCTTGGTCATCTCGTCAATAGCAACCATGACATTGCTATAGAGAAAGAAAAAAAAGAGGACATTAATTGATGCATACAGTCACGCCAATATGATGTTTATAATAAGTCCCTGCAACATTTGTTTGCATTATTAACCTGTTCCACCCCAGGTGAAAATCTGCATAAAATGTATACCTAGGTAAATGGAATATTGCTCCACTTCTACAAGGGATTTGTAGAACGCCCTACCCAAAGCTGTAAAGGAATGTGGATCACTACCCACTTTCAAAACCTCTCTCAAGGGACACCTACGGGAGACTGCAATTCAACACTGGCCCCTGTAAATATCCTAACCCAACCCCCTCCAATGTACAGTCATTTACCTAGTATGGTTTTGTCAATAGTCCAATGTACAATTTTGTTTGTTTGTACAGTGTCTCCCCCCCCCCCCCTCAATGTACAGTTTTGCTTGTTTATACAGTGTGCCCCCCCCCCCCCCCCCCAACCACCTCCAATGTAGATTACCCAGTATGGTTGTCAATATCCCAGTGTACCCAACCCCCCCCACCCAACCTCCTCCAATGTACAGTTTCTACGTCAAATGTATATACTGTATTTGCAAATCTGGTATGTCATAAATGTATAGATGTAGCAGTACTGACTATCTGTATGTCATGTATGTCATATATGTCCTGATGAATTGAAAATGGGGGACCCTGATGTAAACAAGACGAAAGTCTTTCTCTGGTCTGCATCCCCTTAACAATTGTGTGTATTGAGCTGTACTGTATTGTACCCATTCTGCAATCTGTTAATAAAGTTTTCAATCAATCAATCAATTTGGATATAGTATCACCAGGCGTGCATAATAACATATACTGATATTTAATGTAATCGACTGTACTTTTTTATTTCTCCCAGTGTAATCATTTTGTAGCTGCGTTTCAATATTTGTCAAAAACGTTACCTTTTGTAGCTCAAAACACGAGTGGAAAATAAAAACTTAAAATGATATAAATGCACTTTTAACCTATTGCTAAACTATTGCCAACCTAACGTTTTACATTCTACATGTACTTACTCAGACAATTTAGGAGGCGCTCGAGGTCGTGGTTCTTTCCTTTTGTAATGCGTCCAAACTGTGTTCTGTGTAACGTGGATTCCGACCGATGCAAGGTGTTGCCGAATTAGTTTGGTCGACATGCCTTGAGATCGAAGTCTGCGCACATCTCTCGAGTGTTGTTTGCAAATTTTAGTAATTTTGGGCAGCAACACAACACACTGTACAAACTATAACACTTTATATATACAGTAGTACAGTAGTGGATTGATCTGATTGGTCTGATACAGATGGGCCTTTCACAGGTTTGAGGCGGGGCTTCGTGGCGTAGACAAGTATTAGTGGGGACAGTGTCTCCCCCCCCCCTATTACTAACTATATTATGCATTAGGGTCAATATCACCATAGAGTGCCTTTCAACCCTCACAATACTCAGAAATGTTAATCTTAATTTCCCATTCCATTTATGTCTTATCATAAATAGTAGATACTGAAGTTGTAGAAATATATATAAGCTGAGCTCCCACACATATTTTCAGATAAATATGGGCATATATTCAAAGAATAAACCATGAGATATGTCCACCCTGTCATGGACATAATACATTACTGTTAAATATGTTTTCATTGCAATATTAAGATGAAAATTACTTTTTCAGAAAGGTATGATGTCCCTTTCCTGAACAGGGTTATTTGTTTGCTTTAAATTATAAATAAATAAAATATTTTATGTAAACCACCTGTTTTTAAAAGAAACACATACAATTCGCACATATATATTTTATAATTAGGAGAAAACTGTGATATTTGGATGCAGTTTTTTATTTGCATATTATTGCCCCCCACTTAGCTATTGAACACACTAGATTATTTAAACAGATATCTCACAGTATGATTAAATTATTATTAAAAACTATCAAGATGACAGGGTGGACCAGCACATGACGGGGTGGACAGCAGAACACACAAAGCATCACAACATTTGAAAATGAAACATTTATTCAACTTTGAAAATGGGTACATTCTCAATCTATTTGAAATAAATAATTTACCATAGAACATACCACACACCATCGAACATACCATAGAACATATCACATACCATAGAACATACCACACACCATAGAACATACCACATACCATAGAACATAGCACATACCATAGCATAGAACATACCACACACCATAGAACATATCACATACCATAGCACATACCACACACCATTCCAACGACGATTCTGTCACGGATGTTCTCATCCTTGCTCGCGCCAAAATCACAATGCACAGCCAGTTCATACAAAGCCCTAATAAAAGTCTCTGCGTTTTCTCCTGCTTTCTGCACTCGTTCATGGAAACATGCCCGTTCGTGTATGACGTTCCGTCGCGGTACAAAGTAGTCATCGAACTTTGCTAGCACTCTTGTAAAGTCATCTCCATGTGCTACTTCTTCAAATACAAACAAATGGAATATATTCTCCGACTCGCTTCCCATAACATATATCAGACTGCTAACCTGCACGGCACCATCTTCCTTATCCAACTTGGTAGCCGTTCTGAATCTCACAAAACGTTGCTTCCAATTGGGCCATTCTCCTGGTTTGTCGAAAGGAAAACTCGCCGGCGGGGGAAATTTTGCCATTTCTGTCTACTTTACTTCTGACACCATATAGATTAATCGTCTGGAGGCTTTGACTTGGTGCGAGCTCTGCTCATTTATTGACAACTTCCGTATGCAGTAACCCACTGACTCATTCACGTTCAGTGTAACAATATAACTCCAGATCAATGCGCAGGCCTTAGAACTACCCACGTATATCTTATATACTTCCGTATATGACAGTATGCTTAATAACATTAGAGTTAGAGCGTTAGAGAGACAGGGAAGAAGAAAATAGTTATTTCATGTTTATTAAGGCTTTATTAATGCATAATGATGCTACACTTAATATACAACTTGAACCAACAAGGAATAAGCAATAATATAGACTAATATGACCTAGTGTGTGTGTGTGTGGTTGAGTCCATTATCAAAGGGATGATAAATTAACATCCATCTACAAATTACAAATGAACTATATGTCCACCCTGTATGTCCACCCTGCCTAGAGGCTAATCTCTCCTGTGACAAAATGGCATCCAATGTAATAAAAAAAGTCAACCAACGAACTCGATTTTTGTACCGGATCTCCTCTCTGGTAAACAAGAATACCCTGAAGACTCTGGCAGGAGCACTCATTCAGGGGTACTACGACTATGCTTGCACCTCATGGTACCAAAGCACCTCAAAGGCGCTAAAAACAAAATTACAAACATCTCAAAACAAACTGGTCAGACTACTGCTTGACCTTACTCCTAGAACCCACCTCACCCCTGCCCACTTTGACAACCTAGGATGGCTTAGAGTAGACGACAGAGTACAGCAACTTGCAATGGGCCTGGTCTACAAGATACACTACACGACCAAGGTACCCATGTACATGTCAAAATACTTCCCAAAGGTCAGTGAATACCACGACCACAACACCAGAGGGAGCTCCACAAATCATGTTAAACCCAGATTCGGCTCAAATAAGGGACTAAACACGTTTCGCAATTATGCCACATCAATGTGGAACGCCCTACCCAAAGCTGTAAAGGAATGTGGATCACTACCCACTTTCAAAACCTCTCTCAAGGGACACCTACGGGAGACTGCAATTCAACACTGGCCCCTGTAAATATCCTAACCCAACCCCCTCCAATGTACAGTCATTTACCTAGTATGGTTTTGTCAATAGTCCAATGTACAATTTTGTTTGTTTGTACAGTGTCCCCCCCCCCCTCAATGTACAGTTTTGCTTGTTTATACAGTGTGCCCCCCCCCCAACCACCTCCAATGTAGATTACCCAGTATGGTTGTCAATATCCCAGTGTACCCAACCCCCCCCACCCAACCTCCTCCAATGTACAGTTTCTACGTCAAATGTATATACTCCCTTTTCCTGACTCCTTCTGTATCACAAACAGTACTGTATTTGCAAATCTGGTATGTCATAAATGTATAGATGTAGCAGTACTGACTATCTGTACTGTATGTCATGTATGTCATATATGTCCTGATGAATTGAAAATGGGGGACCCTGATGTAAACAAGACGAAAGTCTTTCTCTGGTCTGCATCCCCTTAACAATTGTGTGTATTGAGCTGTACTGTATTGTACCTGTTACAAAGGATCAGATTAAACCGAATATATATATTTATTTATTGATATATATTGCATAGTATTTGTATATCGTTTGATATCCCCTGTATATTCCTTGTACATATACACGGAATATCCCTTTAGCCCAGACCATAATAGTTCATTCTCCTATTGGACAGCGGTCCACCGGCGCCAGGGACCGGCCTCCGGAGCCAGGTTCAAAGTCACCGTCAAGATGTGTCTGGACATGCCCGGCCTTGCCCAGGGATACGCGACAGAAATGAGAGTGGAACTAGTTTGTGCACCGTGCGTATAAATACGGCACAGGTGAATGTAGAAGCCCCTTAGCCCCTTACCTCCGTACCCTTACCTTCCTTAGTATGTTACCGATAAGTTGAAGCCTCACCCACGATACAACGTGCGGTGAAGTATGGCCTGTTTGGCCTCAGAATAGAGCATCGAGACCGCGTGCGAATTAGTAACTGAATTGTCAGAGTTTGGCGCTATACCGTCGAGTGCGACATATTTCTATTGAGTCTTTAATAGTCTATTTGAGTATAGTGTATCGTGCGGTTAGAATTCTACAGTGACCAGCATCTCCAACGCTTTCTCGTATTAGCTAGAGTTCTTATCCAGGCTGGGCCGACCGCATGGCGTTTTCACCCGAGGAGACCTAGGCGAGAACCGTATGGACATGTACACTGGATTAATCTACCCGACGACTACATAGCCCTTTGCGGCTGGAATATATTTGCTTTGGTACTGTGATTTATGGAGCGGATAATCGCCGACGCCTGCACGTGTTGGATTTACCCCGAGAGGAGTCAAGTCGAGTCGGCGCTCAGAGAGCCTGAGGTTGACTAGCTTTCTTCCCTGTGGAGCTACAGTCTACAAGAGAACCAAGCTGTATTCGTCTGTGGATCAAGAGGCTACTGCACCGGCTTCTGTACCTGAAGTCTCCCTAGTCATCGTTGACCAGACGTCCTACTACCGACAGATCTTCTACCCCCCCTGCTGGCTTACAACCAGTGGGAACCCCTTCCAGTATCTCCCGCTATCACTAGTGCACCATAGATATAATTCCCTAAGATTCAGGTTGTATAATTACCTCCTGCGTAACCAGAGAATGGACATTCGTTATTGATTTGCCTACGCATACTCCTTTGCCTTACAAGTGCATTCAAAGAATAATGTAAAGTATCCTATGTACCTTTTGCTCCATTAAATACTTGATTAATACCTTTGACTGGAACCGATTTCATTGTGGGAAGTGTTCATCATATTCATATATCGTGTACTGTATGGCCAGTAATTAAAGTACATAAAGCGGTAGTGGTTTAATGATACCATACTTATCAATACAGTCAGGGAATTGTACCCCTCAGTTACAATTGGTCCTTCGAGCCGGAGGGTAACTAGTGTAATATTAATATAGTGGTATTAATATTGACATGGCCTATGATGAACACTCCACAAAACGGTTCTCCTAAAGTAGATCGCCCGCAGCGTAGACGGCAGACACCTCAGTACTTAGAGGATTACGTTGCCAGTATACTACCTAGCCTTCTACAGACGGTAAACGCGGAAAAAGTAGATAGTAAAATTATGTCCGACCCTATCGCCCAGGTTACCCCGCCAATAGAGGCCCTAGTGGGTTCTAATGTAACTGACCAAGCTCACGGTAGGGACCAGGAGGGACCCGACATGACTTTACCCCCCGCCAAGACCGAAGAAGTAGTCCCCGGAGAGCTCCAGGATAAAGACGGCTCTCCAGGGATGGAACTCTACCCGTTACAAGAAGAGGAGAGCACCCAGGAGATGGATCTCCAGGACTCGCCACAGGAGAACAGATCTCCAACGAGTACTGCCAGGAGCGGATCACCTCAACCAGCGTCTTCCCCCAGCGGGGCGGACAAGATGCTGGCACAAGCATTCCTCGCCAGCCTAGCAGCCTCTACAGAGCGCGATCGACTCCAAGCACAGATGCTTAGCGAGCGCAAACATTCTTCCATGGAAAGAGAACGCATTCAAGCGCAGCAACGGAGCGACGAAGATTGCATACGTCTAGAGATTAGACGCCTTCAGACGGAAGAGAATATGGTAAGAGACCGGGCCGAAGCAGAGCGCGCCGCCGCCGAAGCAGAGCGCGCCGCCGCCGAAGCCCAGCGCGCCGCTGCCTGTGCCCAAAGAGAAGCAGAGCGCGGCATCGCTCTCACCAAGCGTGAAGCCGACCGCGACCGATTACAAGCGCAGATAATGGAGCAGCTGATCGCCAGGGCGACACCCCCTCCCTCCGCACGGGGTTCCAGGGCCTCGTCAAGACACGGGTCAAGGGCACCCTCCCCTACCCGATCAAACGACCCTGAGCCCGACCACCAGAGAGAGCCTATACCCCCCTCCGAACTCCTTCCCCGACCGGTCCACGCGAGGACCAGCTACAAGGAAGAAACGGTCTACACCGCGGAGAGGCTAAATAGACGACTACAGGACCTAGAGGACCTGCCAGAGCAAGAAGAAGAGGGAGAGGAGGAGAGTCAAGCCCGACAGCAGCACAGAACTCCACAGGACCAGGAGGTCCAGTACAGCCCAGGCTCTACCCCCGCGGCTCTGCGCTACAGACCCCCGACTCAATTCACGGGTGAGCTTGACGCACGACCAGCCCCGAGGAACAGCACCTGGATACGCGGGCCATGGTACCCAGCAGGTACCAGCCCACCAAGAGGCGTAAGAGGAGACTCGCCTAGGAGGCCTCTCTTCCAACGCTCACCAATGTGCCAGCCATCCATGGCATCATACATTGGCACACCGACGTTTCCGGACTTCACCCACGAGAACAGAGCACAGTACACCGAGCTACGAATGTGCCTAGAGACAATGATGTCCGAGGTAACTGACGAACCGTACAAGTATGCTATCCTACTGAAGCACCTCAAGGTGCCCCGAGCGCACAATATAGCGCTGGCCTATGCCACCTCTACTACCCCATACACAGCGGCTCTAGCAGCACTCGACCAAAGATATGGACGTATATGGGATTACGTAATACAAGAGATAAGGCATATTGATCACCTACCCCCAGCCACAGACAATCGCTCACTAGATGACCTGTCTATCAAGGTACAATCCCTGGTAGGGATGCTGGGGGCGCAAAGAGAAAAGGGTATGCACGAACTGTACGCAAACTCTAATGTCGAGAGGATTTTAGAGAAGCTTCCGCCCGCCCGACAAGAGCGCTTCAGGCGGCAAAGAGACCACCGTGATCCTGACGGTCCCGAGCCATCCCTCCTAGACCTAGCCGACTTCCTAGTGAGAGAAGTCAACAGCCTACGGTTGGATACGTTCATGCGGAGCACCCCAAGCTCCAGAGAGGGACCTAGGAGAGCAAACGATGGCCGAAGATTGGTGACCGTCATGCACCAATCAGAACCAGTACCGAGCAGCAAGAACCACAGTACCCCCTCGATGAAAGAGAAGTGGAAGATGGTGTGCCCGTACTGCGAGAAAGAACACTGGTTGTCACAATGTGACACATTCAAGAAGATGACCGCCGATGAAGTGGGTCAATGGATAAAGTCCAACCGACGCTGTTACCGATGTGCGCGCAGTCACATGGCAGCCGAGTGCCGCTTAAAGAAGAGGTGTAGTCGGTGTGACGGAGCCCACCTAGATGTCCTACACGACAGTAACAGAAGAAAGCCTGCACCCTCAAGCAGCACAAAGGCAAGTGTTATGTACATTGACCCCGCCAGCAGCGGGGGCGCCCGAGTGCTCTTAAAGGTGGTCCGCGTAACACTGAGTTACCAAGACAAGGTCATGGACACTTACGCCGTCCTTGACGACGGGTCAGAGAAGACCCTTCTCCTCGCGTCCGCTGCGGCCCAGCTGGGGCTGCGGGGGAGCGAAAACCAGATGACGATTCGGACAATAAGAAGAGATCTAAAGACGATAAAGGGCGAGAATGTCTCCTTCACTATCGCAGCAAGCGGGCAGCCAGAGAGACGGTATAGGATTACTAATGCTTTCACCAGCCAAGAAATAGGCCTGTCGCAGTACACCTACCCCATCGCCAAGCTGATGGATAAATATGTGCACCTGCGTCAACTACCTATCCCGCTCATAGACGGTGCCACCCCGACCCTGCTGATAGGCTCCGACCATGCAGACCTCATAGTCCCGATAGACCGGGTCCACACAGGGCCCAGAGGCTGTCCTGCAGCAGTCGAGACCCGCCTAGGATGGACATTACAAGGCCCCCTCGCTAAGTCTCTTAACCGAACAGCAGCCACTAGCTGCCTCCACTCCAGAGTGACAGAAGAAGACACCACCCTCCTACAGCATGTCGAGAGGCTATGGACACTAGAGACAATGCCCTTTAAGAACGAAAAGAAAGACATTCGTTCCAAGGAAGACATTTACGCCATAGCACTCCTCGAGCAAGGGACAAAGAGAGTCAAAGTCAACGGAGTGATGAGATACGCAACTCCACTCTTGAGGCGAGAGGGTATGCCTACCTTCCACGCCCCAAAAGAAGCGACGGAGCGGTATCTATTGAACACAGAGCGGCGCCTAGCCAGAGACCCCGCTCAAGAGACTGTGTACCGCGCTGAGATTAACAAGCTAATCACAGCGGGACACATAAAGAAAATTGACATTAAAGAGGCCGATCAGACGACCGAATCATGGTACGTGCCGCACCACAAAGTCCACCACAACGGCAAGGATCGTATTGTGTTCAACTGCAGCTACCAGATCGGATCACAAAATCTGAATAAAGAGCTCTTGCCCGGCCCAACACTCGGCCCCTCCCTACTAGGCGTGTTACTACGTTTCCGCCAGGACAAGGTGGCCATCAGCGGCGACATCAAAGGGATGTTCCTGCAGGTGAGAGTGGAGGAGGACAAGCCCCTGCTGCGGTTCCTATGGAGAGAGAGGATCGGGGATGAGCAACCAGCCATCTATCAATGGGAAGTCCTCCCTTTCGGAACCACATGCAGCCCATGCTGTGCTACGTTTGCACTGCAAAAACACGTCGCAGAGGACCCAGCAGCTGATGAAGAGGTCCGAAAAAGTGTAGAAAATAGTTTCTACGTGGACAACTGTCTGCAAAGCGTCTCGACGCCAGAAGAAGCCGAGGCCCTTCTACTCAAGCTCCGCGCCTCCCTGATCAAAGGCGGCTTTGATCTCAGGCAGTGGGCCAGCAGCGACCCGCAAGTATTGCGCAGCCTCTCCCCCGAGGACAAGGCAGCAAGCAGCGAGACCTGGATGGCGACCATCCCAGGAGAAGCCCAAGAAATGACATTAGGACTAGTCTGGCGCTTCAAAACAGACTCGCTCCATTATAAACACACACCCCTGACCAAGGAGCAGGGAAGGTCGACTGCACTACCGACCACCAGACGGAGTGTATACAGAACACTCGCCAGACAATATGACCCGTTGGGATGTATTCTACCTTACACCACCAGGGCAAAGATGATTGTAAGAGCGTTATGGGACAAGGACCAGGGCTGGGACGACCCCATACCCGAACACATTGCATCCACATGGAGAGAGTGGGAGACGGAACTCAGCTCACTCCCAGGTGTAAACATACGCCGCAGCTACTTCCCACCCACAGTGAGGCCGGAGACGTGCCAGATGGACCTGCACGTCTTCAGCGACGCCTCCGAAGTAGCCTACGGTTCGGTGGCCTACTTGCGTGCCCGAGAGGAGGGAGGAGAAATACATACTGCCTTCATCCTGGCCCGCTCAAGAATAGCCCCACGAAAGCAACAATCTATCCCGCGTCTAGAGCTCTGCGCAGCCCTAGCAGGAGCGCAACTCGCCACGTTAATCCAACGTGAACTCACCATTCCGGTGCAAAGAACAATCTTGTGGTCAGACTCCACGACAGTACTCACATGGATCCGGTCTGATTCGTGCAGATACAAGGTCTTCGTGGGAGTCAGAGTCACAGAGATTCAAGATTTAACAGAAGTAGCAAGCTGGAGGTATGTGGACACAAAACACAACCCAGCTGACGTCATCACCCGGGGAATGTCCCTGGATGACCTCACCCGTCACAACCTATACAGTGACGGGCCAGAGTTCCTCAAGCTCCCGGAAGAAGAGTGGCCTACACCCACCCCACGGGAAGCAAGTAAAGAGGAGGCCGAAAACAAGAAATCTATGTTCTGTGGATTGAACACACTCGTCTCCACAGACCCCGACATAGACGATTGCCTCACCGTAGAGAGTGCGCAGCTAAAGACATTCCTGTGGCACCACCCAGAGGTTCAGCTCACTACTGACATTACTGCAGCTGACTACGAAGAAGCGGAACTTCTTCTACTACAACGAGCCCAGAGAGACTCGTTCCCCGACGAGCTAGACTGTCTACAGGGAGCAAAGCCAGTCCCATCAGACAGCAGACTGCTCCACCTAGCCCCCGAGAGCGACGCCCATGGTCTCATCAGAGTGGGTGGTCGTCTGCGGAGAGCTCCAGACTTACCGGATGACGTCAAGTACCCGATAGTCTTAAACAGCCGACACAAGGTCACAGAGCTGATCATAAAGAAATACGACGAGGATGTGCATCACGCCGGGGCAGAGAGAGTCTTCGCGGAGATCAGACGTCGTTATTGGATACTGCAAGGGAGAGAAGCAGTGCGGCGCTTCCAGCGAACCTGTCTAGACTGTCGTAAGTGTATACCTTTAAATTAAATACTTGATTAATACCTTTGACTGGAACCGATTTCATTGTGGGAAGTGTTCATCATATTCATATATCGTGTACTGTATGGCCAGTAATTAAAGTACATAAAGCGGTAGTGGTTTAATGATACCATACTTATCAATACAGTCAGGGAATTGTACCCCTCAGTTACAGTACCCATTCTGCAATCTGTTAATAAAGTTTTCAATCAATCAATCAATCAATCTGTCATGTGTATGTCCACCCTGTCGGGTCTAAGTGGCCGACAGGGTGGACATTTTGGGACAACGATAGCGTGGACATTTTGAGCTTCAGTTAGCATATTAGCTTACAACAAACTGTGACTAGCTAACCAGACGCTTTTGACACCTCCCTGCCCCCTCTCCTTGATAAGGTGTTAATAGGTGGGTAGGTGGGGTAAGTCTGGGGTAAGTTGAGAACAGCTAAATGGCAAGTGAGCTGTATTTCTTTGAATGGATACACAAGTGGGCTACTTAGCAAAACAATGCTTACATTCCATTCCAACATGTCTGATGTAAACTACTACACTTTGCCAGCTTTGGGGGAGCAGAGGTGATTGTCCTCATAGTGAGTGGAGGCTATTGCCAGTAGTTTAGAAAACAGAGGCTATACAGTAGCTGAGGTCTTGGGGAATTCATATGGAAATGTGACAATGGTCTATCTGGGGGTGTTGGTACAGTCGCATACAGATTACTGGGGGTGGGGAACAGGGGCGTCCATTTGGTATGGCAAGGTATGGCCCTAGCATGTTTTGATATTGTCAATTATCTCACTTTTACTAGGTGACTTTTGCTGTGACTAACTGAAATATGTCCCAAAAAAAGGAAAATGGACATAGGGAATTTTTTTTATCAAAGGGCAGCAGAGACAAGTGATACAGGGACACAGGTATGGTCTGGCTTAGTGATTATAATAGTGCAGTTCAGCATTCAGTAACCCATACTTTTTGTGAATGTGTTTTTGATACTACATTCTGTTGCACACACCTCAAAACCGTACCTAAGGAAAATTGGCTCAATTGCAAGAAAAGTAATAGACAGTTATGATATTACATTCTGCATAATTCATATTATATGTTACAATAAATATAGGCAATAAATAATTTGAATCTGAATATATACTACACCATTTCACATCAGGTGAAACGGTGTGACATCATGTTGAGAACCCAGAGAACCCCTCCTACCCAACCCCCCCCCCACACTCCTACCCAACCTCCTCCAATGTACGTTGGTTGGTTGGTGAGCTTGGGCCAATGGGCGACAAGCAACTGAATACATTTTATTTCACAGCGATACACTTTTTTTCAGTGTAATCACTACAGTATAGTATTCTTACTGAGTACAGATCGCAATGACGACTTTTTACAGTAAACAAACGAAGAGATCTACTGTTGATCGGCCGTGCGTAATCGCAGCTCCAATCAAAGAAAAGCAGCCGCCAAAGAGCAAGATTCGGATGGTTAAGAAAAAAGCTGTAAGTATTACATCGGACATTATTACATTGAGACATCGGACATTTACGCATATAACGTAGAACATTTGCGCATATTGGGGGACCCTGATGTAAACAAGACGAAAGTCTTTCTCTGGTCTGCATCCCAAGACCCAACACACAGTAACAGTACTGTATATTGGAATACCGTTTATGTCACAAATGTATCAGTACTAAATACCTATATGTCCCTATGCCATAAATGTCATGTATGTTGTGTATGTCATAAATGCCATAAATGTCTATATGAATTGAAAATGGGGGACCCTGATGTAAACAAGACGAAAGTCTTTCTCTGGTCTGCATCCCCTTAACAATTGTATGTATTGAGCTTACTGTACTGTACCCATTCTGCAATCTGTTAATAAACTTTTCAATCAATCAATCATTCAATCTAACCTGCTTTGCAATCCTCGCCATTCCACTACTACTATATATAATAATAATAATTTATTTTGCATCCCTTTTTTTCCTGTGCAGGCTGCAGTTTCAAGCGTGTTGACACCACAGTCCAATGTCGTTGGACCAACACCAGCAGATGCAGAAAAAACCATGACGGAGTGGTGTAATGGAATCGTCATGTCGATAGTCAAAATATACTTTGCCAAGCTGGAGGAACGGCATGAGGCGACGGAGAAAGACTTGGCCATACTGCGTACACAACTTCAGGCCACAGAGCAACAACTTCAGGCCACAGAGCAAGGTCGTGCTACGCTGGAGAAACGGCATGAGGCGACGGAGAAAGACTTGGCCATACTGCATACACAACTTCAGGCCACAGAGCAAGGTCGTGCTACGCTGGAGAGACGACATGAGGCTACAGAACATCTGCACGCCACACAGCTTAGACAGCTACGCAACCAACTAAACAGACCAAGGCTAGTCGAACCCTCTGTCACTGCTCGGGCTTTTCACCGCCAGCTATTCACACCTGAAAGAGATGAAGGTTCTCCGTCTCCGTTCGAAGCCGCCACGCCTGCAGCAGCGGATGAAGGGGTTACCATAAGCTTGACGCTGTCGCCGTCGCCACTCAAAGCCGCCACGCCTGCAGCGGTTGAAGGGGTTACCATAAGCTTGTCGGTGTCCCCGTTCAAAACCCCAGAACCGTTCAAAACCCCAGAACCGTTCAAAACCCCCCAGCCGCCAGTGGCTAAACGAAAGAGGCCGACAAATGGTGAACTTTTGCCTGACATACAACTGCAAACCATTTCAGCAGAAGACGAGCAAAAGTCGTACGAAATGTCTAGCAAAGCCGGCAATCGAGCCGATGACTATGCAGCTCGAATGTTCATGTTGCTAATTGACTTTCCAACATACCAACTGTGGGCTCAGAAGGTTAATTGGAGCGGCCTACAGGGAAAGTCTGCCTTACCTCTCAACCTACGACAGTCGTTGCTCGATATGGTTAAACGCCGCTATAGTGTTTTTGAGTATGGAGCAGTTCGTGATCGGATCAATGAGCGTTTACGAACGCCACGGACAGAGGATCCCAGGAAGAACTCTGTTGTGATTTAATTATTCTCACATTTTAGTGTGAATTTGGAGGCATAAAGGACCCTGATGTAAACAAGACAAACGTCTTTCTCTGGTCTGCATCCCCTTAACAATTGTGTGTATTGACTATGTTAATGTTAATAAAATTATTAAAAAAAAAATTATCTATTCTATTCTACTATTTTATTGCACTGCACTATTTTACTCTGTCTATTTTATCTTACTATTTTTATTATTGTCTATTTAAAACTTAAAAAGGGTGAAACTACAGAAGGTTAAACTTTCACTACCACACTAATGTACAGATGGTTAACCTTTCTACGTACTGTAGGTTCAGAAATGACCAGGTTTGTAAACACAAATGATATTTATTTATTAACATAAAGGAAGCACAATGGTAACTCAAGGGTGAGCAACGTTATTCCTACAGTATTACTCCTCTCCTGCAAAACTTTTCCACCTGGTCTTTCAAGGAGTTGAAGATGTCTGAAGGTGTCTCTGAGTGGAACATGTCCACTAGTCTATTGCCTGAAATGTCTTTTGCTCCCTCTGGGTGAAAAAACATACTCCCAAGGGTCGGCTTGAACACATCTGTGTAGAGCAGAGAGCAGTCAGAAAAATGCTCTTGCAGTATATTAAGACCTTCTCTGTGTTGGGTCCCTTAAGCATGAGTTCTTTACAGAGCCATGAGAATGTCTTGACTGGATCTGACACCACCCTCTTTGATGCCCCTGTTAGAAAAGAGAAATATTAAGCCGTGTGCAAGGAATAATATGAAAATGTGCCATTGAATAGCCTGTAGCTATTTACAAATACAGTACTTTGTGATACAAAAATATTCTAAAAAAGAGAGGTTTTGAATTGATTGATTGATTGATTGATTTGATTGATTGAAAACTTTATTAACAGATTGCAGAATGGGTACAATACAGTACAGCTCAATACACACAATTGTTAAGGGGATGCAGACCAGAGAAAGACTTTCGTCTTGTTTACATCAGGGTCCCCCATTTTCAATTCATCAGGACATATATGACATACATGACATACAGATAGTCAGTACTGCTACATCTATACATTTATGACATACCAGATTTGCAAATACAGTACTGTTTGTGATACAGAAGGAGTCAGGAAAGGGGAGTATATACATTTGACGTAGAAACTGTACATTGGAGGAGGTTGGGTGGGGGGGGGTTGGGTACACTGGGATATTGACAACCATACTGGGTAATCTACATTGGAGGTGGTTGGGGGGGGGGGGGGGGGGCACACTGTATAAACAAGCAAAACTGTACATTGAGGGGGGGGGGGGGCACACTGTACAAACAAACAAAATTGTACATTGGACTATTGACAAAACCATACTAGGTAAATGACTGTACATTGGAGGGGGTTGGGTTAGGATATTTACAGAGTATATACACTTGACGTAGAAACTGTACATTGGAGGAGGTTGTGTACAGTAGGTGGGTGGGGGGTTGGGTTGGAATGAATGAATGAATGAAAACTTTATTTAACAGATTGCAGAATGGGTACAATACAGTACGGCTCAATACATACAATTGTTAAGGGGATGCAGACCTGAGAAAGACGTTTGTCTTGTTTCCATCAGGGTCCCCCATTTTCAATTCATATAGACATTTATGACATACACAACATACATGACATTATAGTGTATCTTGTAGACCAGGCCCATTGCAAGTTGCTGTACTCTGTCGTCTACTCTAAGCCATCCTAGGTTGTCAAAGTGGGCAGGGGTGAGGTGGGTTCTGGGGGTAAGGTCAAGTAGTAGTCTGACCAGTTTGTTTTGTGATGTTTGTAATTGTGTTTTAAGCGCCTTTGAGGTGCTTTGGTACCATGAGGTGCAAGCATAGTCATAGTACCCCTGAATGAGTGCTCCTGCCAGAGTCTTCAGGGTATTCTTGTTTACCAGAGAGGAGATCCGGTACAGCCCACCATGGTGGTGTCATCAGTCATCATGCCTGCAAAAAAGATTTTTTTTTAAATGTATGAAGCACAATCTCATGAAGCTCATACAGAACCAAGTGTTTCACTGTAATGTACATGTACCTTATATGTGACAAATAAAACAAAACTTTAATTCATTATATTGTTTAAAATATATTTATAAATCAGTACTACTGAGACACTATGGTAGTAAGTCATACTGGCCAGCAGTGTAACTAGTAAGAGTAGGTAAGAGATATGTACAGATATAGTTATAGTATTAATATGTACAGTGATACAGGTATAAAGACACTATGGTAGTAAGTCATACTGGCCAGCAGCGTAACTAGTAAGAGTAGGTAAGAGATATGTACAGATGATATAGTATTAATATGTACAGTGATACAGGTATAAAGACACTATGGTAGTAAGTCATACTGACCAGCAGTGTAACTAGTAAGAGTAGGTAAGAGATATGTACAGATATAGATATAGTATTAATATGTACAGTGATACAGGTATAAAGACACTATATGGTAGTAAGTCATACTGGCCAGCAGCGTAACTAGTAAGAGTAGGTAAGGGATGTACAGATATAGATATAGTATCTACAGATATGTAAATGTCATTAACAGATTGCAGAATGAGTACAATACAGTACAGCTCAATACACACAATTGTTAAGGGGATGCACAGACCAGAGAAAGACTTTCGTCTTGTTTACATCAGGGTCCCCCATTTTCAATTCATAGTGATATATATTTTTGGGCATACACTTACAATATAAGCAGCTGGGAAACACATTATATGATGTATTCAGGGCCATTTCACGTTGATTAAACGTTACACATTACATCCTGCTAAATGAACGTTAGCTAATATTACGCGGCCAGTGTTGAAAAGCCTTGAGGTCGCATTCAATTTTCGAGAGACCATAACGTTAACTTGACAGCAATGTGGATACAGCTTTATTTGAGCAGTTGCTACTGTAACGTTACCTTAGTTGATTGTCATTCTGACATAACTGCAGTAAACAAACTAACGTTAAACCTAAGTTAACTTACCAGTAAATTCAGTACAGCGACAGCTGAAATCCACAGGACAGCCTGATCACAATAATCGACGGGCCAGTTACATTTCCCCCAACCAGAGCCTAACTAGAGCCACATTCTGCGAATCAGAGGCAGAGTAGGGCGGGTCTTCGGTGCCAGCACGTTGGGTTGTCTCGTAAAGAATAATACTGCACTGTATCTGAGTATCTAGATGATTATCCATAAAAAACGCACGTTAATCGAAAATACCACACCATTACTGTACCAATGACAGTCAAATAATCTACAGAAAAGCATTACATTGCAAAATAATATGTCCAAGACTAGTGTCGCATGCACACACAATTGTAGAATAGCTCCCTCTCTCCACCGTGTAACTCGACTCCCCCTACTGGTTGAACCAGGCAGAGCAGCGTCAAAAGACGTCATGTTACGTCAACCACCGGCATCTACCTTGCTACCGGCGGGAGATGCCTCGTTTTCCAGTCCCACATCTGTAGAATCCCCAAACCGGGGACCTGTGGTAGATTTCCCAAGCAAAATGTATACATGTACAGGAGCTGTCGTCCGCCAGGCATCGTTGGTGAACAGGGTAAAGCATTACAGCATACATTCTAGTCCACGAGGGTCTCCACCCTTCTCCTGCAGAGGCGGAGGGGAGGGGATATAGTTTGGATTAGCACATAGTGACACAACATAGTGACACATAGAACACAACAACAGGCCGAAACTCAACGACAATAGACTATAGAAATGGCTTGTTGACAATCTCCACTTAAACAAAGGAATGGCCCGGTGACACCCAACCCCGATATTTACAGGAGACTTTTGGCTGGCTGAAACAATGGGGTTGACACCAGACCCTTAAGCCTTATCGTGATTTACTTCCCCCCAACTGCCAACTGCCAACTGCAGCTGTTAAGTACAGTTGAGTAAAACGTTGCCTCCAGCAAAAGATACCTTAAAAGGAAATTCCGGTATAGGCCTACTCAAAAAGGCAGTTACCTAGATTCAGCCAATCAAAAGTGTGGGTAGGCTAAAAACGGCAACAAACACTGGTCCTCCAATTGGAAGCTCTCTCTCTCATAGAAAGGTCCGCCCTTCCTGACGTAAAGTCTAGCGTATTCTAGGGGGAGGAGTTTAGTCTTTAAAGGAAGCGGTTCAGAGCGAGAGAGACACACAAAACAACAAACAACACTGAGCAACACAATCTTCTTCCCCCTACTGGACGAAAGGACGGGCAACGCATTGAGACGAACACCATCGAACCAACGAGAAGGAGCCGAGAGAGATGCTTTTTAGTTTAAGTGAATTTTAGTCTGATTTCTAATGATCCCTCGGCATAGAGAGTGCAACCATTAGAAATCATTGCATTGTTCTTTCATTCAAATCTTTTGTTTGTAATTGACTTTGGGATCCCATTAAAACCGGATCCTTACATTAATCTTCTCGCTGACTCTTTCTTCAAACCGCCGTCTTTTTGCTGATTGCCTTGTAAACCATTTCCTGGTTTTTGAAAGTACAATAGGGCTTTTAAGGAATAGACACAACGCATAGTAGATTAGAAGATTAGATTCTGATTAATCAGAATAGAATAGCCCCGTTGGTGACTTCAACTACTTCATGGACCTCCGTGGTGGGGATTTCATGGAGAGAACACTACCGGGAGAAAGGATTCTTCCCCACCCCTGGCTGGCCAAACTCCCAGCCGAGCTAACATGTCCGTGCCTCGGTGTCCCCCATCGCAAAAGATGATCTAGGAAGCGGAGAAAACGAGGAGGCGCGGCGGCCAAATGGAAAAACACCTGTCGTTCCTACCTGGTGCCCGTGGAGTTCCAGAGAACCCCGCCCCGCCGCTTGTCCAACCCGGTGTGTGGAATTATTCCCTGCCGGCTCTCATACACCGGCCCAGCCCAGAGTCTGTCTCTACCTGTGTTTCACCGCCCATGGAGGCCGAATGGATGTCGTGGCGCAAACCTGCTACAGGTGCAGCCTCCCGGGGGCTCCCCTCCCGCCCCCCGCGGCTGGCCCTATTCAACGCTTGCTCGCTGTCAAACAAGGCCTTCAACTTGAACGCTCTCTTCACGGACCGCAAACTGGATTTTCTCCTGGTGGTTGAAACCACATCGACCCCCCTGATGGAAACGAGGGTCACAGGTATACTCCTCCTCCTCCCCAGCTCCACCACCAGTTCCCTGGTCTTCGTCACATTTAGCTGGAGGTGGTTCTTATCGCACCATGTGATGAAGTCCGCTACCAGTTCCCGGTATTCCCTCTCGTCACCGTCCTTTATACATCCCACTATCGCAGAGTCATCAGAAAACTTCTGAAGGTGGCAGGACTCTGACCGATAGTGGAAGTTATTGGTGTGTAGACGGTGAAGAGGAAGGGAGAGAGGACTGTCCCCTGCGGGGCCCCGGTGTTGCTGACCAGTCTGTCTGACACACAGCCTTGTAGGCACACGTACTGTGGTCTGCCCGTCAGATAGTCAACAACCCAGGACACCAGGGGCCTCTATCTGCATCGCCTCCAATTCTCACCCAGCAGCTCTACTACTACTAATAATAATAATATGATGATGATGTGGCCAATATCAGATTCCAGTGTGAACTGGTCACTGCTTCTGAACTTGACCCGCATGCGCAAATGAACAATAAAGAAGATGGTGGTAAAAAAACTTTTCAGACTGAGGTCACATTGCAAAAGAAATCTGTTGAGTATTTGATTTAGTACGACATATTAAAGTGGCCCCAATCATATTTGAAATCTGATTTGGGATCAGATTTGGGCCACTTTTGCCTGCAGTCTGAACTGAATGTGTCGCTGGGGCAGTTTCCTCTATTCAGTTTTGGCTCCACTTGATACGCAGACTGACTGAACGGGTGCCGTTTACTTTCCTCCAACAGAGCAACAAGGCGGAGATACTGAAGCACTTGGCGGAGAGGCTAGAGCACGTGAAGGAGGTTCACCAGAAGTCCATCGATCGGAAGGAGGCCTTCAGGCTTAAATATCGAAACAAACCCCCTAGAGCAGCGGGAGGGTGCCGCAGGTGCCTAGAGTGCCGCAGAGAGCTGCCTTGAGATTAAAAAAAAAACAAAAAAAACAAAAAAACATTTTTTGGATTAGGCTACAGAAAATTATCACTAAAGTGCTATCTGTTGCAGCTGCACTGTTTTCCATGAAAATACCATATTTGGATAAGTTTGACCATTTCTCAAAATCTGAAAATCATTATCTAATAAAACACAGAAAAGGATCACCAAGTTACTCTGGATAAAAAAAAACTTTACAGACAACATTGAGACAAAGCTTCCTGACACATCTCCATCCAAACTCTTGGAAGAACTCATTGAAATCTCATCTGATACCACCTGGAGAGCTAGTTTCAGAGTGTGGTTCTGAGTACCAAGTATCTCATGATGCAGCAGTTAAGGTGTTGATACCATTCAGCACCACATATCTGTGTGAAGCTGGCTTTTCATCCATGACAGCTCTGAAAACAAAATATAGGGCCAAGTTGAGCCTTGATGATGACATGCATGTGTTGCCTTGTCAAAGATCTCCCCACATATTGACCGTATTATTAGCCAGCAGCAGCAGACCTCGCATTGAGCTAGAAATGTCCACTGAGTGAACAAGCTTATTTTCTGTATTTATTTATATTTTTTGAGAAATGGTAACTTAGTGATCCTTTTCTGTATTTAAAAAAAAATACATGATTTTCAGTTTTTGAGAAATGGTCACACTTATCCAAATATGCTATTTTTATGGAAAAGTGTGCAGCTGCAACAGATAGCACTTTAGTGATAATTTTCTGTAATTTTATTTAAAGAAATATGCTATTTGATTTACTACTACAAGCAGTGTAATGTCAACAGTATACGCCATTTAGACCTGAAACACCTGTTAATAATGCATTATATAGCCTGCATATACACACAAATGTGTTTCCCGGTTTCTTAAATAAACATTATTTTGAAAGCAAGCACTTTTGTCATCATTGTAGCAAAAAAGACAGGACCGGAAAAGTCTTTATCGTATGTAGGGGTGCCCTGGAATATTTTATTGAACACAGGGGTGCCTTGGCAGCAGAAAGGTTGAGAACCCCTGCCCTAGAGAGCACTCATATAGATGTTTCTCCATGTGCTAACACCATGCTGCCACTATTGTTCATGTTGTCCGCCAGTTGTTGTTCAGTTCAGTTGTTGCTCTGTATGTATGTCCTGCCTTTTTAATAATGTTCCTTTGTGTTTAATTTTTTTTTATTTTATTTTATCCCCCATCCCCTTTCCCCTAGGGGGCTTTTTACCCCCAAATAGGCCGTTATTGAAAATAAGAACTTGTTCTTAATTAACCTGCCTATTCAAATAAAGGTTTGATGATGATGAGGCTCAGATGGAGCTCCTCAACATGAAGTTCAAGGAGAAGATTGATTGAATTGATTGAATTTATTTGACAATCAAAATTACATACAATACCGGTACACACATGTACAGCCATCACATATAATCTAAAATCGTCGAGGATTAAAACACAATAAAACCTTACGGTTTATTTCCATTGTGGTCCTCACAATGGACAATGGACAAGATGACTAGTTTCCACCATGCACAAATAAGACATAAAATACAATACAAAATATATGCAATAACACAAACAAAACACAAAGTATACAGCACACCCCCATATATCATCATCCTACGTGACTAAGCCATTTCTTCATATCTTTTTTAATGCATTAATCTGCTCGTGAATAATATTTTCCATGACCTTGGATAGAACACTTAAAACTGAAATTGGTCTGTAGTTACCCTTTTCAGATGTTTTTCCCTTCTAATGCAGGGGGATGACTCTAGCACTTTTAAAATCAGAAGGTACCTTGCCCTGTTCTATGGAGAGATTAATGATATGAGTTACCATGGGTGAAATGCACTCAGCTGCATCCCTTAAGAACCTGGCCGGTATATTATCGAGACCTGTGGCTTTGTTGTCTTTTAATTCTGTTATGGTTTGTAACCGACCCCAATCGCACAACACAAGACAGGTATGAGAGTAAGCCAAAACAGGGCAAACATTTATTATAGAACAAAAAGCGGCACAGTACAGCTGTACTGTACTGTACCTGTAACTGAGGGGTTACAATACCCTGACTATTAAAGATTGTGATATATTAAACCACTACTAGTTATGTACTTTAATTACTGGCCATACAGTACATGAATATATATGGTGAACACCCACACAAGAATACGGCATTGACACATAAAGTTCTATTGGAGGGTTATTTATTATTATTAAGCAACGTTAGGTTACAGATTGAGAATTAGGCTCGCGCTTGTATGGCGAAGAACATACGTAAAGTCAGTCAAGAGCATAAGTCAATGAGAATAGTAGGAATACTATGATGGGTCTAAGCTGACGCCACCTGTGGTATAGCAATTATATGGGCCACACCGGTACCAGCTGGAGACACTGGGGGGTTCCCTCCGGGGTGTAAGGCTGGTAGGGGTAGAGGAATGTTCGGGTACAAAGTCTGGGTCAACGAGGAATAACGAGGCTCCAGATACAGGAGCCGGTGCATGTACTCCCTTGATCAGCAGACAAAAGCAATAGTTGTAATCCAATATGCTCGATAGCATTGACGACAGCTAGCCAGCCCCTTCCAAGAGGCGGGCCCGAGTGGTGATCCTCACGGGGGTAAATCCCAAACGACAGTGGAATCAACGGTGCTCTTCTCCAGTGGTCACGGTCCCAAAGCAATATAATCCAACCAGAAATGGTTCTGCATTCGCCGGTGTCGATTCTCCTGTGTACATATCCAACGGTTCTCGCCTAGGACTCCTCGGGTGTGGGCACGGATTTAGGCCGCACAGCCTGGATAAGTGCACTAGCTAAATACACGACGAACCGATGGTAATGCTGGTCACTGAAGAACTGTAGCCGCACGATACACTATAAATGATCGACTATTACTTCACATTAGATTAAGTCGAACTCAACGTTACTGCGTTAAACTCTGACACTTTAGCATTCTATTCGCACGCGGTTCTCAATGCTCTATTTAGATGCAAGGTTGCTCACTTCACTGCACGTTGACTCGTGGTGAAGGCATTAAGGTTTTGGTAAGACTACTGCTGTTTACACCTGCGCCGTATTTATACGTAAGGTGAATATCTAGTGCCAACCTCAGTTCTTGTCTCGTATTACTACGCAGACTCTGGGCATGTACCGACATGCCCGGAGTTGCCTTTGAACTTGCCGTTGGGGGCTTGGTCGTTGGCGCCTGGGGTCGCTGTCCAATAGGAGAGCGAATATTACTCTGGTTTGTACGCAGGTAAAGGGATATTCCGTGTATATATAAAAATAATATACAAGGTATATCAAACGATACAAATATATATTCAGTTTAATCTGACCCTTTGCAACAGTACCCATTCTGCAATCTGTTAATAAACTTTTCAATCAATCAATCAAACAGTCCCTTTAAGGGAAAACACAAAAACACTAGAGTCAAGGAAATATGGAAAAAGCGGCACTGTGCCTTTAAGAGGCGAACAGGCTAAGGGACTAAGGCTAAGGGCCAGGGCTAAGGACCAGGGCTAAGTGTCAGGGCCAGGACCAGGGGCACTGGAGAGGGGGACAGGGACAGAGGCCCGGAGAGTCGGGCTGGAGACAGGGACAGAGAACAGGGTTAGGGCCTTGGACAGGGCGAGGGCCAGAGCTGCTTACAGGGATGAGGACAGGGTTCCGGCGGCGGAGGCCTGGCACGGGAACAGGGGCCCGACGGCGGAGGCCTGGCACGGGAACAGGGGCCCGACGGCGGAGGCCTGGCACGGGGACAGGGGCCCGACGGCGGAGGCCTGGCACGGGGATCCTCCTCCTCTTCGGATGCTGCAGACGGGCAGCGCAGAACAAAGGCGGTCCCAGGGGACCGGGAAGGGAACACGCTGTCCTCCCGTGGAATACTAGGGAGCGACGACGAGCCTGGGTCCAAGGGGAACGGGATGGGCACACGCCGTCCTCCCGTGGAATACTAGGGAGCGACGACGAGCCTGGGTCCAAGGGGAACGGGATGGGCACACGCCGTCCTCCCGTGGAATACTAGGGAGCGACGACGAGCCTCACCCCCAGGAACGAGGATCACGAAGAGACGCCTTCCTCCCGTGGAATCGGGAGCGATGACGAGCCGGCTTGACGTCTGGAGTGGGAACACTGGAAAACCTCCCGTAGAGAATTAGAGAGCGAAGACGGTATCCCACTCCAGGCAAACGGCGACAGGTGGTGATGGCTGGCACGTCATCTCACGCCGGAGACACGGCAGGTGATGGTAACGTACAGGATGGTAACGTACAGAACTCCATGAACACAGAGTGTACACAGATACAGATACAGAACGAACACAGAGTCCAGAACACAGAACGACCCGACCAGGACTGGAGGGGAGTCTGCAACCTATGTACTCTCCCGAGGTGATTGCAAACTCCCAACAGGTGCGTGAAGGTAGAGGATCAAGGATGTCCAAGGGTGGGGGCTGGTGAAGAGTATAGGAGAGTAAATCATCGCAAGGGTGGGGGCTGTTGAGGAGAGTAGACAGGGAAAACACAGGAAAAAGGTCCAGGGACAGGCGAATCCTCACAGTACCTCCCCCTCCACGGGAGCCACCGGGCGACCCAAAAAATCAGACAGCGGGGCAGGGGACATGACAAAGCTACAAACTAAAAAAAATGGGCCATGCAAGCAGGGGAAGCTACACCTAAAGAGGGGCTAGCAGAGGGACTGGGTAGCTGCCAGAGCATTGCTAGCTACAGGGCCTATGCTAGCTGTACTGCTACATAAGCATAGAGGCTGCGCTAGCTGCCGGAGCTAGGCTAGCAGACAGGGCTGGACTAGCAAAGGAGAACAAGCTAGCTGGAAGGACAGTCCTAGCTGTGGGGAACAGGGTAGCTAACAGGGGAGCTAACGAGGCTAACAGGGGAGCTAACAGGGGAGTCAACAGGGGAACTAACAGGGGAACTAACAGGGGAACTAGAGGGAGCTAGAGGGAACTAGAGGGAACTAACAGGGGCTAACTCACATACACTGTCTGTGCTGGCTGGGGTCGTCGACTGGTCGGGTCGTACTGTTATGGTTTGTAACCGACCCCAATCGCACAACACAAGACAGGTATGAGAGTAAGCCAAAACAGGGCAAACATTTATTATAGAACAAAAAGCGGCACAGTCCCTTTAAGGGAAAACACAAAAACACTAGAGTCAAGGAAATATGGAAAAAGCGGCACTGTGCCTTTAAGAGGCGAACAGGCTAAGGGACTAAGGCTAAGGGCCAGGGCTAAGGACCAGGGCTAAGTGTCAGGGCCAGGACCAGGGGCACTGGAGAGGGGGACAGGGACAGAGGCCCGGAGAGTCGGGCTGGAGACAGGGACAGAGAACAGGGTTAAGGCCTTGGACAGGGCGAGGGCCAGAGCTGCTTACAGGGATGAGGACAGGGTTCCGACGGCGGAGGCCTGGCATGGGAACAGGGGCCCGACGGCGGAGGCCTGGCACGGGAAAAGGGGCCCGACGGCGGAGGCCTGGCACGGGGACAGGGGCCCGACGGCAGAGGCCTGGCACGGGGACAGGGGCCCGACGGCGGAGGCCTGGCACGGGGATCCTCCTCCTCCTCTTCGGATGCTGCAGACGGGCAGCGCAGAACAAAGGGGGTCCCAGGGGACCGGGAAGGGAACACGCCGTCCTCCCGTGGAATACTAGGGAGCGACGACGAGCCTGGGTCCAAGGGGAACGGGATGGGCACACGCCGTCCTCCCGTGGAATACTAGGGAGCGACGACGAGCCTGGGTCCAAGGGGAACGGGATGGGTACAAGCCGTCCTCCCGTGGAATACTAGGGAGCGACGACGAGCCTCACCCCCAGGAACGAGGATCACGAAGAGACGCCTTCCTCCCATGGAATCGGGAGCGATGACGAGCCGGCTTGACGTCTGGAGTGGGAACACTGGAAAACCTCCCGTAGAGAATTAGAGAGCGAAGACGGTATCCCACTCCAGGCAAACGGCGACAGGTGGTGATGGCTGGCACGTCGTCTCACGCCGGAGACGCGGCAGGTGATGGTAACGTACAGGATGGTAACGTACAGAACTCCATGAACACAGAGTGTACACAGATACAGATACAGAACGAACACAGAGTCCAGAACACAGAACGACCCGACCAGGACTGGAGGGGAGGCTGCAACCTATGTACTCTCCCGAGGTGATTGCAAACTCCCAACAGGTGCGTGAAGGTAGAGGATCAAGGATGTCCAAGGGTGGGGGCTGGTGAAGAGTAGAGGAGAGTAAATCATTGCAAGGGTGGGGGCTGTTGAGGAGAGTAGACAGGGAAAACACAGGAAAAAAGTCCAGGGACAGGCGAATCCTCAGAAATTAATTTAGCCTCTTGAGAACAGTACTCTCCATTACCCTGCTAAAATGAAAGGAGTTGGCTTGAAGCCCTTGTTGATGATAAAAACTCTGAACATGTGATGCACCATATGTGCCAGAGTGGCAAGGGAGCTCCTTAACCAGGTTGCTTGCCACAGAAGTAAAATAGTCATTTAAGCATTCTGCCACTTCCACCTTATCAGATATGGTAGAACCTTTTATATCCAGGCTAAAGCTGCTGGGTTTTGTTTTAATTTTTTTGCTGTAACCCAACTCTTTTAGGGATTTCCACAGTTTGCGTGAATCATTTTTATGTTCTACTAGCTTTTCACACAAAGGATTTCTTAGCAAGTTTTATTGTCCTGTTCACTTCATTTCTATTTTTTTTAAACTCATTAAAAGTTGTCTCATCCCTAGTTTTCGTAAAATGAATAAAACTTAAATTCAAATTCAAATTAAAATCAACTTTAAAATCTCATCAGTTACCCATGGATCTGTACGTTGTTTAATTCTAACTATCTTAAATGGGGCCAAACTATCTACTATTTAAAAAAGAATATGATTTGAAGTTGACCCATGCCTTGTCGACATCAACACAATTCAGAACATTAGACCAATCTACTTTGGTCATATTCTCAATGAGAGAGTCTTTACTATACTTTTTCAGCGACCTAATTTTGACTGAGTTATGGCAATTAAAAACGTTTTTCTGGATCTTTCTGGTGGCGAAAATCATAGAGTGGTCACTGAGGCTATAATCAACCACGCCACTGTTGATAATCCTACTCCTGTCGGACACCAGAATAAGGTCTATAATAGTTTGGGTTGTGGTTGTGACTCTCGTGGGATCTCTTATTATCTGAAGAAGATCAAACATTCTGCAGAAATTAACAAAGGCTTTAAAGACAACACAATCATCAAATTTGCTGATGACACAGTAGTGGTGGGCCTGATCTCTGCCAACGACGAGAGGGCCTACCTGGAAGAGGTAGAGAATCTGTCACAGTGGTGTCAGGAGAACTGCCTCTCCCTGAACGTCAGCAAAACAAAAGAGATGATTGTGGACTTTCAAGTACCTCGGAGCCCACATATCCGAGGACTTGACATGGACCACACACATTGACAGTGTTGTGAAGAAGGCACGACAACGCCTCTACTTCCTCAGGCGCTTAAGGAAGTTCCAAGTCAGTCAGAAGATCCTTAGGAACTTCTACTCATGTACAATAGAGAGCATCCTGACTGGCAACATCACCTCCTGGTTTGGGAATAGCACTGCACAAGACCGTAGCAGACTACAAAGAGTGACACGTTCAGCCGAACGCACAATTGGAGGGGGACTTCCCACCCTCCAGAACATTTACAACAAGCGGTGCAGGGGGAAGGCTAAGAGAATCATCAAGGACTGCAGCCACCCGAACAACTGCCTCTTTGAACTGCTGCGGTCAGGCAAGCGATACCGGAGTCTTAAGGCGAGCACAGAAAGACTCAGAAGAAGCTTCTATCCCCAGGCCATCAGGCTGCTAAACGAACAATAAACACTATGCAACAACCATCAAATGCACACAGCACACACACCCACACGCACACACTCACTTAAACAAACAACACACTGCAGCACCCACTCTCCACACTTTAGATCACACAAACACACTTTATATTTATTGATAAAGGATTTGCACTACAACTCGTACACCTACTGTAAATTGTACCTAAATTGCACCTCATCCCATTTCTGCCTTGCACTATATATTATTGAATATTAGTACACTGCATAGTATTGTATATTATATGGTAACTCAGTTACGTCTATTCTGCATCGAACATTGTACATATGTCTATACTGAACACTGTGACCTCATTTTTTTACTTCTAATTTACATGCTATACTATGTTATTTTATTTCATACTTATCTTGTCTTGCACGGTCTCTGGAGCGTAACAGTAAGAAGCATTTTGTATAAAAGTATTCTGTACTTCTGTATGACAACTATTAAAGAAACTTGAGATTGCAGTGTCTTTCTTGATAATGTCCGTGTTCAGATCTCCTAGAATGATAACTTCTGCCTTTGCAAAACCTTCACCGTTTGAACAAACCGCTTCTAGTAGCTCATAAAAATGGTTTTGGTTGGGTGGACGATAACACGCTCCCAATAAAATAGGCTTACTCCTAGGAAGAGTAATATCCAACCACACCGCCTCAATCAACTCATTATTTAGGTCCGTTCTTACATTAAAAACCAAATCTGCCTTAACATAAACACAGACACCACCGCCTTTGCGGTTCCTATCTTTCCTAACAACAATAACATTTTCTATTTCAATTTCGGAGTCTGTTAGGTCATCCAGCCAGGTTTCACTGCAGCAGATTATAGATACTTTACTCTGACTGGAGATAATCCGGAGTTCATGAAGCTTGGGGAGAGGACTTTGAGTATTTATGTGTAGAAAATGAAGGCCCTTGGATTTGCAAAGCGGGTCTAGGATATTGGTGACAGACGGAGAATCACTGATGACAGGCGGGTTCAAAGGGGAGCCTGTGGGCCTGACGATACAGACACCCTCCCTTTGATCTCCCGGCGCGTGGGAGATCAAAGGGAGGGTGTTTGTTGCTAGGCACATAGGACCCTGTTGATATCAGTAATCAAATGTATTTTCTAAACCATTTGGAGCTGGGCTTGTCAGCTGGGAGGCCACCAGAGTGTGATTTCGACAGCGCTGTGGAGGAGGGAAGGGTGGGGGGCATATCGCTTTCTGGGGCAGAGTTGGTGGCTGCGGGGCCTTGCATTTGATAAGGGGGGTGAGTTTAATTCCAGTGCTTATCAAGTCATTCATGTCGTTGGTGAATTCGAGGAGACGTATTGGGGACGGAGAGAAGGATGGAGAGAATGGTGGGGCTTCATCCTCACCGTCCTCCTCCCCATTGTCAATGATGGACCTCTGTCGCAATCTCCTCCCGGAGATTGTTGTGTTCTTCAGTTGTTATGATTCCATCACTAGCTGCCTCGCTATCAGTGCTGCCAGCTGAGAGTTGGTTAGTTTTGATATCCTCTCTACCAGCCTCAGAGGGGGGGGGGGGGGAGCGGGCGCAACTTCGGCAGATAGGAGTTGTTTGTCTGTTGTTTGGGAAACTTGTGTTCCGACCTTGTGCGGAGGCACACCAAGCGTGTAGAACACATTGGAGTAGAACAGTTTTGCACCTTGCTTGTTCAGGTGGATTCCATCTGCAAAAAGGTGTCTGCGATCCCAGAAAAACTTGAAATTGTCGATAAAATCCATAGATTCATTGATACATGTGGATGAAAGCCATTTGCTCAGTGCAGAAAGTCTGCTGAAATGCTCATCTCCACCTCTCATAGGTGGCATTGGACCACTGATGGACACATCAATGTTCAGGGAGCTGAGTGTGCTAAATAAAGCAGTGAAATGCTGTTTTAGGATTTCTGACTTTTTATCTTCTGTGTCACATGTACCGATGTGCAAGATCAGGGTTTTCACTGTTGGGTGTGCAGCGACAAGATCCAAAATTCTGTCATTCATATCAGAGACTGTGTCTTTGGGAAAACATAGTACTTTTGCCTTCCTCTTTCCTACTGTATGCATTTTACATCATTTAAAGCTGCGTCACCCACAATCAGAAACTCAGGCAATTCAGGCACAGTCATCTGCCTTTCTGAGATGGAGGCCAAAAAAAAAGGCCAACAAGGAGAACAGCAAGGCTCAGATGGAGCTCCTCAACATGAGTAGGTCATGGAGAAGGTGAAGACTCTTTATAATTACTTTATAAAGTGTTGAAATGAGTGAAGACTCTTTATAATTACTTTATAATGTGTTGAAACGAGTGAAGACTCTTTATAATTACTTTATAATGTGTTGAAACTAGTGAAGACTCTTTATAATTAATTTATAATGTGTTGAAATGAGTGAAGACTCTTCATAATTACTTTATAATGTGTTGAAACGACTGAAGACTCTTTATAATTACTTTATAATGTGTTGAAACGAGTGAAGACTCTTTATAACTACTTTATAATCTGTTGAAACGAGTGAAGACTCTTTATAACTACTTTATAATGTGTTGAAACGAGTGAAGACTCTTTATAATTACTTTATAATGTGTTGAAATGAGTGAAGACTCTTTATAACTACTTTATAATGTGTTGAAACGAGTGAAGACTCTTTATAACTACTTTATAATGTGTTGAAACGAGTGAAGACTCTTTATAATTACTTTATAATGTGTTGAAACGAGTGATACAATAACTACTTTATAATGTGTTGAAACGAGTGAAGACTCTTTATAACTACTTTATAATGTGTTGAAACGAGTGAAGACTCTTTATAATTACTTTATAATGTGTTGAAACGAGTGATACAATAACTACTTTATAATGTGTTGAAACGAGTGAAGACTCTTTATAACTACTTTATAATGTGTTGAAACGAGTGATACAATAACTACTTTATAATGTGTTGAAACGAGTGATACAATAACTACTTTATAATGTGTTGACACGAGTGAAAACTATAACTGCTTTATAATGTGTTGACACGAGTAAAGACTAACTGCTTTATAATGTGTTGAAACGAGTGAAGACTTTATAACTACTTTATAATGTGTTGAAATGAGTAAAGACTCTTTATAATTACTTTATAATGTGTTGACACGAGTGAAGACTATAAATAATGTGTTGACACGAGTGAAGACTATAACTGCTTTATAATGTGTTGAAACGAGTGAAGACTCTTTATAATTACTTTATAATGTGTTGAAACGAGTGAAGACTCTTTATAACTACTTTATAATGTGTTTAAAACAAGTGAAAACTCTTTATAATTACTTTATAATGTGTTGAAATGAGTGAAGACTCTTTATAACTACTTTATAATGTGTTGAAACGAGTGAAGACTCTTTATAACTACTTTATAATGTGTTGAAACGAGTGAAGACTCTTTATAATTACTTTATAATGTGTTGAAACGAGTGATACAATAACTACTTTATAATGTGTTGAAACGAGTGAAGACTCTTTATAACTACTTTATAATGTGTTGAAACAAGTGATACAATAACTACTTTATAATGTGTTGAAACGAGTGATACAATAACTACTTTATAATGTGTTGACACAAGTGAAAACTATAACTGCTTTATAATGTGTTGACACGAGTGAAGACTAACTGCTTTATAATGTGTTGAGACTAGTGAAGACTTTATAACTACTTTATAATGTGTTGAAACGAGTGAAGACTCTTTATAATTACTTTATAATGTGTTGACACAAGTGAAGACTATAACTGCTTTATAATGTGTTGACACGAGTGAAGACATTTTATAATTACTTTATAATGTGTTGACACGAGTGAAGACTCTTTATAACTACTTTATAATGTGTTGAAACGAGTGAAGACTAACTGCTTTATAATGTGTTGAAATGAGTGAAGACTCTTTATAATTACTTTATAATGTGTTGAAACGAGTGAAGACTAACTGCTTTATAATGTGTTGAAACGAGTGAAGACTCTTTATAATTACTTTATAATGTGTTGAAACGAGTGAAGACTAATTACTTTATAATGTGTTGACACGAGTGAAGACTATAACTGCTTTATAATGTGTTGAAACGAGTGAAGACTCTCTATAACTACTTTATAATGTGTTGAAACAAGTGAAGACTCTTTATAACTACTTTATAATGTGTTGAAACGAGTGAAGACTCTCTATAACTACGTTATAATGTGTTGACATGAGTGAAGACTCTTTATAACTACTTTATAATGTGTTGACACAAGTGAAGACTAACTACTTTATAATGTGTTGAAACAAGTGAAGACTATAACTACTTTATAATGTGTTGAAACGAGTGAAGACTATAACTACTTTATAATGTGTTGACAAGAGTGAAGACGCTCTATAACTACTTTATAATGTGTTGACACGAGTGAAGACTCTTTATAACTACTTTATAATGTGTTGACACGAGTGAAGACTATAACTACTTTATAATGTGTTGACACGAGTGAAGACTCTATAACTACTTTATAATGTGTTGAAACGAGTGAAGACTCTTTATAACTACTTTATAATGTGTTGATACGAGTGAAGACTCTTTATAATTACTTTATAATCTGTTGAAACGAGTGAAGACTCTTTATAACTACTTTATAATGTGTTGAAACGAGTGAAGACTCTTTATAATTACTTTATAATGTGTTGAAATGAGTGAAGACTCTTTATAACTACTTTATAATGTGTTGAAACGAGTGAAGACTCTTTATAACTACTTTATAATGTGTTGAAACGAGTGAAGACTCTTTATAATTACTTTATAATGTGTTGAAACGAGTGATACAATAACTACTTTATAATGTGTTGAAACGAGTGAAGACTCTTTATAACTACTTTATAATGTGTTGAAACGAGTGAAGACTCTTTATAATTACTTTATAATGTGTTGAAACGAGTGATACAATAACTACTTTATAATGTGTTGAAACGAGTGAAGACTCTTTATAACTACTTTATAATGTGTTGAAACGAGTGATACAATAACTACTTTATAATGTGTTGAAACGAGTGAAGACTCTCTATAACTACTTTATAATGTGTTGACACGAGTGAAGACTCTTTATAACTACTTTATAATGTGTTGACACAAGTAAAGACTAACTACTTTATAATGTGTTGAAACAAGTGAAGACTATAACTACTTTATAATGTGTTGAAACGAGTGAAGACTATAACTACTTTATAATGTGTTGACAAGAGTGAAGACGCTCTATAACTACTTTATAATGTGTTGACACGAGTGAAGACTCTTTATAACTACTTTATAATGTGTTGACACGAGTGAAGACTATAACTACTTTATAATGTGTTGACACGAGTGAAGACTCTATAACTACTTTATAATGTGTTGAAACGAGTGAAGACTCTTTATAACTACTTTATAATGTGTTGATACGAGTGAAGACTCTTTATAATTACTTTATAATCTGTTGAAACGAGTGAAGACTCTTTATAACTACTTTATAATGTGTTGAAACGAGTGAAGACTCTTTATAATTACTTTATAATGTGTTGAAATGAGTGAAGACTCTTTATAACTACTTTATAATGTGTTGAAACGAGTGAAGACTCTTTATAACTACTTTATAATGTGTTGAAACGAGTGAAGACTCTTTATAATTACTTTATAATGTGTTGAAACGAGTGATACAATAACTACTTTATAATGTGTTGAAACGAGTGAAGACTCTTTATAACTATTTTATAATGTGTTGAAACGAGTGAAGACTCTTTATAATTACTTTATAATGTGTTGAAACGAGTGATACAATAACTACTTTATAATGTGTTGAAACGAGTGAAGACTCTTTATAACTACTTTATAATGTGTTGAAACGAGTGATACAATAACTACTTTATAATGTGTTGAAACGAGTGATACAATAACTACTTTATAATGTGTTGACACGAGTGAAAACTATAACTGCTTTATAATGTGTTGACACGAGTAAAGACTAACTGCTTTATAATGTGTTGAAACGAGTGAAGACTTTATAACTACTTTATAATGTGTTGAAACGAGTAAAGACTCTTTATAATTACTTTATAATGTGTTGACACGAGTGAAGACTATAAATAATGTGTTGACACGAGTGAAGACTATAACTGCTTTATAATGTGTTGAAACGAGTGAAGACTCTTTATAATTACTTTATAATGTGTTGAAACAAGTGAAGACTCTTTATAACTACTTTATAATGTGTTGAAACGAGTGAAGACTCTTTATAACTACTTTATAATGTGTTGAAACGAGTGAAGACTCTTTATAATTACTTTATAATGTGTTGAAACGAGTGATGCAATAACTACTTTATAATGTGTTGAAACGAGTGAAGACTCTTTATAACTACTTTATAATGTGTTGAAACGAGTGATACAATAACTACTTTATAATGTGTTGAAACGAGTGATACAATAACTACTTTATAATGTGTTGACACAAGTGAAAACTATAACTGCTTTATAATGTGTTGACACGAGTGAAGACTAACTGCTTTATAATGTGTTGAGACTAGTGAAGACTTTATAACTACTTTATAATGTGTTGACACGAGTGAAGACTATAACTGCTTTATAATGTGTTGACACGAGTGAAGACATTTTATAATTACTTTATAATGTGTTGACACGAGTGAAGACTCTTTATAACTACTTTATAATGTGTTGAAACGAGTGAAGACTAACTGCTTTATAATGTGTTGAAATGAGTGAAGACTCTTTATAATTACTTTATAATGTGTTGATACGAGTGAAGACTAACTGCTTTATAATGTGTTGAAACGAGTGAAGACTCTTTATAATTACTTTATAATGTGTTGAAACGAGTGAAGACTAATTACTTTATAATGTGTTGACACGAGTGAAGACTAACTGCTTTATAATGTGTTGAGACTAGTGAAGACTTTATAACTACTTTATAATGTGTTGAAACGAGTGAAGACTCTTTATAATTACTTTATAATGTGTTGACACGAGTGAAGACTATAACTGCTTTATAATGTGTTGACACGAGTGAAGACATTTTATAATTACTTTATAATGTGTTGACACGAGTGAAGACTCTTTATAACTACTTTATAATGTGTTGAAACGAGTGAAGACTAACTGCTTTATAATGTGTTGAAATGAGTGAAGACTCTTTATAATTACTTTATAATGTGTTGAAACGAGTGAAGACTAACTGCTTTATAATGTGTTGAAACGAGTGAAGACTCTTTATAATTACTTTATAATGTGTTGAAACGAGTGAAGACTAATTACTTTATAATGTGTTGACACGAGTGAAGACTATAACTGCTTTATAATGTGTTGAAACGAGTGAAGACTCTCTATAACTACTTTATAATGTGTTGAAACGAGTGAAGACTCTTTATAACTACTTTATAATGTGTTGACACGAGTGAAGACTCTTTATAACTACTTTATAATGTGTTGACACAAGTGAAGACTAACTACTTTATAATGTGTTGAAACAAGTGAAGACTATAACTACTTTATAGTGTGTTTAAACGAGTGAAGACTATAACTACTTTATAATGTGTTGACACGAGTGAAGACGCTCTATAACTACTTTATAATGTGTTGATACGAGTGAAGACTCTTTATAATTACTTTATAATCTGTTGAAACGAGTGAAGACTCTTTATAACTACTTTATAATGTGTTGAAACGAGTGAAGACTCTTTATAATTACTTTATAATGTGTTGAAATGAGTGAAGACTCTTTATAACTACTTTATAATGTGTTGAAACGAGTGAAGACTCTTTATAACTACTTTATAATGTGTTGAAACGAGTGAAGACTCTTTATAATTACTTTATAATGTGTTGAAACGAGTGATACAATAACTACTTTATAATGTGTTGAAACGAGTGAAGACTCTTTATAACTACTTTATAATGTGTTGAAACGAGTGAAGACTCTTTATAATTACTTTATAATGTGTTGAAACGAGTGATACAATAACTACTTTATAATGTGTTGAAACGAGTGAAGACTCTTTATAACTACTTTATAATGTGTTGAAACGAGTGATACAATAACTACTTTATAATGTGTTGAAACGAGTGATACAATAACTACTTTATAATGTGTTGACACGAGTGAAAACTATAACTGCTTTATAATGTGTTGACACGAGTAAAGACTAACTGCTTTATAATGTGTTGAAACGAGTGAAGACTTTATAACTACTTTATAATGTGTTGAAATGAGTAAAGACTCTTTATAATTACTTTATAATGTGTTGACACGAGTGAAGACTATAAATAATGTGTTGACACGAGTGAAGACTATAACTGCTTTATAATGTGTTGAAACGAGTGAAGACTCTTTATAATTACTTTATAATGTGTTGAAACGAGTGAAGACTCTTTATAACTACTTTATAATGTGTTTAAAACAAGTGAAAACTCTTTATAATTACTTTATAATGTGTTGAAATGAGTGAAGACTCTTTATAACTACTTTATAATGTGTTGAAACGAGTGAAGACTCTTTATAACTACTTTATAATGTGTTGAAACGAGTGAAGACTCTTTATAATTACTTTATAATGTGTTGAAACGAGTGATACAATAACTACTTTATAATGTGTTGAAACGAGTGAAGACTCTTTATAACTACTTTATAATGTGTTGAAACAAGTGATACAATAACTACTTTATAATGTGTTGAAACGAGTGATACAATAACTACTTTATAATGTGTTGACACAAGTGAAAACTATAACTGCTTTATAATGTGTTGACACGAGTGAAGACTAACTGCTTTATAATGTGTTGAGACTAGTGAAGACTTTATAACTACTTTATAATGTGTTGAAACGAGTGAAGACTCTTTATAATTACTTTATAATGTGTTGACACAAGTGAAGACTATAACTGCTTTATAATGTGTTGACACGAGTGAAGACATTTTATAATTACTTTATAATGTGTTGACACGAGTGAAGACTCTTTATAACTACTTTATAATGTGTTGAAACGAGTGAAGACTAACTGCTTTATAATGTGTTGAAATGAGTGAAGACTCTTTATAATTACTTTATAATGTGTTGAAACGAGTGAAGACTAACTGCTTTATAATGTGTTGAAACGAGTGAAGACTCTTTATAATTACTTTATAATGTGTTGAAACGAGTGAAGACTAATTACTTTATAATGTGTTGACACGAGTGAAGACTATAACTGCTTTATAATGTGTTGAAACGAGTGAAGACTCTCTATAACTACTTTATAATGTGTTGAAACAAGTGAAGACTCTTTATAACTACTTTATAATGTGTTGAAACGAGTGAAGACTCTCTATAACTACGTTATAATGTGTTGACATGAGTGAAGACTCTTTATAACTACTTTATAATGTGTTGACACAAGTGAAGACTAACTACTTTATAATGTGTTGAAACAAGTGAAGACTATAACTACTTTATAATGTGTTGAAACGAGTGAAGACTATAACTACTTTATAATGTGTTGACAAGAGTGAAGACGCTCTATAACTACTTTATAATGTGTTGACACGAGTGAAGACTCTTTATAACTACTTTATAATGTGTTGACACGAGTGAAGACTATAACTACTTTATAATGTGTTGACACGAGTGAAGACTCTATAACTACTTTATAATGTGTTGAAACGAGTGAAGACTCTTTATAACTACTTTATAATGTGTTGATACGAGTGAAGACTCTTTATAATTACTTTATAATCTGTTGAAACGAGTGAAGACTCTTTATAACTACTTTATAATGTGTTGAAACGAGTGAAGACTCTTTATAATTACTTTATAATGTGTTGAAATGAGTGAAGACTCTTTATAACTACTTTATAATGTGTTGAAACGAGTGAAGACTCTTTATAACTACTTTATAATGTGTTGAAACGAGTGAAGACTCTTTATAATTACTTTATAATGTGTTGAAACGAGTGATACAATAACTACTTTATAATGTGTTGAAACGAGTGAAGACTCTTTATAACTACTTTATAATGTGTTGAAACGAGTGAAGACTCTTTATAATTACTTTATAATGTGTTGAAACGAGTGATACAATAACTACTTTATAATGTGTTGAAACGAGTGAAGACTCTTTATAACTACTTTATAATGTGTTGAAACGAGTGATACAATAACTACTTTATAATGTGTTGAAACGAGTGAAGACTCTCTATAACTACTTTATAATGTGTTGACACGAGTGAAGACTCTTTATAACTACTTTATAATGTGTTGACACAAGTAAAGACTAACTACTTTATAATGTGTTGAAACAAGTGAAGACTATAACTACTTTATAATGTGTTGAAACGAGTGAAGACTATAACTACTTTATAATGTGTTGACAAGAGTGAAGACGCTCTATAACTACTTTATAATGTGTTGACACGAGTGAAGACTCTTTATAACTACTTTATAATGTGTTGACACGAGTGAAGACTATAACTACTTTATAATGTGTTGACACGAGTGAAGACTCTATAACTACTTTATAATGTGTTGAAACGAGTGAAGACTCTTTATAACTACTTTATAATGTGTTGATACGAGTGAAGACTCTTTATAATTACTTTATAATCTGTTGAAACGAGTGAAGACTCTTTATAACTACTTTATAATGTGTTGAAACGAGTGAAGACTCTTTATAATTACTTTATAATGTGTTGAAATGAGTGAAGACTCTTTATAACTACTTTATAATGTGTTGAAACGAGTGAAGACTCTTTATAACTACTTTATAATGTGTTGAAACGAGTGAAGACTCTTTATAATTACTTTATAATGTGTTGAAACGAGTGATACAATAACTACTTTATAATGTGTTGAAACGAGTGAAGACTCTTTATAACTATTTTATAATGTGTTGAAACGAGTGAAGACTCTTTATAATTACTTTATAATGTGTTGAAACGAGTGATACAATAACTACTTTATAATGTGTTGAAACGAGTGAAGACTCTTTATAACTACTTTATAATGTGTTGAAACGAGTGATACAATAACTACTTTATAATGTGTTGAAACGAGTGATACAATAACTACTTTATAATGTGTTGACACGAGTGAAAACTATAACTGCTTTATAATGTGTTGACACGAGTAAAGACTAACTGCTTTATAATGTGTTGAAACGAGTGAAGACTTTATAACTACTTTATAATGTGTTGAAACGAGTAAAGACTCTTTATAATTACTTTATAATGTGTTGACACGAGTGAAGACTATAAATAATGTGTTGACACGAGTGAAGACTATAACTGCTTTATAATGTGTTGAAACGAGTGAAGACTCTTTATAATTACTTTATAATGTGTTGAAACAAGTGAAGACTCTTTATAACTACTTTATAATGTGTTGAAACGAGTGAAGACTCTTTATAACTACTTTATAATGTGTTGAAACGAGTGAAGACTCTTTATAATTACTTTATAATGTGTTGAAACGAGTGATGCAATAACTACTTTATAATGTGTTGAAACAAGTGAAGACTCTTTATAACTACTTTATAATGTGTTGAAACGAGTGATACAATAACTACTTTATAATGTGTTGAAACGAGTGATACAATAACTACTTTATAATGTGTTGACACAAGTGAAAACTATAACTGCTTTATAATGTGTTGACACGAGTGAAGACTAACTGCTTTATAATGTGTTGAGACTAGTGAAGACTTTATAACTACTTTATAATGTGTTGACACGAGTGAAGACTATAACTGCTTTATAATGTGTTGACACGAGTGAAGACATTTTATAATTACTTTATAATGTGTTGACACGAGTGAAGACTCTTTATAACTACTTTATAATGTGTTGAAACGAGTGAAGACTAACTGCTTTATAATGTGTTGAAATGAGTGAAGACTCTTTATAATTACTTTATAATGTGTTGATACGAGTGAAGACTAACTGCTTTATAATGTGTTGAAACGAGTGAAGACTCTTTATAATTACTTTATAATGTGTTGAAACGAGTGAAGACTAATTACTTTATAATGTGTTGACACGAGTGAAGACTAACTGCTTTATAATGTGTTGAGACTAGTGAAGACTTTATAACTACTTTATAATGTGTTGAAACGAGTGAAGACTCTTTATAATTACTTTATAATGTGTTGACACGAGTGAAGACTATAACTGCTTTATAATGTGTTGACACGAGTGAAGACATTTTATAATTACTTTATAATGTGTTGACACGAGTGAAGACTCTTTATAACTACTTTATAATGTGTTGAAACGAGTGAAGACTAACTGCTTTATAATGTGTTGAAATGAGTGAAGACTCTTTATAATTACTTTATAATGTGTTGAAACGAGTGAAGACTAACTGCTTTATAATGTGTTGAAACGAGTGAAGACTCTTTATAATTACTTTATAATGTGTTGAAACGAGTGAAGACTAATTACTTTATAATGTGTTGACACGAGTGAAGACTATAACTGCTTTATAATGTGTTGAAACGAGTGAAGACTCTCTATAACTACTTTATAATGTGTTGAAACGAGTGAAGACTCTTTATAACTACTTTATAATGTGTTGACACGAGTGAAGACTCTTTATAACTACTTTATAATGTGTTGACACAAGTGAAGACTAACTACTTTATAATGTGTTGAAACAAGTGAAGACTATAACTACTTTATAGTGTGTTTAAACGAGTGAAGACTATAACTACTTTATAATGTGTTGACACGAGTGAAGACGCTCTATAACTACTTTATAATGTGTTGACACGAGTGAAGACTCTTTATAACTACTTTATAATGTGTTGACACGAGTGAAGACATTTTATAATTACTTTATAATGTGTTGACACGAGTGAAGACTCTTTATAACTACTTTATAATGTGTTGAAACGAGTGAAGACTAACTGCTTTATAATGTGTTGAAATGAGTGAAGACTCTTTATAATTACTTTATAATGTGTTGAAACGAGTGAAGACTAACTGCTTTATAATGTGTTGAAACGAGTGAAGACTCTTTATAATTACTTTATAATGTGTTGAAACGAGTGAAGACTAATTACTTTATAATGTGTTGACACGAGTGAAGACTATAACTGCTTTATAATGTGTTGAAACGAGTGAAGACTCTCTATAACTACTTTATAATGTGTTGAAACAAGTGAAGACTCTTTATAACTACTTTATAATGTGTTGAAACGAGTGAAGACTCTCTATAACTACGTTATAATGTGTTGACATGAGTGAAGACTCTTTATAACTACTTTATAATGTGTTGACACAAGTGAAGACTAACTACTTTATAATGTGTTGAAACAAGTGAAGACTATAACTACTTTATAATGTGTTGAAACGAGTGAAGACTATAACTACTTTATAATGTGTTGACAAGAGTGAAGACGCTCTATAACTACTTTATAATGTGTTGACACGAGTGAAGACTCTTTATAACTACTTTATAATGTGTTGACACGAGTGAAGACTATAACTACTTTATAATGTGTTGACACGAGTGAAGACTCTATAACTACTTTATAATGTGTTGAAACGAGTGAAGACTCTTTATAACTACTTTATAATGTGTTGATACGAGTGAAGACTCTTTATAATTACTTTATAATCTGTTGAAACGAGTGAAGACTCTTTATAACTACTTTATAATGTGTTGAAACGAGTGAAGACTCTTTATAATTACTTTATAATGTGTTGAAATGAGTGAAGACTCTTTATAACTACTTTATAATGTGTTGAAACGAGTGAAGACTCTTTATAACTACTTTATAATGTGTTGAAACGAGTGAAGACTCTTTATAATTACTTTATAATGTGTTGAAACGAGTGATACAATAACTACTTTATAATGTGTTGAAACGAGTGAAGACTCTTTATAACTACTTTATAATGTGTTGAAACGAGTGAAGACTCTTTATAATTACTTTATAATGTGTTGAAACGAGTGATACAATAACTACTTTATAATGTGTTGAAACGAGTGAAGACTCTTTATAACTACTTTATAATGTGTTGAAACGAGTGATACAATAACTACTTTATAATGTGTTGAAACGAGTGAAGACTCTCTATAACTACTTTATAATGTGTTGACACGAGTGAAGACTCTTTATAACTACTTTATAATGTGTTGACACAAGTAAAGACTAACTACTTTATAATGTGTTGAAACAAGTGAAGACTATAACTACTTTATAATGTGTTGAAACGAGTGAAGACTATAACTACTTTATAATGTGTTGACAAGAGTGAAGACGCTCTATAACTACTTTATAATGTGTTGACACGAGTGAAGACTCTTTATAACTACTTTATAATGTGTTGACACGAGTGAAGACTATAACTACTTTATAATGTGTTGACACGAGTGAAGACTCTATAACTACTTTATAATGTGTTGAAACGAGTGAAGACTCTTTATAACTACTTTATAATGTGTTGATACGAGTGAAGACTCTTTATAATTACTTTATAATCTGTTGAAACGAGTGAAGACTCTTTATAACTACTTTATAATGTGTTGAAACGAGTGAAGACTCTTTATAATTACTTTATAATGTGTTGAAATGAGTGAAGACTCTTTATAACTACTTTATAATGTGTTGAAACGAGTGAAGACTCTTTATAACTACTTTATAATGTGTTGAAACGAGTGAAGACTCTTTATAATTACTTTATAATGTGTTGAAACGAGTGATACAATAACTACTTTATAATGTGTTGAAACGAGTGAAGACTCTTTATAACTATTTTATAATGTGTTGAAACGAGTGAAGACTCTTTATAATTACTTTATAATGTGTTGAAACGAGTGATACAATAACTACTTTATAATGTGTTGAAACGAGTGAAGACTCTTTATAACTACTTTATAATGTGTTGAAACGAGTGATACAATAACTACTTTATAATGTGTTGAAACGAGTGATACAATAACTACTTTATAATGTGTTGACACGAGTGAAAACTATAACTGCTTTATAATGTGTTGACACGAGTAAAGACTAACTGCTTTATAATGTGTTGAAACGAGTGAAGACTTTATAACTACTTTATAATGTGTTGAAACGAGTAAAGACTCTTTATAATTACTTTATAATGTGTTGACACGAGTGAAGACTATAAATAATGTGTTGACACGAGTGAAGACTATAACTGCTTTATAATGTGTTGAAACGAGTGAAGACTCTTTATAATTACTTTATAATGTGTTGAAACAAGTGAAGACTCTTTATAACTACTTTATAATGTGTTGAAACGAGTGAAGACTCTTTATAACTACTTTATAATGTGTTGAAACGAGTGAAGACTCTTTATAATTACTTTATAATGTGTTGAAACGAGTGATGCAATAACTACTTTATAATGTGTTGAAACGAGTGAAGACTCTTTATAACTACTTTATAATGTGTTGAAACGAGTGATACAATAACTACTTTATAATGTGTTGAAACGAGTGATACAATAACTACTTTATAATGTGTTGACACAAGTGAAAACTATAACTGCTTTATAATGTGTTGACACGAGTGAAGACTAACTGCTTTATAATGTGTTGAGACTAGTGAAGACTTTATAACTACTTTATAATGTGTTGACACGAGTGAAGACTATAACTGCTTTATAATGTGTTGACACGAGTGAAGACATTTTATAATTACTTTATAATGTGTTGACACGAGTGAAGACTCTTTATAACTACTTTATAATGTGTTGAAACGAGTGAAGACTAACTGCTTTATAATGTGTTGAAATGAGTGAAGACTCTTTATAATTACTTTATAATGTGTTGATACGAGTGAAGACTAACTGCTTTATAATGTGTTGAAACGAGTGAAGACTCTTTATAATTACTTTATAATGTGTTGAAACGAGTGAAGACTAATTACTTTATAATGTGTTGACACGAGTGAAGACTAACTGCTTTATAATGTGTTGAGACTAGTGAAGACTTTATAACTACTTTATAATGTGTTGAAACGAGTGAAGACTCTTTATAATTACTTTATAATGTGTTGACACGAGTGAAGACTATAACTGCTTTATAATGTGTTGACACGAGTGAAGACATTTTATAATTACTTTATAATGTGTTGACACGAGTGAAGACTCTTTATAACTACTTTATAATGTGTTGAAACGAGTGAAGACTAACTGCTTTATAATGTGTTGAAATGAGTGAAGACTCTTTATAATTACTTTATAATGTGTTGAAACGAGTGAAGACTAACTGCTTTATAATGTGTTGAAACGAGTGAAGACTCTTTATAATTACTTTATAATGTGTTGAAACGAGTGAAGACTAATTACTTTATAATGTGTTGACACGAGTGAAGACTATAACTGCTTTATAATGTGTTGAAACGAGTGAAGACTCTCTATAACTACTTTATAATGTGTTGAAACGAGTGAAGACTCTTTATAACTACTTTATAATGTGTTGACACGAGTGAAGACTCTTTATAACTACTTTATAATGTGTTGACACAAGTGAAGACTAACTACTTTATAATGTGTTGAAACAAGTGAAGACTATAACTACTTTATAGTGTGTTTAAACGAGTGAAGACTATAACTACTTTATAATGTGTTGACACGAGTGAAGACGCTCTATAACTACTTTATAATGTGTTGACACGAGTGAAGACTCTTTATAACTACTTTATAATGTGTTGACACGAGTGAAGACTATAACTACTTTATAATGTGTTGACACGAGTGAAGACTCTATAACTACTTTATAATGTGTTGAAACGAGTGAAGACTCTTTATAACTACTTTATAATGTGTTGACACGAGTGAAGACTCTTTATAACTACTTTATAATGTGTTGACACGAGTGAAGACTCTCTATAACTACTTTATAATGTGTTGACACAAGTGAAGACTCTATAAGTTTCAAGTTTCAAGTTTCTTTAATAGTTGTCATACAGAAGTACAGAATACTTTCATACAAAATGCTTCTTACTGTTACGCTCCAGAGACTGTGCTAGACAAGATAGTATCAAATAACATAGTATAGCATGTAATTTAGAAGAAGAAAATGAGGTCACAGTGTTCGGTATAGACATATGTACAATGTTCTGAGTTACCATATAATATACAATACTATGCAGTGTACTAATGTACAGTACTATATAGTGCAAAGCAGAAATGGGATGAGGTACAATTTAGGTACAATTTACAGTAAGGTGTACGAGTTGTAGTGCAATCTTTCATCAATAAATATAAAGTGTGGGAGTGGGTGCTACAGTGTGTTTGTTTAAAGTGGGTGTGTGCTATAAAGTGTGTGGAGTGGGTGCTACAGTGTGTCTGTTTAAAGTGAGTGTGTGCGTGTGGGTGTGTGTGCTATGTGCGTTTGGTGGTTGTTGTTGTGTAGTGTTCATTGTTCGTTTAGCAGTCTGATGGCCTGGGGATAGAAGCTTCTTCTGAGTCTTTCTGTGCTCGCCTTGAGACTCCGGTATCGCTTGCCTGACCGCAGCAGTTCAAAGAGGCAGTTGTTCGGGTGGCTGGAGTCTTTAATGATTCTCTTAGCCTTGCCCTTGCAACGCTTGTTGTAAATGTTCTGGAGGGTGGGGAGCCCCCCTCCAATTGTGCGTTCGGCTGAACGTGTCACTCTTTGTAGTCTGCTTCGGTCTTGTGCAGTGCTATTCCCAAACCAGGTGGTGATGTTGCCAGTCAAGATGCTCTCTATTGTGCATGAGTAGAAGTTCTTAAGGATCTTCTGACTGACTTGGAACTTCCTTAGGCGCCTGAGGAAGTAGAGGCGTTGTCGTGCCTTCTTCACAACACTGTCAATGTGTGTGGTCCATGTCAAGTCCTCGGATATGTAGGCTCCGAGGTACTTAAAGCTGTTGACTCTCTCAACCGGTGCCCCGTCGATGCTGAGGGGGCTGTAGTCCTTGACCCCCGACCTCCTGAAGTCCACAATCATCTCCTTTGTTTTGCTGACGTTCAGGGAGAGGCTGTTATCCTGGCACCATCCCGCCAGGACCTTGACCTCTTCCAGGTAGGCCCTCTCGTCGTTGGCAGAGATCAGGCCCACCACCACTGTGTCGTCAGCAAATTTGATGATTGTATTGCTACTCCGCTGAGCCACACAGTCGTGTGTGTACAGGGAGTAGAGGAGGGGACTCAGAACACAGCCCTGGGGGGCCCCTATGTTGAGGGTGATGGATGAGGAGGTGCAGTTGCCTGCTCTCACCACCTGGGGTCTGCCAGTCAGGAAGTCCAAGACCCACTGGCAGAGGTCATAGTTCAAGCCCAGGTCCCTGAGCTTGGCTATGAGTATGGAGGGGACTATGGTATTGAATGCCGAGCTGTAGTCGATGAATAGCATTCTCACATAGTTCCCCTGCCTCTTGTCCAGGTGTGATGCTGCTGTGTGCAGCACATGGGCTATGGCGTCCTCCGTGGACCTGTTGGGGCGGTATGCAAATTGCAGGGGGTCCATGTTGATGGGGAGGGAGGAGCAGATGTAGCCCTTTACTAGCTTCTCAAAGCACTTCATGGCTATGGAGGTGAGAGCTACAGGGCGGTAGTCGTTGAGGCAAGCAGGCTTGGATTTTTTGGGTACAGGGATAATAGTGGACTTCTTCAGGCAGGTGGGGATGACAGCCTGTTCTAGGGACAGGTTAAATATGTCAGTGAATACCGGGGCTAGTTGGTCGGCACAGACTTTTAGGACGCGGCCGGGGATGCCGTCCGGACCTGCTGCCTTCCTGATATTCACTTTTTTAAAGGTCCGCCTCACCTCATGCTCTGTTACCCTGAACACTGAGTCTCCATCAGCAGCAGACCCCCCCCCCCCATTGCCGTGGCTTGTGGGCTGGTGTTGTTATTACCAGCATCAAACCTCGCATAGAAGGTATTGAGGTAATTTGCTAAGGAGATGTCACTGTTCAGTTTGAGGGAGGCGCCTTTGTAGTCTGTCATCGTTTTGAGCCCCTGCCACATAGCTCTAGAGTCAGCTTGTTCAAACTGGAGTTCAATTTTATCCCTGTAGCGCCGTTTGGCCTCTGTCACTGTCCTCCTTACGTTGTATCGCGCCACCTTGTGGTCATTCATGTTGCCTGCCACTAGGCCGTCGTTGTATGCTTTGGTGCGCTCTCTCAGAGCTTCACGGACGGATTTGTCTACCCAGGGTTTTTGATTTGGGTAAACTCTCATTTTGGTAGTGGGGATTGTTTCTTTCACCAAAGTACAAACATAGTCCAGCACTGTCTCCGTGTAGACATTAATGTTATCTGTGTCACTTTATAATGTGTTGAAACGAGTGAAGACTCTTTATAACTACTTTATAATGTGTTGACACGAGTGAAGACTCTTTATAACTACTTTATAATGTGTTGAAACGAGTGAAGACTCTTTTTTTTTTGTATTTTATTTTTTTATTATTTTTTAAACAAACACATAAACAAACATGACAACACACGATAAGATATACAAGCATTAGTTGACAGTGCACATCCAATGAAATCACATTTTAGTTAATTGTCTTATATAGGATATACCCTTAATACCTGTTATCTAAAAACCTACACACATATGCTCCAGCTCGTACCCCCCCCCCTCCCGGACCCCCCATTGGATAATCCATCCATTTTCCCTCGCTCCTAACCAGACATTACCATGCTAGCTTTTATTTTCTCCACCACTTCTAACCACAATGTCATTTTGGATTAATTGAGACCCAAAATTCTTGCTGTAGATATTTCTTGATAGATCACATCGAGATATGTAATAATCCAGACCTTTCGGCAAATTTTTTCCGGTTGGAACCATCGTGATGCTATCAGCTTTTTAGCCACTGTGATACCCGATAAAACCAATCTCTTTAGCTGTGGATGTACTGCACACTCAAAAACATCATTCAGCAGTAATACAGAGGGGTGTACAGGTATATTCCAAGTTAAGAGATTTGATAATTGCTGGTTCACCTCTTTCCAGAATATCTTAACTGGTGGGCAGTCCCAGTACATGTGCATAAATGTCCCCTCGTCCCCATTTGTACATAAGGAGCATTTTGAGTCTTGTATAAGACCAATTTTTTTTCAGTCTTATAGGAGTCAAGTATGTCCTGTGAATATAGTTAAGATTGATTTGTTGATGGTCCGGGTTCCTTGATGTGAGTCGAACATTTGCCCAGGCTTCTTGCCAATCAAAATCACTTTCCAGGTCTGGTATATCCCTCCTCCAGACGCAGTCTAGGTGGAGGGTTTCATATGAGGACGTTAGTAATTGATGATAAAAATCTGAAACAAAACCTCTGGATGTCTCTCTTTCATAGAAGAATTTGTGGTATCTGTGGTGTTAAATTGGTTTCGTTAATGGAACACCTTGAGTCTTCAAACATAACAATAACTGTAAGTAAAAAAGATGTGTGGACTTGGTGAGATTAAATTTTTTCCGTATTTCTTCATAACTACAGAAACCCTGTTTGTTAAAAACATCCCCTAATGAGTGTATGCCTTGCTTTTCCCATATAGGGAATCTTATAGGTCGTTTTCCAATCAAGAGTGCATTGTTATTGAATAAGGGAGTATGATTGTGCCATTTATGTGGGTTAGGATATTTTTTTTGTGTTTCACGCCATATCCGGATCGCATGAGTAATTATGGGGCCAAATTTCCGTTCGCAATGCTTGATTGATAGTTTAGTGTATGCTATGTCCTTCAGTCTATGTGGGGCTACTATGTTTTCTTCTAATTTTCTCCAGGATACTAATGCTTGGGGATCAAACCATGTTGTCAATGGTCTTAATGTGTACGCCTTAAAATAGTGGAAAAAATCTGGAAATGCCATGCCACCGTCTGCCTTATTTCTCTGTGCGGTGGATCTTTTTATACGTGGTGGTTTGTTATTCCAAATAAATTTGTATGTGGAGGAGTGTAATCTTTTCCAGTAACCCTCTGGAGGGGGTAACGGTAGCATTGAGCTGAAGAAGTTGATTCTAGGTAGTACGTCATTCTTAACTATTGATATCCGTGCCTGTACTGAGTTTTTATCAAGGTCGTCTTTGATTTTGTTTTGGATTTTTGTGTAATTGTGCTTCACCGTTTGTCTTATGGTGGGGAATATTTCCACTCCCAAACATCTAAAATGTTTTACCATAGGTATCTCCCCTGGGAGGGTTATATCTTTTTTTGCAGGGGCGTTAAGTGGAAGGAAAGCCGACTTCGGCCAATTTATCTTAAATCCTGATAAATCTCCAAAGTTCTCAATCAACTTGAGCAGATGAGGCAGTGTGGTGTTGGGGTTTTGCATGAACAGTATTACGTCGTCTGCATATAAACTAATTTTATGTTGTGTGCCCTTGATTACGATTGGTTCTATGGATTGGGATTGTCTTATATATTGTGCTAAAGGTTCTAATGATAGATCGAATAGTCCGGGACTAAGAGGGCAACCCTGTCTAGCTGAGCGTGATACCGGAAAGATTCCGGAGGTGATTATACCTGTTGTAATCATGGCCGATGGGTCTTTGTATACTACTTTAATCATATCAATGAAACCTTTACCTAACCCCATCTTCTCTAATACTGCCCATAGATACGACCATTCCAGCCTGTCAAAAGCTTTCATTGCATCCAGGGACATCATCGCCTTAGGTATGGTGTCGTCCTTGTCGGCATCTAGTACGTGCAGTATTCGTCTTATGTTATCAGTGATCAGGCGGCCTCTTATGAAGCCAGTTTGGTCCGGATGAACTAAAGACGTCATATGCTTTTGTAATCTGATGGCTAACACCTTAGAGTACAGTTTGATATCGGTTCCGAGGAGGCTTAAGGGTCTGTAACTACCGCACTCGTGGGGTCTTTGTCTTTTTTGAGAAGGACTGTTATGAGTGCAATATTGTCGTTCTTATGGAAGTTCCCCTCCTTGACTGAGTATAAGATCATATTTAGTAATAAGGGTCCAATTATGTCCCAACAAGAGAGGTACATTTCTGGTGGGATACCGTCTCTTCCAGGAGCCTTACCACTTTGCATTTCGGATATGGCCTTCTTGAGTTCCTCTAGTGTGAGCGGTGTTTCTAACTGTTTAGCGTCATCCTCTGAAAGTTTAGGGAGAATAATTTGATTAAGATATGTGTCCATTTTGTTTTGATCGAAGGTCGTTTCTGATTTATATAAGTTGGAGTAGAATTCTTTGAATGTATCATTTATTTTTTCAGGGTCTGTTTCAAGTACTTGTTGTGCTCTAATGGTAGTTATATCTGCAAATTTTGCATTCATTCTTAATCGCATGGCTAATAGGTGACTAGGTTTAGAACCTTGGGAGTACTGCTGTTGTCTTGTGCTACGTATTTGTATTTCCGATTGTTGTCTGTATATGGCATTGATCTCTTTTTTTAGTACCTTAACTTGATTTTCTAGTCGAGTTGAGTTGTTGTATTGTAAAGAATTAAATAACGTTGAGTAAAGCATTTCCTGTTATGGTTTGTAACCGACCCCAATCGCACAACACAAGACAGGTATGAGAGTAAGCCAAGAACAGGGCATTTATTGAATACAAACAGAAAGCGGCACTGTCCCTTTAAGGGAGAACACAAAATACTGGAAACAAGAATTAGGGAAAATTGGCACTGTGCCTTTAAGAGGCGAGCAGGCTAAGGGGCTAAGGCTAAAGGACAGGGCCAGGGCAAAGGACAGGGCAGGAACAGGGGCACTGGAGAGGGGAACAGGGACAGAGGCCCGGGGAGGCGGGCTGGAGACAGGGACAGAGAAAACAGGGTTAAGGCCTTGGACAGGGCGAGGGCCAGAGCTGCTTACAGGGATGGAGTAGGAGCGCGCAGGCTAGACGTCTGGAGTGGAGCGCGTCGGCTTGAAGAGCGCGCCGGCTCGGGGTCTGGAGTGGGGCGCGTTGGCTTGAAGAGCGCGCCGGCTCGGAGAGCGCGCCGGCTCGGAGAGACGCATCCTCCCGTAGAGGATTAGGAAGCGATGCGCGTCTGGAGTAGTAGCGCGCCGGCTAGACGTCTGGAGTGGGGCGCGTCGGCTTGAAGAGCGCGCCGCGCGCTCGGAGAGACGCATCCTCCCGTAGAGGATTAGGAGCACACCGGCTGTGTCCCACTCCAGGCAAACGGCGACAGGTGGCGATGGCTGGCACCTCGTCTCACGCCGGAGAAGAACCAGCATACAGATACAGATAAGATACGGAACGACCCGACGAGGACTGGAGGGGAAGTCCAGGTATTTAAAGCCCTCTGGGGCGCTAATTAGAACACACATCAGGTGCGTGATGGTAATTGATACTTGACTTAGAAGTGTGTGTTCGGCACGGACCAATCAACACAGAATCCTCACAGTACCTTAAAGGAACGGAGCGAGTCAGGGAATGCAATAAATCAACAAAGTACCTTAGAGGAACGGAGCGAGTGGGTGGGAAGACAGGGAATTAAAGGTCCAGGGAACAGGCGAACCTCACAGTACCCCCCCCTCCACGGGAGCCACCGGGCGACCCAAAAATACAGACAGAGGGGCAGGGGACATAAACAAGGCAACAAAACAAAAAATTGGGCCATGCTAGCGGGGAAGCTACACCAAAAGTGGGGCTAGCAGAGGGACAGGGTAGCTGCCAGGGCACTGCTAGCTACAGGGCCTATGCTAGCTGTACTGCTACATTAACATAGAGGCTGCGCTAGCTGCCGGAGCTAGGCTAGCAGACAGGGCTGGACCAGCATGAGAGAACAAGCTAGCTGGAAGGACAGTCCTAGCTGTGGGGAAACTGACCTTGCTAGCTGAAGGGGCAGTCCTAGCAGTGGGGAAAACTGACCTTGCTAGCTGAAGGGGCAGTCCTAGCAGTGGGGAAAACTGACCTTGCTAGCTGAAAGGGCAGTCCTAGCAGCGGGAAGACTGACCTTGCTAGCTGAAGGGGCAGTCCTAGCAGTGGGAAAACTGACCTTGCTAGCTGAAAGGGCAGTCCTAGCAGCGGGGAAACTGACCTTGCTAGCTGAAGGGGCAGTCCTAGCAGTGGGGAAAACTGACCTTGCTAGCTGAAAGGGCAGTCCTAGCAGCGGGGAAGACTGACCTTGCTAGCTGAAGGGGCAGTCCTAGCAGTGGGAAAACTGACCTTGCTAGCTGAAAGGGCAGTCCTAGCAGCGGGGAAACTGACCTTGCTAGCTGAAGGGGCAGTCCTAGCAGTGGGAGAAAACTGACCTTGCTAGCTGAAGGGGCAGTCCTAGCAGTGGGGAAACTGACCTTGCTAGCTGAAGGGGCAGTCCTAGCAGTGGGAGAAAACTGACCTTGCTAGCTGAAGGGGCAGTCCTAGCAGTGGGGAAACTGACCTTGCTAGCTGAAGGGGCAGTCCTAGCAGTGGGAAAGCTACACAAAAAGTGGAGGCCAAGCAGAGGGACCGGGTTAGCTGCCTGGGCATGGCTAGCTACAGGGCCTATGCTAGCTGCAAGTGCTGCATTAACATAGAGGCTGTGCTAGCAGCCGGGGCTAAGCTAGCAGACTGGGGCCAAGCTGGTAGTAGAGGCCTGGCAAGCTGCAGGGGAGCTAACGAGGCTAACAGGGAAGCTAACAGGGGAGACTAACAGGCTAAACAGGGGAGCTAACAGGGAAGCTAACAGGGGAGTCAACAGGGGAACTAACAGGGGAACTAACAAAGGCTAACAGGGGAGCTAACAGGCTAACAGGGGAGCTAACAGGGAAGCTAACAGGGGAGACTAACAGGCTAACAGGGGAGCTAACAGGGAAGCTAACAGGGGAGCTAACAAAGAAGCCAACAGGGGAGACTAACAGGCTAACAGGGGAGCTAACAAAGGACAAACTCAACATACACTGTCTGTGCTGGCTGGGGTCGTCGACTGGTCGGGTCGTACTGTTATGGTTTGTAACCGACCCCAATCGCACAACACAAGACAGGTATGAGAGTAAGCCAAGAACAGGGCATTTATTGAATACAAACAAAAAGCGGCACTGTCCCTTTAAGGGAGAACACAAAATACTGGAAACAAGAATTAGGGAAAATTGGCACTGTGCCTTTAAGAGGCGAGCAGGCTAAGGGGCTAAGGCTAAAAGACAGGGCCAGGGCAAAAGACAGGGCAGGAACAGGGGCACTGGAGAGGGGAACAGGGACAGAGGCCCGGGGAGGCGGGCTGGAGACAGGGACAGAGAAAACAGGGTTAAGGCCTTGGACAGGGCGAGGGCCAGAGCTGCTTACAGGGATGGAGTAGGAGCGCGGAGGCTAGACGTCTGGAGTGGAGCGCGTCGGCTTGAAGAGCGCGCCGGCTCGGGGTCTGGAGTGGGGCGCGTCGGCTTGAAGAGCGCGCCGGCTCGGAGAGCGCGCCGGCTCGGAGAGACGCATCCTCCCGTAGAGGATTAGGAAGCGATGCGCGTCTGGAGTAGTTGCGCGCCGGCTAGACGTCTGTAGTGGGGCGCGTCGGCTTGAAGAGCGCGCATCCCCCCGTAGGATAGGGAGCGATGTGCGCCGGCTTGGAGAGCGCGCCGGCTCGGGGTCTGGAGTGGGGCGCGTCGGCTTGAAGAGCGCGCATCCCCCCGTAGGATAGGGGGCGATGTGCGCCGGCTTGGAGAGCGCGCCCGCTCGGGGTCTGGAGTGGGGCGCGTCGGCTTGAAGAGCGCGCCGGCTCGGAGAGCGCGCCGGCTCGGAGAGACGCATCCTCCCGTAGAGGATTAGGAAGCGATGCGCGTCTGGAGTAGTAGCGCGCCGGCTAGACGTCTGGAGTGGGGCGCGTCGGCTTGAAGAGCGCGCCGCTCGGAGAGACGCATCCTCCCGTAGAGGATTAGGAAGCGATGCGCGTCTGGAGTAGTAGCGCGCCGGCTAGACGTCTAGAGTGGGGCGCGTCGGCCTGAAGAGCGCGCCGCGCGCTCGGAGAGACGCATCCTCCCGTAGAGGATTAGGAGCACACCGGCTGTGTCCCACTCCAGGCAAACGGCGACAGGTGGCGATGGCTGGCACCTCGTCTCACGCCGGAGAAGAACCAGCATACAGATACAGATAAGATACGGAACGACCCGACGAGGACTGGAGGGGAAGTCCAGGTATTTAAAGCCCTCTGGGGCGCTAATTAGAACACACATCAGGTGCGTGATGGTAATTGATACTTGACTTAGAAGTGTGTGTTCGGCACGGACCAATCAACACAGAATCCTCACAGTACCTTAAAGGAACGGAGCGAGGCAGGGAATGCAATAAATCAACAAAGTACCTTAGAGGAACGGAGCGAGTGGGTGGGAAGACAGGGAATTAAAGGTCCAGGGAACAGGCGAACCTCACATTTCCAGTTCAGCCAGTTTTGTGCATCAATTCTTGCGCATTTTGGAGGAAAAGCTATCAGTGAAATCCTTGATCATTCCCTTTACCGACATCCATATTATTCTGGGGTCTTGCACCGAGTTTGCATTTTCCTGTAGGAATACTATAAGAGCTTCTTTGAGTTGTGTAATGAATTCCTTGTTATTAAGCAGCATCGAGTTAAATCGCCATCTTGGGGCTCGGGAAGATAGTATACCAAATGTTCCTTTTAGGAGTAAATAACAGTGATCTGATAGTGCATTGGGTATCATTTCCACTTCATAGTTATGAAGAATAAAGCCGAAGGCCGGACCAGCACTCTCAGATTTAAAAAATTTGTTTTTAATGGCAGCCTATAGTACAGACATGTTTCGGAACAGGTGTTCCATCTTCAGTGTAATAGGCTAGCAGTGATAGCTTGTAAAAATGGGAGCTATATACCATGTGGGCAGGAAGTGACATCATAGAGGTGAGCTTGGGAATGCTAGTGAACTTTGACCTCCAGAGTAAGGACTTGTTAATGTAGTATGTTGAAAACAAATTTTTACCAGAAACTTAAATAAGCCAAAAGCAAACACAAAATTCTAAGAAGCAAAGAACCACTACAACAGAAGGAAAACTTTTCTCAATTCATAAAATAATAATAATATACTCATGAAAATAAAAGTAATAAAAAGTCACTTGTAGGAAGCAGGATAACAAAAAATGTTCATTCATTCCCTTTGGTACAGAGCCATTAATCAAATGAATATAGTAACCTGTCTCCCCTCTGAGGGCATTGTAGACTAACAAGTCCTTTAAACAATAAGATTGCATTAGGAGAAAATAGAGAGATACGGTACACTCTTAAACAAGGACATAGTGGTGCTAATCACTCAAATAAACACTTGAAATGTCAGTAGATGTGTATATCTCCGGGACAGATGATCCTGTCTTGCTTACTCCTCCATGGTGGCTGTCCGGAAACATCATCTACGGAGGGAGCACAGCGGATACATCTCCTTCTTAGGTCGGTCTCTGGGCTGCCTGGTAGGCCTGCAGAAGTGCAGGATGCACCAAGTGTGTAGATAGTCCCGTTCGTCTCCTCGTCTCCCGCATCTCTTATGCCGCTCGATGTCATGCCTTGGCAAAAAGCAGGCCCCTCAGGATGATGGCATCCTGCCAATCGTTAATAAGGGTCACGCCATGGAGTAGGATGTCTCTTGACTCCATCGTTGTAGCTACGAAAGCTGATGTAAATCCACTAGGGACAGGGTGGACTGTAAACTCTGGAGCTGCAGGTCTCTAAACTACCAAAGTAGCTATGTATCAAAAGTCAAGTTAGACCGCGCTCTCAGTATCTGACACTGGGTGCTGAAATCCCAAACATTTAAGAAGAATAAAGCCGAAGGCCGGACCAGCACTCTCAGATTTAAAAAAATTGTTTTTAATGGCAGCCTATAGTACAGACATGTTTCGGAACAGGTGTTCCATCTTCAGTGTAATAGGCTAGCAGTGATAGCTTGTAAAAATGGGAGCTATATACCATGTGGGCAGGAAGTGACATCATAGAGGTGAGCTTGGGAATGCTAGTGAACTTTGACCTCCAGAGTAAGGACTTGTTAATGTAGTATGTTGAAAACAAATTTTTACCAGAAACTTAAATAAGCCAAAAGCAAACACAAAATTCTAAGAAGCAAAGAACCACTACAACAGAAGGAAAACTTTTCTCAATTCATAAAATAATAATAATATACTCATGAAAATAAAAGTAATAAAAAGTCACTTGTAGGAAGCAGGATAACAAAAAATTTTCATTCATTCCCTTTGGTACAGAGCCATTAATCAAATGAATATAGTAACCTGTCTCCCCTCTGAGGGCATTGTAGACTAACAAGTCCTTTAAACAATAAGATTGCATTAGGAGAAAATAGAGAGATACGGTACACTCTTAAACAAGGACATAGTGGTGCTAATCACTCAAATAAACACTTGAAATGTCAGTAGATGTGTATATCTCCGGGACAGATGATCCTGTCTTGCTTACTCCTCCATGGTGGCTGTCCGGAAACATCATCTACGGAGGGAGCACAGCGGATACATCTCCTTCTTAGGTCGGTCTCTGGGCTGCCTGGTAGGCCTGCAGAAGTGCAGGATGCACCAAGTGTGTAGATAGTCCCGTTCGTCTCCTCGTCTCCCGCATCTCTTATGCCGCTCGATGTCATGCCTTGGCAAAAAGCAGGCCCCTCAGGATGATGGCATCCTGCCAATCGTTAATAAGGGTCACGCCATGGAGTAGGATGTCTCTTGACTCCATCGTTGTAGCTACGAAAGCTGATGTAAATCCACTAGGGACAGGGTGGACTGTAAACTCTGGAGCTGCAGGTCTCTAAACTACCAAAGTAGCTATGTATCAAAAGTCAAGTTAGACCGCGCTCTCAGTATCTGACACTGGGTGCTGAAATCCCAAACATTTAAGAAGAATAAAGCCGAAGGCCGGACCAGCACTCTCAGATTTAAAAAAATTGTTTTTAATGGCAGCCTATAGTACAGACATGTTTCGGAACAGGTGTTCCATCTTCAGTGTAATAGGCTAGCAGTGATAGCTTGTAAAAATGGGAGCTATATACCATGTGGGCAGGAAGTGACATCATAGAGGTGAGCTTGGGAATGCTAGTGAACTTTGACCTCCAGAGTAAGGACTTGTTAATGTAGTATGTTGAAAACAAATTTTTACCAGAAACTTAAATAAGCCAAAAGCAAACACAAAATTCTAAGAAGCAAAGAACCACTACAACAGAAGGAAAACTTTTCTCAATTCATAAAATAATAATAATATACTCATGAAAATAAAAGTAATAAAAAGTCACTTGTAGGAAGCAGGATAACAAAAAATTTTCATTCATTCCCTTTGGTACAGAGCCATTAATCAAATGAATATAGTAACCTGTCTCCCCTCTGAGGGCATTGTAGACTAACAAGTCCTTTAAACAATAAGATTGCATTAGGAGAAAATAGAGAGATACGGTACACTCTTAAACAAGGACATAGTGGTGCTAATCACTCAAATAAACACTTGAAATGTCAGTAGATGTGTATATCTCCGGGACAGATGATCCTGTCTTGCTTACTCCTCCATGGTGGCTGTCCGGAAACATCATCTACGGAGGGAGCACAGCGGATACATCTCCTTCTTAGGTCGGTCTCTGGGCTGCCTGGTAGGCCTGCAGAAGTGCAGGATGCACCAAGTGTGTAGATAGTCCCGTTCGTCTCCTCGTCTCCCGCATCTCTTATGCCGCTCGATGTCATGCCTTGGCAAAAAGCAGGCCCCTCAGGATGATGGCATCCTGCCAATCGTTAATAAGGGTCACGCCATGGAGTAGGATGTCTCTTGACTCCATCGTTGTAGCTACGAAAGCTGATGTAAATCCACTAGGGACAGGGTGGACTGTAAACTCTGGAGCTGCAGGTCTCTAAACTACCAAAGTAGCTATGTATCAAAAGTCAAGTTAGACCGCGCTCTCAGTATCTGACACTGGGTGCTGAAATCCCAAACATTTAAGAAGAATAAAGCCGAAGGCCGGACCAGCACTCTCAGATTTAAAAAAATTGTTTTTAATGGCAGCCTATAGTACAGACATGTTTCGGAACAGGTGTTCCATCTTCAGTGTAATAGGCTAGCAGTGATAGCTTGTAAAAATGGGAGCTATATACCATGTGGGCAGGAAGTGACATCATAGAGGTGAGCTTGGGAATGCTAGTGAACTTTGACCTCCAGAGTAAGGAGTTAATGTAGTATGTTGAAAACAAATTTTTACCAGAAACTTAAATAAGCCAAAAGCAAACACAAAATTCTAAGAAGCAAAGAACCACTACAACAGAAGGAAAACTTTTCTCAATTCATAAAATAATAATAATATACTCATGAAAATAAAAGTAATAAAAAGTCACTTGTAGGAAGCAGGATAACAAAAAAATTTCATTCATTCCCTTTGGTACAGAGCCATTAATCAAATGAATATAGTAACCTGTCTCCCCTCTGAGGGCATTGTAGACTAACAAGTCCTTTAAACAATAAGATTGCATTAGGAGAAAATAGAGAGATACGGTACACTCTTAAACAAGGACATAGTGGTGCTAATCACTCAAATAAACACTTGAAATGTCAGTAGATGTGTATATCTCCGGGACAGATGATCCTGTCTTGCTTACTCCTCCATGGTGGCTGTCCGGAAACATCATCTACGGAGGGAGCACAGCGGATACATCTCCTTCTTAGGTCGGTCTCTGGGCTGCCTGGTAGGCCTGCAGAAGTGCAGGATGCACCAAGTGTGTAGATAGTCCCGTTCGTCTCCTCGTCTCCCGCATCTCTTATGCCGCTCGATGTCATGCCTTGGCAAAAAGCAGGCCCCTCAGGATGATGGCATCCTGCCAATCGTTAATAAGGGTCACGCCATGGAGTAGGATGTCTCTTGACTCCATCGTTGTAGCTACGAAAGCTGATGTAAATCCACTAGGGACAGGGTGGACTGTAAACTCTGGAGCTGCAGGTCTCTAAACTACCAAAGTAGCTATGTATCAAAAGTCAAGTTAGACCGCGCTCTCAGTATCTGACACTGGGTGCTGAAATCCCAAACATTTAAGAAGAATAAAGCCGAAGGCCGGACCAGCACTCTCAGATTTAAAAAAAATTGTTTTTAATGGCAGCCTATAGTACAGACATGTTTCGGAACAGGTGTTCCATCTTCAGTGTAATAGGCTAGCAGTGATAGCTTGTAAAAATGGGAGCTATATACCATGTGGGCAGGAAGTGACATCATAGAGGTGAGCTTGGGAATGCTAGTGAACTTTGACCTCCAGAGTAAGGACTTGTTAATGTAGTATGTTGAAAACAAATTTTTACCAGAAACTTAAATAAGCCAAAAGCAAACACAAAATTCTAAGAAGCAAAGAACCACTACAACAGAAGGAAAACTTTTCTCAATTCATAAAATAATAATAATATACTCATGAAAATAAAAGTAATAAAAAGTCACTTGTAGGAAGCAGGATAACAAAAAATTTTCATTCATTCCCTTTGGTACAGAGCCATTAATCAAATGAATATAGTAACCTGTCTCCCCTCTGAGGGCATTGTAGACTAACAAGTCCTTTAAACAATAAGATTGCATTAGGAGAAAATAGAGAGATACGGTACACTCTTAAACAAGGACATAGTGGTGCTAATCACTCAAATAAACACTTGAAATGTCAGTAGATGTGTATATCTCCGGGACAGATGATCCTGTCTTGCTTACTCCTCCATGGTGGCTGTCCGGAAACATCATCTACGGAGGGAGCACAGCGGATACATCTCCTTCTTAGGTCGGTCTCTGGGCTGCCTGGTAGGCCTGCAGAAGGCCTGTTCCGAAACATGTCTGTACTATAGGCTGCCATTAAAAACAATTTTTTTAAATCTGAGAGTGCTGGTCCGGCCTTCGGCTTTATTCTTCTTAAATGTTTGGGATTTCAGCACCCAGTGTCAGATACTGAGAGCGCGGTCTAACTTCACTTCATAGTCATCTACATCAGACCATATTCCCTTTAATTCAATATTCAACTTACGTCTAACGACTATGGCTACACCTCGAGTTCTCGTACCAAAAGAAGAGTGACTAATATTATGATATGTGTTGTCCGCTAACGTATCTATGTCTTTCTCTAGAATGTGCGTTTCGCTTAGCAGAGCAACGTCCACCTGTTCTTTTTTCATCAGTGTGAGCACGCTTTTGCGTTTGTGTTGGTTATTTATTCCCCCAGTGTTCCAGATCATTATATTCAAACTAGCCATAATCTATACATGTTGTTGTGTAGTTATTGGTAATGCTTCTGGAGTGCGAGGCAACAATAGATATACATCCAACTAGTGAGGTCCCGTTGAGAGCCGAGCTTAAAAACATACATATATACAAATAAAAATCCCCTTTCCCCCCCTCCCACCGAGAGTCGTACAGGATTGTGTCCCATAGACACATCCTACACGTATGACTCCCTCCCTTAGGCCACCGGATTACCCAAATTGAGCTTTGTAATCCTATTCTTCCTATGCTAATTGCCATAGGATCTAAAACTTTCATTCTAATTCAATAGAATGTCGCTTTTGGTCTTGCGCCTTCCCATTAATGTACTAACAATAGTTTGAAAAATGAAAAATATACCTTCATTAATATATTCATTTGAACCTTCTACTAACTTATGTAGGAAACATCAGAAAAAAGGAAAAGAGTGGAGATAAACACTAACACCTTAACACTTTGATCGCCATGGGTTAAATTCATAATTTACCATCCCTCGCCAGCTCTATTTGTCTATGGAGAAGTTCCCCTTCTTTGCAGGGCTATAACTTTTTAAATTCTATTGCTACATTGCCATTATTATGGCCCATTCAATGTCCTATATGTATTGTTCAGGGTGTAGCAACGTTAAACTTTTTCATTCACATATTCATACTAAAATATGGTCTAAAGTATAAGTATGTTTTTATCGTTTTCTGCAGCTTTCTTCAGAACGTGATTTATAGCCCTAAATGCATTATATTGATGATGAAATACAGTTTGGTAGCGATCGGCGCAAGATGAAAAATTTCAACTGGACGTACTTCTAGAATGATCTACGTATGATCTGATGATGACCGGATGGGCGGGGGATCGTTTATAATTCCGTGGGCAGCGTTAGATGATTCATCCAGAGTGGGTCATATGTTCATCATAGCAGTTTATATGGAATAGGTTAGAAAATAACGCTGAATCTTACCGTATGTTCCTCGTGCCGTTGGACGATCAGCGTGGAGTAGACCGTTTTCGATTATGGGATGTTGATCCTGATGAACCATTTCCAGGTTGTATAATACTATATACGTCCAAATAACGTTGTTTATTGAGTTAGGGCGAGCGATTGATCATCCAGTGTGTTGAGATGGAGTCCGGCTACCGATCGCGAGTGCCCGGAGCACATATGGATGGGCACTTCCTGTTTGGCGCGCCCCTCCCTCTGCCGATCGGCCACCAGATGGCGCTCTCGAACCGTTAGACAGTTGAGTGGAGCTCACCAGTACATCTCAGGGCTCCAGAAAGGAAATATGATTTCGATGACAGATTTTTTAAATATTGACATCAAAGACGAGTTACGGCGTCTTCGGCAGAATGAGCATGGCTAGGAATGACGTCTAAACTCGTCATCGACGATTAAAGTGTTAAAATGAAAAAAAATAACAATGAAAGATAAAAAATAAAAAAAGGAGTGAGAACAAAAATAAAACTCATCAGAGAAAAACAGATAAAATAAAATTGAGTAAAGAGAAAAAAGAGAAAAACAAAGGCTTTTAGAGCTACATTGTGCAAATCTCTAAATCAGTGGAGTAATTATTTAAAATATTAGAATAACCTTGTCGTGCTTAAACATTTAGATGTGGCTGATGTATTTTTTTTATTTTTATTTTTTTAAAGCCTTATTAAAGCCTAATTAAACTTCAGTCCTTGAATCCTATGCTTATTCACACCGGATGTTAGTGTTAAATTTACAGGCCTTCGTTGAAGGGGTGCATTATATTCTAGAAGGTTGTAGAATACTAGTAAATATGTAAAGACTGCTGTTATGTTCCAGAATGATCTTCCTACCCAGGGGTCATGACCTTCTAGTATTTTCCGGGATATTCCTTTGTGTCCCTGAGCAGTCGAGAGAGGAGCCCAGAATGTTCCAGAATGTTCATAATGTCAATGTTGGATTGTTGTCTCCACAGAGACCAGAAGACTGTAAATATAATGCCTTACGAGCCATATTAAACATCTTGTGCCTTATTGTTGCCAGCGTGCATATCATCTGTTACTTTTGTTGAGCCGTGGTAAAGTCATTCTAATAAAATTACTAAAATACAAAGAGAAAGAGAGAGATGAGTAAGCTTATCTGTTACGAGCCAGTGTTGCGTCCTGCCCGGGGGGACCAGATCCATGTTGCTTCATGTAATCTTCGGCTGCTTTAGGGGTGCGTATTCCCTGCCTAATACCGTCTTTTCCCAAGATCGATAATAGTGCCGGGTAGTTAAGGATTGGTCTGAGACTACTCTTAAACATTCTCTGCATCACATCCTTGTAGGGGAAACGCTGAGCGATGGCCTCCTTACATAGATCTTCGTAGATAGATATTGAATTTTCACCATATTTCAGTTTCCCCCTTTGATTGCGCGCTGCTCTAATGATGGCGTCTCTTATTACCGTCTTACGCAGGGTAACAATGATAACTCTCGGACCGTTACCTCTTTGGCCTCGTGTACCGACTCTGTAACATTGGTCCACTGTCGTGAAGACTCTTTATAATTACTTTATAATGTGTTGAAACGAGTGAAGACTATAACTACTTTATGATGTGTTGAAACGAGTGAAGACTATAACTACTTTATAATGTGTTGACACGAGTGAAGACTCTATAACTACTTTATAATGTGTTGAAATGAGTGAAGACTCTTTATAACTACTTTATAATGTGTTGAAACGAGTGAAGACTCTCTATAACTACTTTATAATGTGTTGAAAAGAGTGAAGACTCTTTATAACTACTTTATAATGTGTTGACACGAGTGAAGACTCTTTATAACTACTTTATAATGTGTTGAAACGAGTGAAGACTCTTTATAATGACTTTATAATGTGTTGAAACGAGTGAAGACTCTCTATAACTACTTTATAATGTGTTGACACGAGTGAAGACTATAACTGCTTTATAATGTGTTGAAACGAGTGAAGACTATAACTACTTTATAATGTGTTGACACGAGTGAAGACTCTTTATAACTACTTTATAATGTGTTGACACGAGTGAAGACTCTTTATAATTACTTTATAATGTGTTGACACGAGTGAAGACTATAACTGCTTTATAATGTGTTGACACGAGTGAAGACTCTTTATAACTACTTTATAATGTGTTGACACGAGTGAAGACTCTTTATAACTACTTTATAATGTGTGGGCCTCTCCTGCCTCTCTCTACCTCTCGCTCTGTCTCTCTCTCTCTGTCCCTCTTTCTTTCTGCCTCTCTCTGCCTCCTTCTCTCTCTCTGCTCTCTCTCTCTCTGCCTCCCCCTGCATGTGAATTACCCAGTTTTAGAACATTTACAATCAGACAATTCAAAATACAATAACTACTTTATTATGTGTTGAAATGAGTGAATATAATAACTACTTTATTATATGTGTTGAAATGAATGAAAACAGTAACTACTTTATTATTTGTTGAAATGAGTCAGATACAATAAACACTTTATTATGTGTTGAAATGAGTGAATATAATAACTACTTTATTATATGTGTTGAAATGAATGAAAACAATAACTACTTTATTATTTGTTGAAATGAGTCAGATACAATAACTACTTTTTTATGTGTTTCCTAACAGGACAAGAAGATTGAAGAAGTCCGTAACTTGAACAAAGATGCAACAAAAAACTAATGTGTTTTTCTTCACTTGGAGAAAATACAAACATTTTTATATATTTTTTACATGTTCAGATATATTTTAGCCCACTTCCGCTAATAAGCAGTTTGTTGTGTTGAGGGTACATTTATGCACATGTATTGGGATTGCCCACCGGTTAAGATATTCTGGGAAGAAGTGACCCAGCAATTATCAGAATTCTTATTTCTGAACATACCTGTACACCCCTCTGTATTGCTGTTGAATGATGTTTTTCAGTTTGCAGTCCCTATACAGCTAAAGAGACTAGTTTTATCCGGTCTCACAGCGGCTAAAAAGCTGATAGCATCACGATGGATTCAACCGGATAAAATGTGCCGGAAGGTATGGGTTCTTACCTATCTCGATGTGATTTATCTAGAGATATCTACAGCAAGAATTTAGGTGTCAGTGAAACCAACATTGCAATCTGGTTAGAAGTGGTGGAGAGAATAAAGGCTAGCATATGAATTGTAGTGCCTGGTTAGAAACAAATGATAATGGATGGATTATCCAAGTGGGGGTCCGGGGGGGGGGGGGGGGGAGAGCGAGCAAGAGCAAATGTATGTATTGTATTAGATAGCAAGTATTAGGTATATATCTCGTAAACTACATTTATATTGTTTCAAATTGTAGCAGGGTGGATTATCCCTGCTTCGTGGGAACGGTTGCTGGCAGTCACAAGGTAGCTGGACACAGTAGAGCTCCGTCTGACTGCACCCTCGTCTTTGGGCCTGGAGCGTCGACTGGAGGCTGGTAGTGTGAGTGGATGGGGCCTGGGATTTACCAACCTGGTCTGGTACTCTGGTCTTCCTCCCCTGCAGCAGGGCGGTCAGCAGTACTCCCCAACACGCTCCCACTTCCCCCAGTTGCTCCTTAAGCCCTCCCACACCTAGTGACTGAATTGTAAATAAATACCCTGAGTTCCCCCCGCAAGCAGTACCCTCCCTCAATGACCCTAGAAACCTTACAATGAAAAGGGAAAGGTGGAATAGGAAGGGGTTAATTATGTTAACATTACCCACACCAAAAGGGTTAAGATAGGCTCAATAAAAGACACACACACGTGCTCACATTCAGTCTGATTATTATTATATTATTGGCCTAGTTACACAATAGCTACGTCTGGTGATTATTGCACCATGGTTATTGTTACACAATAATTACAGTCTGATAATTATGTAATTACGCCCTAGGCACCAAGTGCTCTCGTTGTACCCAGACTAAGTGCTGCCCACGTCTGGGCTAGACACAGTATCAATACCTTCCCTAAGGGTTTACATATACTGCTCTAGTACTCCGTAATATGGGGAAAGAAGGGAGGACATAGGGGAGGAATAGAAGGGTTCACTGAATGGGAAAATATTATTACACCAACACGGTATCACAACCAAAATAAATAAACAGAAAGCAAAAGAGTGGGCCCACAAAATACCAGTAAAGTCCTATCTTAATGCCGGCATGTATTGTTTGGGGTACCCCTATGGAATGGTAGTAGTAACGTTACTTTCGCCCGCAGGCTGCACCACACTGTATACTGTATAATAACTCGGGAGCATCAATGCCCATTGGTACTCTTCCAAGATGGCCGCCTCGCCACGCCACTGTTGTCCGGAAAGCAAGATGGCGTCGAACGCTCTCGGTGAGGATGCTAGCAGGCGGAGCTGGGCAGAGAGCGTGTGCTGAGCGATGACGACCCCTGCTGGACGGGACGAACTCCCGTGGGCTGCAGGCAGCCGGGTGCAGATCTGATTGAAGGCAGCCGGAGCAGACTGATTGCAGGCAGCCGAGTGCAGATATGATTGAAGGCAGCCGGAGCAGACCGGTTGTTGGCCCACGCTCGTCTTGGGGCTCGCACACTATACCGCACACAGTAACTACTATAACTGGATTGTTAAGGACTTTGATACGTTGTTAGCCGCACGTTACTTATACCGCACACAGTAACTATTATAACCCGATTGTTAGTGCCTGGCTCTGCACTAATTGTTCACACACTATCGCTGGTACTGCTAGGATATCGTGTCCACTAGCAATTACTTCCTATCACCCGTTGCTATCCCATGGGGCCCTCTGGCATAACTTCTGCAACAGGGCTCTCCAGAGCCCCCGTCCGTTGCGACTGTTCGTGTTCAAGTTCACTGCCGAAGAGAGCGTCTTCCGTCTCTCTCCTCCATATATCTCCTCCCAACTCTCCCCGACACTCTCTGCCTGCTACCGCCCCTGCTGGTCGCCTACTAGCTCCACAGGGAAAAGCATTGTAGAATATGATCCAGTAATGTCGTTTATAATCCATATTCCAGTGCTCTTCAGAAGGGGACGCTTGTGTCATTGTTCGTGCGAATATCAATGAAACTAGTTAGAATGTCTTGGTGTAGAAAGGGGAGACAAAAAGGCAAGTCAGCAGCTCTGAATAATAAGCAATATCTTCAGGCTGCTACATTTCCCCCCACTTTGAACTTGCTAAGTCCTCTGCAAGTTAACAACAAAACACCAACCAACGCATGCATGAAAACGGTCCTGAGACCAACAGTTTCACACATAGATCGACAAGCACACACTATGCTAACAGTTTCACACACTCCTTCATGAGTTGGACACACTGTTCAACAAACACACTCTTGAGCACGTAGTCCTGGAAATACCGAGCGGGTAGCCGACCTCTGGTGCTCCTCTGGGGCCGAGCGGGCTCCACTCTGGGGGGTTCCACCTCTCCCACCTCCGACTCCGTGTCAGATTCTTCAGTGTCCGTCGGCGGGTCATGGACCACAGCCGCGCCCTCCGGGGCCATCGGTGGACCGCCCACGACTTCCTCTTCGACTCCGTCTCTGCCGCCTTCCCCCTCCTCTCCTGAGGGGGTCGACTCCACCTCTGACTCGGCGCTCGCGGCCTCCTCAGGGGCGTCCCGCAGGGGCCCGGGGTGGTTACACGCCCTAGGATGCGGTTCCCGCCGGTGCCCGAAAGCACCTCCGATGTCTGATTCGGACGAGCTCCGCGGTGCCACCGGGATCTGTCGAGGGACCCTCCCCCGCACTTCCGGGTCAGAAGCCGGGAAGGGACAGGTCTTGAGCTGGTCTCGATGCACGGTCCTTTCTGGACCCCCTGCTTCGGGCCTGACCGTGAACACGGGCGTCCCTTCGTGGCTCTGCCTAACCACCACATACGGTGTAGGCTCCCACTTGTCCTGTATCTTATTACGGCCCCGGATTCGGTGGTCGCGTATCAGGACCCGGTCTCCGGCCCGCAGGAGTGCACCTCTGCTCTTCCTGTCGTAAATTATCTTGCGTCGATGGGACGCCTGCTTCGCCGTGGCCTCAGCGGCCTCCGCAGCGGCCTTTAGTCGCTCATGGTGACTCTGCACCCACTCGTCTAGGTCCGCCGCCCCCTCCTCGATGACGTCTCTGCCGAAGCGTCCCTCCGTCTACCTGCTCTTCTACCAGCGTCCCTCCCAAAGAGCAGGTAGAAGTTTCAAGTTTCAAGTTTCTTTAATAGTTGTCATACAGAAGTACAGAATACTTTCATACAAAATGCTTCTTACTGTTACGCTCCAGAGACTGTGCTAGACAAGATAGTATCAAATAACATAGTATAGCATGTAGTTTAGAAGAAGAAAATGAGGTCACAGTGTTCGGTATAGACATATGTACAATGTTCTGAGTTACCATATAATATACAATACTATGCAGTGTACTAATGTACAGTACTATATAGTGCAAGGCAGAAATGGGATGAGGTACAATTTAGGTACAATTTACAGTAAGGTGTACGAGTTGTAGTGCAATCCTTCATCAATAAATATAAAGTGTGGGGAGTGGGTGCTACAGTGTGTTTGTTTAAAGTGGGTGTGTGCTATAAAGTGTGTGGAGTGGGTGCTACAGTGTGTTTGTTTAAAGTGAGTGTGTGCGTGTGGATGTGTGTGCTATGTGCGTTTGGTGGTTGTTGTTGTGTGGGGGAGGATCTATGGTGGTTGTTGTTGTGTAGTGTTCATTCATTGTTCGTTTAGCAGCCTGATGGCCTGGGGATAGAAGCTTCTTCTGAGTCTTTCTGTGCTCGCCTTGAGACTCCGGTATCGCTTGCCTGACCGCAGCAGTTCAAAGAGGCAGTTGTTCGGGTGACTGGAGTCTTTAATGATTCTCTTAGCCTTGCCCTTGCAACGCTTGTTGTAAATGTTCTGGAGGGTGGGGAGCCCCCCTCCAATTGTGCGTTCGGCTTAACGTGTCACTCTTTGTAGTCTGCTTCGGTCTTGTGCAGTGCTATTCCCAAACCAGGAGGTGATGTTGCCGGTCAAGATGCTCTCTATTGTACATGAGTAGAAGTTCTTAAGGATCTTCTGACTGACTTGGAACTTCCTTAGGCGCCTGAGGAAGTAGAGGCGTTGTCGTGCCTTCTTCACAACACTGTCAATGTGTGTGGTCCATGTCAAGTCCTCGGATATATAGGCTCCGAGGTACTTAAAGCTGTTGACTCTCTCAACCGGTGCCCCGTCGATGCTGAGGGGGCTGTAGTCCTTGACCCCCGACCTCCTGAAGTCCACAATCATCTCCTTTGTTTTGCTGACGTTCAGGGAGAGGCTGTTTTCCTGGCACCATCCCGCCAGGACCTTGACCTCTTCCAGGTAGGCCCTCTTGTCGTTGGCAGAGATCAGGCCCACCACCACTGTGTCGTCAGCAAATTTGATGATTGTATTGCTACTCCGCTGAGCCACACAGTCGTGTGTGTACAGGGAGTAGAGGAGGGGACTCAGAACACAGCCCTGGGGGGCCCCTATGTTGAGGGTGATGGATGAGGAGGTGCAGTTGCCTGCTCTCACCACCTGGGGTCTGCCAGTCAGGAAGTCCAAGACCCACTGGCAGAGGTCATAGTTCAAGCCCAGGTCCCTGAGCTTGGCTATGAGTATGGAGGGGACTATGGTATTGAATGCCGAGCTGTAGTCGATGAATAGCATTCTCACATAGTTCCCCTGCCTCTTGTCCAGGTGTGATGCTGCTGTGTGCAGCACCTGGGCTATGGCGTCCTCCGTGGACCTGTTGGGGCGGTATGCAAATTGCAGGGGGTCCATGTTGATGGGGAGGGAGGAGCAGATGTAGCCCTTTACTAGCTTCTCAAAGCACTTCATGGCTATGGAGGTGAGAGCTACAGGGCGGTAGTCGTTGAGGCAAGCAGGCTTGGATTTTTTGGGTACAGGGATAATAGTGGACTTCTTCAGGCAGGTGGGGATGACAGCCTGTTCTAAGGACAGGTTGAAGATGTCAGTGAATACTGGGGCCAGTTGGTCGGCACAGACTTTTAGGACGCGGCCGGGGATGCCGTCCGGACCTGCTGCCTTCCTGATATTCACTTTTTTAAAGGTCCGCCTCACCTCATGCTCTGTTACCCTGAACACTGCGCCTCCATCAGCAGCCGACCCCCCCCCCCCTTGCCGTGGCTTGTGAGCTGGTGTTGTTATTACCAGCATCAAACCTCGCATAGAAGGTATTGAGGTCATTTGCTAAGGAGATGTCACTGTTCAGTTTGAGGGAGGCGCCTTTGTAGTCTGTCATCGTTTTGAGCCCCTGCCACATAGCTCTAGAGTCAGCTTGTTCAAACTGGAGTTCAATTTTATCCCTGTAGCGCCGTTTGGCCTCTGACACTGTCCTCCTTACGTTGTATCGCGCCACCTTGTGGTCATTCATGTTGCCTGCCACTAGGCCGTCGTTGTATGCTTTGGTGCGCTCTCTCAGAGCTTCACGGACGGATTTGTCTACCCAGGGTTTTTGATTTGGGTAAACTCTCATTTTGGTAGTGGGGATTGTTTCTTCCACCATAGTACAAACATAGTTCAGCACTGTTTCCGTGTAGACATTAATGTTATCTGTGTCGCGGAACACATTCCAGTCTTTGCAGTGAAACGCAGACCGGAGCGTCTCCTCTGACGTCAAATCCCATTTCTGCACCTCTCGCGAGACTACAGGAGTACTTTTGATTCTCTGTTTGTACATTGGTGAAAGAAAGATTGACGCGTGATCTGATTTACCAAAGCCACTATCAGAATGAGCCTTGTAGCCACCTTTAAATTGCGTGTAACAGTGATCTAGGATGTTACCGCCTCTGGTGTTGCAAGTCACATGCTGATAGAAGTCAGGTAATACCTTTCTCAGATTGGCGCTATTGAAATCACCCAGAACCAAAATGGCGGCGTTAACGTTCGCCACTTGTATTCTATTTACCTCGTCGTGGAGTCTGGAGAGCGCAACGTTGTTCCTGGCTTGCGGTGGAATATACACTCCGATCAGGATGATCGCCGTTAACTCCCTCGGGAGGAAGAAAGGACGACACTTGATGGTTATATATTCCAGGTCTGGGCAGCAGTGGCTCGATAGTTCCTTCACGTTGCCTGGATCGCTCCAATTGTTGTTCAACATGAAGGCTATTCCACCTCCACGCTGTTTGCCGGATTCTGCTGTTCTATCCTTGCGGTGAATGAAGAAGTGATCGGCCGGTTGAATGGCGTGGTCTGGGACTTCTGGCGCCAGCCACGTCTCGATGAAGCAGAGAACGTTACAGTCCCTAACGTCTCTCTGGAATTGAATCCTTGCTCGGATGTCGTCTAGTTTATTGTCTATTGATTGTACATTGGCTAGCAATATACTGGGTAGTGGTGTCCTGTGCCGCCTGGTTCTCAGCCTGTTACGGACTCCAGCTCTCTTTCCTCGCCGTCTGGGTCCTTTGTCCCTGGGGGCGAGATCCGGTCCTGATGTCCTCCTAGAAGGGGGAGTATCCCATGGAGGAGTGCACGTGGCAGTTGTACGTAAGTACCAACTCGGGTAGGTCCTCCTTCCAGTCCTGCTTCTTCTCCGCGGGCAGACTGCGCAGCATGTCGTGCATTGTCCGATTGAACCTCTCGCATTGTCCATTCCCCTGGGGATGGTAAGGCGTGGTCCGGCTCTTTGAAATCCCGTACAGTCGGCAGAGCTCCTTGATGACGCTCGACTCGAAATTTCGCCCTTGATCGGCATGGAGTCGGGCAGGGCAACCGTAGTACACGAACCAGTACTTGATGATGGCAGCGGCAGTGGTCTTCGCAGTCTGGTCTTTGGTCGGTACGGCAATAGTGAATCTGGTGAACATATCGGTCAGCACCAGTACGTTCTCGTAGCCACCCGCCGACCTCTCCAATATGGTGAAGTCCATGGCCAGGACCTCCATGGGTGCCGTCACGTTAGTGCAGGTCATCTGGGCCTGGGCTTTAGGGAACACATCACGGGCTAATGCACATCGCTTGCATTGCTGCACCCAGTTCTTCACCTCTTCTGCCATTCCGATCCAGTAATAACCTCGCCTCATCAGGTCCACCGTCCCCCGTCCCCCGTAGTGTCCCGCATCTTCGTGCTGGGTCTCGTAGATCCGCTGTCGCAGGGCGGTGGGCACCACCAGCTGGAAAACCTCCTCCCCGTCGCGGGGATCGCTGACGCGCCGAAACAGTACTTGTTGGTGCAGACGGAACCGCTCCCACTGCCCGTATAACTTGCGGAGTTTCGGGTCTCCTTCCTTCAGCTGTACTTTAGTGGGGGGGGCCCCCTGTGTCACCGCCCGCCACACCGGACCCAACTCGGGGTCGTCTGCCTGGAGCTGCCGCATTTCCGCCCAGTCATATCCGCTGTTCCCCTTCTGTGCCGCTATCCGTTGTGCGCCGACACTCGAGACCTCCCGCGTCTCTGTCGGTCTCCCAGGGCACAACTTGGCCCGTACTTCCTCCGCTGAGACCATGACGTAGCCCTCGCGGGCGACTGGGGCGGAGACGGACAATGGAGCGGCCCGTTCCTGGAGACCCTGACGGGTGTGGGTGCCGGCCGCGGCTATCATTAGGAAGTCCTTCTCAGTGTCTTCCACTTCAGGTTCTGATCGCATCGGCATGCGAGACAGAGCGGCTGCGTTCTGGTTGAGTCGACCAGGTTTGTAGTACACCACGAAGTCGTACTCCGCAAGCTGAGCGTTCCACCGCTGCTCCACTGCTCCCAGGTTGGCCGTGCCGAGGTGTCTCAGCGGGTTGTGGTCGGTGATCACGGTGAACTGGGCGTACATCAAGATGTCTCTGAACTTCTCAGTGACCGCCCACTTCAGGGCGAGGAGTTCCAGCTTGAACGCACTATAATTTTGGTCATTCCTTTCGGACCCACGCAGGCCTCGGCTCGCAAAGGCGATGACTTGCTCCACGCCCTCCTGTTCCTGACTTAGTACTGCTCCCAGTCCCAAGTAACTCCCGTCGGTGGTCACTATGAAGGGGAGCTGGAGGTCGGGGTAGGCCAGCACCGGGGGTGTCAAGAGGCACTGCCGCAGATGATCGAAGGCCGTCTGACACTGCGGAGTCCACTTGAAGGCCTCGGGCCGGCCTTTGGCGAACCCCTTTTTTTCTTTCCCCATCAGGGCGTGCAGTGGCTGGGCCACCTGGGCGAAGCGGGGCACGAACCGCCGATAGTAGGACAGGAATCCGATCACCTGCCTCACTTCCTTCGCTGAGCGTGGCGCCGGCCAGTCCTCCAACGCCTTCACTTTGTCGGTGTCGACCTGTATGCCGGCCGCGGAGACGACGTGTCCCAGGAACTTGACTTCGGTTTTAAGAAGGAAGCACTTCCGGGGCTTGAGTTTGAGCCCATGCTCCCGAAGCCGTCCAAACACCAGGTCCAACTTCTGACAGTGGCTCTCAAAGTCCCTGGCGAACACCAAGACGTTGTCTAAATAGACGAGTAGGACATCAAAGGCCAGGTTTCCCAGCACGGCGCTCATCAACCGCTGGAATGTCGCTGGTGCGTTACACAGCCCAAAGGGCATACGGGTCCACTGGTAGAGGCCGAAGGGCGTCGTGACTGCCGTCTTCTCTTGGTCTTCTTCTTTCACCGCCACCTGGAAGTAGCCGGCGGTGAGATCGAGCGAGGAGAAGATCTTGGCCTGCCCCAAGGCGTCTAGGGACTCCTCGATGCGAGGTAGGGGGTACGCATCTCGGGGCGTCACGTTATTTAGGCGGCGGTAGTCGCAGCAGAACCGCACAGACTTTCTTTATGACGATCACGGCTGGTGACGCCCACGGACTGCAGCTCTCTACCAGGACACCCAGCTCCACCAGGTCTTGTACGTGTCTCTTTACTTCTTACCGTGGGGCGGTATTCGGCGGTGCCGTTGCTTGACCGGGTGTGCGTCACCAGTGGGGACGTAGTGTGTGACCGTGGTTGTGTAACCATAGTCTCCGTCGTCAACGGAGAACACCGCCTTGTGTTTCTCCAACACTTGATTCAGCCGACTCACTTGGGCCGGTGTGAGATCTTGCAGGTTCGCCTGTACGGCCACGGCGAGCCCGTGGGTCTTCCCGTCCGGCTCCGCCTCTGGCGGGCGGTCCCGAGTCTCAATCGCCGTCACTCGGACACCTCCGTCTACTTCCTCCACGGTCACTCTCTCCTTAGGCCGTACCTGACGGGGGCAGTGGATCTCCGCCAGCCTGGCCCGGGGTCGGAGTACCATCTCGACGTTGGTCGGGTTCAACACTCGCACAGGCACTCTCCCCTGTCGGGCGTATGCCACCACGTTCGCCACCAATAGTCCGGGAGGCAGGTTGGCACTCGGCGCATGCTCTATCATCACGGGGCGCCGCATCCCCGCTGTCGTCTCACAACGGCCTGAGACGACCACTTCGCTGTGCGGGGGAATGACCACTGGCTCCCTGCCGGCCACTTTGACGTACCCCATCCTTCCCGGGGCGATGCACTCTCGGGCTTCTTGGGCCATGGCGGCGACCACACGGCGGATGGCGACGCTCCCAGCGTCGACACGTCTTCGGCTCGCCGGCTGCATCCCCTTGATCCCCTTGAACAGGCCATCTACCCCGCCGAGCACGTTCATGCCCAGAAGTCCCGGGATGGCGTCTCCTGTGGCTTCTCGGCCTGAATCGTCTTTTAGTATGAATATGCATTTCCCCGGAAATGTCATATCTAGGCACTTCACTTCTGCGTAGAGACACCCCACCACTGGGATCTCCAACCCGTTGGCGGCGAAGAGAGTGATCCAGTTGGAGGGGGTCAACCTCGACCGCGGGAAGTGTCTGCGGAAGTGGCTTTCGGTCATGGTGGTGACTTCGGCGCCGGTGTCGAAAAGGCAGCGGGTCTCGACCCCGTCGATCTGGACGTCTAAGGTGAGGCATTCCCCTTGCATGTCTTGCGTCCCAGTGTCCCCTGCGGCCGAGTCGGCGACTCCGGTTACGACGCCGTTGACTGCCTTTCGGGGTCCGGGTCGGTACCCTGACGAGCCCGGAACTTCGGGGGTGGGAGCCGAGGCTGGGTGGAGCTCGCTGGCGTGGCGGGGGCAATCCCTGCTGATGTGGCCCGGCTGATTGCAGGCATAGCAAATCAACCTACCCTCTTCGTCCCGGTCGGGCGGTTCCCGCTTAGCGGCGGGCGCGTCGTCTCTGTGTCGCCGTCCGGGCCGCCTCTCTGGGTCGCGTCCCGCGTCTGTTGGACGGCCTGTACGAGTCGCTCCTGAGATGCGCCCAGCCGCTCTTGCCCTGCGAAGAGCTGCTTAAAAGCTTCCTGTATTGCGTCTCCGCTCATCGGGGCCTCTCGTCCCTCTGCGGCTGCGGCGTGGACCAGGGCCTGGGTGCCACCCCTAGTGGGGGGCAGGACCATCTCCTCTTCAGACCAGTCTATCGCCACCATCATCAATTCGAGAAACGTCCGCTCCCCATTCTCTTTTATGGACTTCCTCATCTCCCGTCGCAGCATCCCATCCTTCAGGCCCATCACGAACTGCTCCTGCAGCCGGGCGGCAGGATCCGCGACTCGTTGGGGTTCTCGGCCCTGTATGCGACGCATCTGCTCTTGTAGATCATAAGCAAACTCCCTCACGGTCTCGCCATCTCTTTGTCGGCGGTCGAGGAACTCTTTCAGGCGGGCACTGACCGAGGTCTTGTCTCCGTATGTCTCCTGCAGCACCCGGAACACGGCGTCCGGCTCTGGGGCGGTCCCTTCTAGCACGAAGCGCACTGTCCTTTTAGCCTCGCCTTTTAGGTGCTGTTGTACGAACTCCGCCTGTTCGTCACCGGGCACTCTGCTGCTCCGAAAATGCACTTTCATGTCTCGGATCCAGTCTTCCACCAGCGGCTCTCCTCTCTCTTTTCCCCCTCCGAACTCGCTGCACTTTCGGTCCCGTTGGACGTACACGGTGGAGGGGCCGGTGCGGGATTCGCGGCCGTCTCGGTCGAGAGTGGCTTGGGTCTTTTACAGGGCCAGCGCCTGTCGGTCCAGGAGGCCGGCGTGCGTGTGTGTTCTGTTCGTCAGGGCCTTCACCTGCGCGGTCAAGTCCTCCATGGTTTCGGCCTCCTCCTCCTTTACCTCGGCGGCGCCGTCCTGGCCGTCTCGTTGCTCTTTTAGGGCCGCCTGGGTGTAGCGCTTCTCTTGGAGTGCCCGTTCGGTCATCTCCTTCATCGCTTCGGCTTGCTGCACCAGTAGTGTCGTCTTCGCCCGACACTCCTCCTGCAGTATCTCGGTGGCGGCGTCTCAGCCTTCTCGTAGCTCCTGTAGGGCCGCCTGAGTGTGGAGGGCCTGGTCAGTCAACTCCTTCATCGCTGCGGCTTGCTGCTTTAGCAGTGCCGCCTGAGTCTGACACTGCTTCTTTAGCGTCTCCAACACCGCCGCCATCTCCTCAGACATCGTGGGTCTCTCTACGGGTCCCGGTCAAGGGAGTAAGTTAGGATGTAGATCCTGTTCGTGATGGCAAATGTAGCAGGGTGGATTATCCCTGCTTCGTGGGAACGGTTGCTGGCAGTCAGGAGGTAGCTGGACACAGTAGAACTCTGTCTGTCTGCACCCTCGTCTTTGGGCCTGGGGCGTCGACTGGTAGTGTGAGTGGATGGGGCCCGGGATTTACCAACCTGGTCTGGTACTCTGGGCTTCCTTCCCTGCCGCAGGGCGGTCAGCAGTACTCCCCAACACGCTCCCACTCCTCCCAGTTGCTCCTTAAACCCTCCCACACCTCGTGACTGAATTGTAATCAAATACTCTGAGTTCCCCCCGCAAGCAGTACCCTCCCTCAATGACCCTAGAAACCTTACAATGAAGAGGGAAAGGTGGAATAGGAAAGGGTTAATTATATTAACATTACCCACACCAAAAGGGTTAAGATAGGCTCAATAAAAGACACACACACCGTGCTCCCATTCAGTCTGATTATTATTATATCATTGGCCTAGTTACACAATAGCTACGTCTGGTGATTATTGCACCATGGTTATTGTTACACAATAATTACAGTCTGATAATTATGTAATTACGCCCTAGGCACCAAGTGCTCTCGTTGTACCCAGACTAAGTGCTGCCCACGTCTGGGCTAGACACAGTATCAATACCTTCCCTAAGGGTTTACATATACTGCTCTAGTACTCCGTAATATGGGGAAAGAAGGGAGGACATAGGGGAGGAATAGAAGGGTTCACTGAATGGGAAAATATTATTACACCAACACGGTGTCACAACCAAAAGAAATAAACAGAAAGCAAAAGAGTGGGCCCACAAAATACCAGTAAAGTCCTATCTTAATGCCGGCATGTATTGTTTGGGGTACCCCTATGGAATGGTAGTAGTAACGTTACTTTCGCCCGCAGGCTGCACCACACTGTATACTGTATAATAACTCGGGAGCATCAATGCCCATTGGTACTCATCCAAAATGGCCGCCTCGCCACGCCACTGTTGTCCGGAAAGCAAGATGGCATCGAACGCTCTCGGTGAGGATGCTAGCAGGCGGAGCTGGGCAGAGAGCGTGTGCTGAGCGATGACGACCCCTGCTGGACGGGACGAACTCCCGTGGGCTGCAGGCAGCCGGGTGCAGATCTGATTGAAGGCAGCCGGAGCAGACTGATTGCAGGCAGCCGAGTGCAGATCTGATTGAAGGCAGCCGGAGCAGACCGGTTGTTGGCCCACGCTCGTCTTGGGGCTTGCACACTATACCGCACACAGTAACTACTATAACTCGATTGTTAAGGACTTTGATACGTTGTTAGCCGCACGTTACTTATACCGCACACAGTAACTATTATAACCCGATTGTTAGTGCCTGGCTCTGCACTAATTGTTCACACACTATCGCTGGTACTGCTAGGATATCGTGTCCACTAGCAAGTACTTCCTATCACCCGAGGCTATCCCACGGGGCCCTCTGGCATAACTTCTGCAACAGGGCTCTCCAGAGCCCCCGTCCGTTGCGACTGTTCGTGTTCAAGTTCACTGCCGAAGAGAGCGTCTTCCGTCTCTCTCCTCCATATATCTCCTCCCAACTCTCCCCGACACTCTCTGCCTGCTACCGCCCCCTGCTGGTCGCCTACTAGCTCCACAGGGAAAAGCATTGTAGAATATGATCCAGTAATGTCGTTTATAATCAATATTCCAGTGCTCTTCAGAAGGGGACGCTTGTGTCATTGTTCGTGCGAATATCAATGAAACTAGTTAGAATGTCTTGGTGTAGAAAGGGGAGACAAAAAGGCAAGTCAGCAGCTCTGAATAATAAGCAATATCTTCAGGCTGCTACATCAACAAGGGATATACTGTATGAAATGTTGTGTGTACCGGAGTTAATAATAAATTCACTCACTTCTAGATGTGAATCTGTCTTATTTTTGGGAGGGAACCGCCTTACTGTGACCGCTTTACTGGGTACACCCATAAGAGTGACCACTGTATTGGGTACACCCACAAGAGTGACCACTTTATTGGGTACACCCACAAGAGTGACCACTTTATTGGGTACACCCATACGAGTGGCCACTGTATTGGGTACACCCACAAGCGTGACCACTTTATTGGGTCTAAGGGACTAAACACGTTCAAGCGTGACCACTTTATTGGGTCTAAGGGACTAAACACGTTTTCGCAATTATGCCACATCAATGTGGAACACCCTACCCAAAGCTGTAAAGGAATGTGAATCACTACCCACTTTCAAAACCACTCTCAAAGAACACCTACGGGAGACTGCAATTCGAAACTGGCCCCTGTAAATGTCCTAACCCAACCCCCTCCAATGTACAGTAAATGACCTAACCCAATAACACACAAGACCCTCTTCTTAGAACCAAGTATGGTTTTGTCGATATTCCAATGTACAGTTTTGCTTGTACAGTTGTACAGTTTCCCCCACCCCGCCTACCCAACCGCCCCCCCACCCCACCCACCCAACCACCTCCAATGTACAGTGTGTGTGTGTGTGTGTGTGTGTGTGTGTGTGTGTGTGTGTGTGTAGGTGTGTGTGTGTGTGTGTGTGTGTGTGTGTGTGTGTGTGTGTGTGTGTGTGTGTGTGTGTGTGTGTGTGTGTGTGTGTGTGTGTGTGTGTGTGTGTGTGTGTGTGTGTGTGTGTGTGTGTGTGTGTGTGTGTGTGTGTGTGTGTGTGTGTGTGTGTGGATATGGTGCGTTTGTCTATGTCTGGGTCTTTTAATATGTCATGATGTGCTCTGTCCTTGTGTCCATGACTGTATTGTGACCTGTATCCTATCCCTATCGTATGTTCTATGTGCTTTTGTTGTGTTTTTATTCTAATGTTATTTATCTTGATTTTATTCTGTTTTTATTGCTAACCCTTTTTCACACAGGATTTTTGCCTGTACCTTCTGGCAGGGGGACTGCCAATGGAAATGAGCCTTTTGGCTAAAATTGGGTGCATTTACATTTTTAAAATGTTTTATTAGCTACTGTGATACCCGATAAAACCAATCTCTTTAGTTGTGGATTTACTGCAAACTCAAAAACATCATTCAATAGTAATACAGAGGGGTGTACTGGTATATTCCAAGATACGAGTTTTGATAATTGATGGGTCACATCTTTCCAGAATGCCTTAACTGGTGGGCACCCCCTCTATATCTGCAACCATTATTTTTACATTAAAAAAATTCTAACATAAGGGAAAATGAGCCAAAAATCTAAAACGGTCGGTCGGTCTGAGCCTCAGCTTTAGGTGTTCACAGTCAGAACATGCTAGAGCGCTGTGCATTGATGGGTATCGGTCAAGTGTTTATATAATTGAACGTTGAGGAAAGAAAGACTACCGTTAGAGAACTATGAAGAAAAAAGCAAAAAAAAATAAAAAAAAAAATAAAAAAAAATTTTTATTTTTTTTTATTTTTTTTATTTTTATTTTTTCTGTGCAGTTTTGGCGAGCCCCTCTATATCTGCAACCATTATTTTTACATTAAAAAAATTCTAACATAAGGGAAAATGAGCCAAAAATCTAAAACGGTCGGTCGGTCTGAGCCTCAGCTTTAGGTGTTCACAGTCAGAACATGCTAGAGCGCTGTGCATTGATGGGTATCGGTCAAGTGTTTATAGAATTGAACGTTGAGGAAAGAAAGACTACCGTTAGAGAACTATGAAGAAAAAAGCAAAAAAAAAAAAAAAAAATTGGGCGCAGTGGTGAATCTCGCCTAGGGCGCCAAATGGGCTAGGTCCGCCCCTGGGTATATCCCTCCTCCAGACAGAGTCTAGTTGGAGGGTTTCATACGAGGACGTTAGTAATTGATAATAAAAACCTGATACAAAACCTCTCGATGTCTCTCTTTCATAGAAGAATTTGTGGTATCTGTGGTGTTCAACTGGTATGTCTAATGGAACACCGTGAGACTTCAAACATAGCTGTAACTGTATGTAAAAAAGCCATGTGGACTCGGTGAGATTACATTTTGTGCATATTTCTCCATAACTACAAAAACGTTAGGTTATGACTATAACCAAGTTCTGTTAATTAGGGGTGACGCTTGGCATCACACTGCACTATCTCGCGTGCGTGCACGCGCACTGAATAAATTCCACAAATGTACCTTTAATACCAGTATTAGTCTGACCACACCCCTCATCAGCTTACCTTCATAAGCAGGTGTGTGGTCACCTGCTCTCCTCCTTCCCAAGCTTTCACCACAAGGTGAGGTCAAGGGCTGCAGCGGCCGTCTGATGCCAAGCGTCACCCCTAATTAACAGAACTTGGTTATAGTCATAACCTAACGTTCTGTTCCATTAGGGGCTCTGCTTGGCATCACACTGCACAAAGGGAGGCCAAGCGGAGCCGCTGGCTGACAAATACACCCCGCTGAAGGCCCCCCACAACCAACAGAACAGGGAGGGCCGAGCCCCCCCGACCCCCCCTAATGGAGGGCACCCTCCCTATTAGAGGTTTACCGAGAGGGCGACGGACCCGACCGCGCGAAGAGGCACTCAAGCAACTCAACGCACAGGGTGAGCAGACCGTGGCTTGACCCCACGACTACACCCACGCACAACCCGCATGCCACCCGGGAACGAACGTAGGAAACAACCTCGTTACTGCCCCCAGAATCACGGGATCAAGGGCAAACCCAACCCCGTGGCAAGGCCGTAGCAGCGGAGCGCGAAGGAAGACCCAGACCCACCAAAAGGACTGGACTCCCTGGAATGGGGGCCCGGAGAAGTCCATGATGCCAGCATCAAGACCCCACCAGGTGGGCACCTAGTGACCCCGCCCCCCACATCGCCAGCGTATTCAGACAAAGGCCCCTCAGCCGAGCGGGCCCTGTCCTCCCCAACAGTACACTGCCTGGAACACAGGCCCTGCAACAGGCAGACAGCATGGTCGTAACACACAAGAGTTAACCAACGGAAGCAGGCAGTGCACTGGGAAAAAAGACCAGGCAACAGGCTGTCAACCCAAGCCTGGAGACTGCGGACGAGACAGGCGCCAGAAAGGACGGCTGAACACAGCCGCCCCGGCGGAAGGGGCGTATGCTGGCGTTGTCGCATAACCAAGCCTCCACAGAGAAGGCTGATACGATCGGCAGACGTCATGAACGTGCAGGGGCACCCTCAACCGGAGAAACCGGGAGTTGACACTGCAGCAACACACCAGAGAACCAACCACCCAGGCATTACCCTATGCAATGGTTGGTCCCATAACCCCTCAGGAAAGAAACCCCAAAAACACACCTGCGGCACTGCCGCAGCCCGCGTTCTGGTTTCCAACAGGGCTATCCCGGGCCTACGGGTCAACGAAACATTACCCCGGACCGGGCCCGGTGATACGGGGAGCACAGGGTCCCCCGAGGAGGCTAAAACCACCCCAACAGGCCCCTCTGCGCCAAGCGCAAGAGAAGAGCGTAAAAAATGGAAGACCAGCCCCAACACCCCGCACTCGGTATTCCCAGGAGGTCACCCAACCAAGTACCAACCAAGACCAACCTGCACAGCGGCCGAGATCCGACGAGATCGGGCGCGTACAGGTTGGCATGGCCGTAAGCCATTACGACAGTGCAGAATACAACGCACCCAACAAGGGTTCCATAACGCTCAACCCTGTGACACCCGGACCGACCTAGCATTTTTTCCCCCCGAAAAAAACCCAAGTCCCTCAGGGTACCAGAACAGCAGATCTGCATCCCCGGCGGACAACGGGTGTAACTGATCTGGACCAGCGCGACCAGAACCAGTCCCGTGCCCTAATCACACCGACCTGCCAACCCCAGGAGAAGGGGCAGATATGCGTGTTGATCCCAACATAAAAAGAAGGCGCCACCCAGACGTTTCGGTACGAACCGCGCCCGGTGGCCCACCCCTAGGGCGTGAGACCCTTCCCCATATGTCCAGACACATTCCGTTATCATCCCCTGACATGAACGGGAACCCATCGACAACCACACAGGGTGTCGGAAGAGGAAAAACCCCCATCCCAATTGCTTCATAAAAACGCTGTTTCAACCCCAAGCAATCAAGGCGCGCCAGTCAGCCAATGCCCCAAAAGAACATCCTGAGCTAGCACTATGTGTGCGTTTTGACATACCCACATCAACAATAGGCCGTTTAGACCACCTTATTGAATCCCCAAGACGCCCAGGGGAACGACAAGAGGGGCGAGATGCAATCAACTCCATGAATGAATGAATGAAAAACTTTACCCAACAGACTGCAGAAAGGGTACAACCCAGTACGGCAATACACACAATTGGTTAAGGGGAGGCAGACCTGAGAAAGACGTTAGTCTTGTTTCCATCAGGGACCCTCATTTCCAATCCATATAGACACATCCAACTCTTTATAAAAATAAAGAAAAAGCATCACCCGTATGACCCAACTGCACAGCTGGGAGTAAAAAACCTGTTTTCACATGATTTTAATCCAGTCACTCTTTTTAATCAGAGTGTAAGACCAGACCCTCCCAGAAACACCTTCCCACATGAGTTCATAGTCATGAAAAAGATATGCCAACTGTGAGTCACGTGACCAACCGACTCAAGTTGACACATAAATCGGGCGCAGCAGAACTGTGAGCCCTACGCCCTAAAACTCGACACCTTTAAGACACCAACTCATGGAAGGCGTCGCCATAGCAACACCGCTACAACGGGCGGGGAAACCTGCCGGCTCCTGTCATATAATAGGAGTCGGTAAGGCACAAAATCATAGAGGGGCCGGGGAGGGTGTAGAGGAGATGGGACACAGAGGGGAAAAAGTCACTCAACGGCGTCTGCCACCTCGCGCCGCTCGAGTCTTGCCACCCCGAGGAGCCCCGGAGGGACGGTAGGTTACAGTCTGCTGGACACGACGTTCCCTACCGTCTCCTCCGGTCGTGGATGGGCCGGCGGTGGCAGAAGCGCCATTTCGTCCCCTGGCCCTCTTGGCAGGGCCAGCAGCGGCGGCGGAGGCAGTGGTAGCGGCGACGGAGACAGCTCGACGTCGCGGAAGCCTTCTGACTCCACCGGCAAGGACGGGAGGCGAAAAATGGGGTTGGAGAATGGACCTCTCCTCTGCCATCTCTCTGCATGTTGAGGTCATCAACCGCAGGGCCTTCCCGAATAGGCCAGCGTCGGAGAGGGCGGCCGTCAGAAGAGGAGCTCTCTTCTTCTCTGGCACACGGGCCTGCTCCAGCCAAAGGTGACGCTGGCCCAGGGTGGCCTGGGCGCGCACTTTCCCCATGGCTATGGCCAGCACCTGGGAAAGGTGCAGGACAGCTCCCGCAGCCTGGGTGATCTGATCGCATTTCACCTCGTTCAGATCCGTGCCGCCCGTCATTATCCCCGATACAAATCTAGCCAGGTGGGCGATGTTAGATGCTGCAGCTAGCGATTGTGTACCAGCGATGAATGACTGGTCACCCCAATAAGCCAATCGCCTAGCCGATTTCCCCTGGAGGACCGGCTTGCATAGGGGTTCCCACACCATATCCGGACAGAGGAGCGCGGCCATCGGACTGTCAAGCCGAGGCACGCCCTCCTCCATACCTTTGACCAACCCCGACACCCGCGTAACTGGTACGTAGGCGGGAGTTAGTCCCATGATGTTGGACACCGCCTGACCCCGACGAACATAGGCCCCCATCGATGGGAAAAATGGGTAGACAACGTCCACCCCTCTCACTGGGGGACGCTGCCAGGGATGGCCTATGAGGTCATCAGGGACAGGTGCAGGCAATGGCAGCGGCAGCGGCACGCCGTTTGCGGCGGCGGCTACCGCCATGAGCTCGGGAAACAAGGCCCGCAGTTCCCCCTGCGAACCTTCCTCCACCGACCCCGCATCCCTCACATACAGCAGGCTGCGACTGGTCAAGGAGCCACAGTCTGATGTGGCCGACAGTAGGGCATCCTGCTGATGAGGCCAAGGTGGTTCCTCGACATCCTCGAACAGGGCGCCCCATGGAGCCATTCCCCCCCCCTCCGGGGTCTCCTGAGGAGGGATACTCTCCTCCACGGGGCCCTCATACAAAAACCCGTCCGCCTCGTCCATGAAGTCCTCAGTCTCCATTGGAAATCCAGAGCCGGACGCATCTTCGCTGGTCTCCAGCAGTTCCCCAAACCCAGGCCGTTCGCGCCTGCATGCTACCATCTTGCGACGTGAACGGGCAGACGCGAAAAGTTTGCATCGCAAATCCTCTGGCTCCAAGACAACCCCCCGTTCACCAACAGGCGATTCCCCAGAACCAGAGTCGAGATCAGGCCATCGCCGGAGCGACGGCACCGAACCCTCGGCTCTTCGGTGAAGCAAACTATCCACAGGCAGTCTCCCGGGCTGGGTCGGCAACCACAAAAGTGGCAACAGCCCAGCACTGAGGCGCACGACGGAGGCGGGAATGGAGAACCGCTGGTGAAGAGTAGGTCTAGCGGGTCTACTCTCCGCGGAATACATTATGACCCAACTTTTTCTTGTACAACAGATGTGAGAGAAGAAAAAATTAAGCACAATGTAAACCCGTCACAACTCTTTTCAACTAACAACACGTCAAGTGGGGTACTACCGAGGCACTTCCTTGTGGTGAAAGCGAGAAGGAGGAGAGCATGTGACCACACACCTGCTTATGAAGGTAAGCTGATGAGGGGTGTGGTCAGACTAATACTGGTATTAAAGGTACATTTGTGGAATTTATTCAGTGCGCGTGCACGTACGCGAGATAGTGCAGTGTGATGCCAAGCAGAGCCCCTAATGGAACAGAACCCTGGTTGTTAAAAACATCCCCTAATGAGTGTATGCCTTGCTCTTCCCATATAGGGAATCTTATAGGACGTTTTTCAATTAAGAGTGCATTGTTATTGAATAAGGGAGTGTGATTGTGCCATTTTTGTGGGTTAGGATATTTTTTTTGTGTTTCACGCCATATCCGGATCGCATGGGTAATTATGGGGCCAAATTTCCGCTCACAGTGCTTGATTGGCAGTTTAGTGTGTGCTATGTCCTTCAGTCTATGTGGGGCTACTATGTTTTCTTCCAATTTTCTCCAGGATACTAATGCTTGGGGATCTAACCATATTGTCAATGGTCTTAATGTGTACGCCTTAAAATATTGGAAAAAATCTGGAACTGCCATGCCACCGTCTGCTTTATTTCTCTGTGCGGTGGATCTTTTTATACGTGGTGGTTTGTTATTCCAAATAAATTTGTATGTGGAGGAGTGTAATCTTTTCCAGTAACCCTCTGGAGGGGGTAACGGTAGCATTGAACTGATGAAGTTGATTCTAGGTAGTACATCCATCTTAACTATTGATACCCTTGCCTGTACTGAGTTTTTAAGTTTTGCCCACCTGTCCAGGTCGTCTTTGATTTTGTTCTGTATTTTTGTGTAATTGTGCTTCACCGTTTGTCTTATGGTGGGAAATATTTCCACACCCAAGCATCTAAAATGTTTTACCATAGGTATCTCACCTGGGAGGGTTGTATCTTTTTTTGCATGGGTGTTAAGTGGAAGGAAAGCCGACTTCGGCCAATTTATTTTAAATCCCGATAAATCACCAAAGTTCTCAATCAACTTGAGTAGATGAGGCAATGTGGTGTTGGGGCTTTGCATGAACAATATTACGTCGTCCGCTTATAAACTAATTTTATGTTGTGTGCCCTTGATTACGATTGGTTCTATGGATTGGGATTGTCTTATATATTGTGCTAAAGGCTCTAATGATTGAATAGTCCGGGACTAAGAGGGCAACCCTGTCTGGCTGAGCGTGATACCGGAAAGATTTCGGAGATGAATGTACCTGTTGTAATCATGGCCGATGGGTCTTTGTATAATACTTTAATCATATCAATGAATCCTTTTCCTAACCCCATCCTTTCTAATACTGCCCATAGATATGACCATTCCAGCCTGTCAAAGGCTTTCATAGCATCCAGGGACAGCATCGCCTTAGGTATGGTGTCGTCCTTGTCTGCATCTAGTACGTGCAGTATTCGTCTTATGTTATCAGTGATCAGGCGACCTCTTATGAAGCCAGTTTGGTCCGGATGAACTAAAGACGTCATATGCTTTTGTAATCTGATGGCTAATACCTTAGAGTACAGTTTGACATCGGTTCCGAGGAGGCTTAAGGGTCTGTAACTACCGCACTCGGTGGGGTCTTTGTCTTTTTTGAGAAGGACTGAAATGAGTGCAATATTGTCGTTTTTATGGAAGCTCCCCTCCTTGACTGAGTATAAGATCATATTTAGTAATAAGGGTCCAATTATGTCCCAACAAGAAAGGTACATTTCTGATGGGATACCATCTCTTCCAGGAGCCTTACCATTTTGCATTTCGGATATGGCCTTCTTGAGTTCCTCTAGTGTGATCGGTGTTTCTAACTGTTTAGCGTCATCCTCTGAAAGTTTAGGGAGAATAATTTGATTAAGATATGTGTCCATTTTGTATTGATCGAAGGTCGTTTCTGATTTATATAAGTCGGAGTAGAATTCTTTGAATGTATCATTTATTGTTTTGGGGTCTGTTACAAGTACTTGTTGTGCTCTAATGGTAATTATATCTGCAAATTTTGCATTAATTCTTAATCGCATGGCTAATAGGTGACTAGGTTTAGAACCTTGGGAGTACTGCTGTTGTCTTGTGCTGCGTATTTGCATTTCCGATTGTTGTCTGTATATGGCATTGATCTCTGTTTTTAGTACGTTAACTTGATTTTCTAGTCTAGTTGAGTTGTTGTATTTTAAAGAATTAAATAACGTTGAGTAAAGCGTTTCCAGTTCAGACAGTTTTGTGCATTGATTTTTGCGCATTATGGAGGAAAATCTATCAGTGAAATCCTTGATCATACCCTTTACCGACATCCATATTATTCTGGGGTCTTGCACCGAGTTTGCATTCTCCCGTAGGAATACTATGAGAGCTTCTTTGAGTTGTGTAATGAATTCCTTGTTATTAAGCAGCATCGAATTAAAACGCCATCTTGGGGCCCGGGAAGATAGTATACCAAATGTTGCTTTTAGGAGTAAATAACAGTGATCTGATTGGGTATCATTTCCACTTCATATTTATCAAATAGTCTCGGGGATGCAAAGACATAATCAATTCTGGATAATGTGTTATGTCTCGCCGATCGACCAGAGTACTTTCGGGTCGTGGGATTAAGTGAACGCCATAAATCATTTACACCTGTAATCTTTGACCAATCCTTTAATGCTTTAGATGAATTTTTTTGTTCGCTGGAAAAGGCGAGGTAAGATTTGTCCATCCTTGGATTCCAAATGGCATTAAAATCCGCACACCACTGATGATTAACGGGGCCACCGTAGACAGGGTGAGCAGCTTTAAGTACCTGGGGGTCCACATCTCAGAGGACCTGACATGGTCAACACACATAGACACAGTAGTAAAGAAGGCGAAACAGCGCCTCTACCACCTGAGACAGTTAAGGAAGTTCAGAGTATCTGGGAAGATACTCCAGTCCTTCTACTCAGGAGCTGTAGAGAGCATCCTGACCGGAAACATCACTGCCTGGTATGGAAACAGCACGGCACAGGACAAGAAGGCCCTACAGAGAGTGGTGCGCTCAGCCGAGCGTACCACGGGTATTGCACTACCCCCCCTGCAGGTTCTATACAACAAGAGGTGCAAATCCAGAGCCTGCAGGATAATGAAAGACCCTCACCACCCCAATAACAGCCTGTTTCAGCTGCTGAGGTCAGGCAGACGCCTGCGAACCCCAGCTACTAGGACAGAGCGGCTTAGGCTCAGCTTCTTCCCCCAGGCCATCAGAGCCATGAACAATGAACATTGAGTGCTCAGAACATTGAACTATCCACACACAAGCACACATGAACACACACACGACACGCACGCTGTGCACGCTCACACACGAGCAGCCACTTAACACTTTAACATGAGCGGGCACACACTCATGTCGCACACACGCACACTTATGGCCAAAGGAAAGGAAACTTTAAATTAGAATAACAGGAACAGTGTATTGCACTACCAAAGCTAACTAGCATGTCCCATATGCTCTGTAAATAACTATGTACAGATACCGAGATGTCACTCCATGTTACCTGTTACCTGTTTACTGCACAATGTTATTTTTTTCATTTTTGATTCTATTATATGTTGTACCACTGTATTGCACATCGTTGCGGGCAAGACCACCCGTATTTCATTGTATACCTGTATGCCGTGACAATTAAAACTCTTGACTTGACTTGACTTGAAATGAGTAATCGGGATGGTTTAACATTTCATCGGTTAGTGTAGTGAAGAAACCCTCTTCGTACAAATTTGGGGCATATACCGCTGCCAACGCTATTTTCCTGTTATTGTGTACAATCTTAGCTATAGTTATACGCCCATCCGCATCCGACCATACCCCCTTTAATTCAATATTTAACTTACGTCTGACGACTATGGCTACACCTCAAGTTCTCGTACCAAAAGAAGAGTGACTAATATTATGATATGTGTTATCCGCTAACGTCTATGTCTTCCTCTAAAATGTAGCCTAGCCTTGGTCTGAGGCCAGACTTGAACAATTTCTGCATCACCTCCTTGTAGGGGAGACGCCGAGCGATGGCCTCTTTGCAAAGATCCTCGTAGATAAATATTGGGTTTTCACCATGTTTCAGCTTTCCCCTTTGGTTGCGAGCAATTTTGATGATGTCATCTCTTATTGCTGTCTTGCGCAGAGTAACAATTATGACTCTTGGCCCGTTGCTTCTTTGATCCCGAGTACCGATTCTGTAAGCTTGGTCCACTATCAGCACTGTGTTTAGAAAGTTGTTACCCAAAATCTCTGATAGCACTGTTGGAAACTTGTCGTCTGCGCAATTGACTGCTTCATCAAGTCCTACAATGCGGATGTTATTTCGCTTGTAGTAGCGTTGGGTTTCGAGTAGCCTCTCCATCGCTTCATCTTTAACTTCTTGTATTTTCCTCCGGCATGCCTCTTCCACCCTTTTTATCTCCTTTGTTACCTCTGTCAAACCAACGTTGATGATGTTCTCGTTCTCTTTGACTGCCCGTGTAATTTCTGTCACCGTATTCTCCACTGTCGTGATTCGCTCGGACTGTACAGCGACCGCTTTCATAACTTCTTCTAATTTAGCATCGATGTGTTAGAATTTAGTATCGATGTGTGCGACGTGTAATTTGAAAGCTACCATCTGTTCATTAATCAGATCCTTGATCAGGCTAGTCAGGGAGTTAAAGTCGGGTTGTGTAATTACACTGCCAGTGCCAGTTGATATTGTAGCTGCAGTGATGGGGCCGACGGGTTTGTTGGCTATTATCTTCTCAATATCCTCTGCTTTGTCCTTCACGCTACTTTTTCCTGTCGTTCCCGTTGTGTTGTCCTCTATTGTCTCCATCTCGGAGCCAGTCGCCGATGTACCCGGTATATTCTCCATTATATTCCCATCGGGGGTTGTCAACAGCGGATCTGCCGGCGCGCCGCCTGTTATTTTCTTGGAACGTGTATCAATCGTCGCCGTTGTATTCGCTGCTTCTTTTTTCTTTCTACCCTTATTCTCATCCTTACCCCCCATGTTGAGTCTTTATGTCTTTTGATATAGTTAGTAGGAGTTCCTATCAATACATACGATGTGGTCTAATCTCTTTGGTATTTGTTAAAATAATGTTTTTGAACGAAATTAATGGTGACGGGAGCGGAGCTGTTACCAAATGCGTGTGCTACATGTTGTAGCTAAACCGGAACCGAAACTGATCGCATCACGCTGGTTTCAACCGGAAAAAATTTGCCGGAAGGTTTGGTTTCTTACATATCTCGATGTGATTTATCAAGACATTTCTACAGCAAGAATTCTGGGACTCAACGAATCCAAAATGTCAATGTGGTTAGAAGTGGTGGAGAGAATAAAAGCTAGCTTATAATGGTAGTGTCTGGTTAGGAGTGAGGGATAATGGAGGTACTATCCAAGGAGGGGTCCGGGAGGGGGGGGTTCGAGCTGGAGCATATGTGTGTAGGGTTTTAGATAATAGGTATTAGGAGTATATCCTGTATAAGACATTGGTACAATTGGTAATTTCGTTGGATATACACTGTATACGGTAAAATATTATTATATACTTTTTTTTGTTTTCTGTTTCTGTACTTGCATATCATTTTAGCCACCTTAATTGTTAGTTTCATTATGCATTGTGTGTTGAGTATTGACTTTTAACAATTTTGTTTTGCAATAAAAAAAAAATAAAAATTTATTAATTGATCAAATAAAGTAAACCTAACCTAGAGACCAGCAGGTTTAATGCCACCTAGAGGAGGACAGACATCACCACTAGCCCTAGAGACTTAGATTATTCTATTCTATTCTATATATTGTAACTATATTTATTGTAGGGCAAATATAACTGAGAGTGCATACATACCCACATCTTGCAGCTTGTTGCCCATATGAGCATGTCCAGAGTTAATTTTATTGTTATATTGTTTAAATTTTTTTTTTACTGTACTATAATTCTATGACCTGTACCATGTCTTCTACTACCTGTACCTCCCCTCCCCCCTCCCCCCCCCCCCCCCCCCCCCATGCTGCTATGATGCGTGCATTTCCCCAAGGGGATCAATAAAGGAATATCTTATCTTATCTTATGTAATAATGGAACACTGCAACAGTATGTTTGGTGTCAGGGTTGTGCACTTTGTGTGACAGGAAAATAACATAATCAATCAATCATATAGCGTGGAGGTGTTTAGTGAAAGTAGATGACAAGTACTCTGTTGGCTGTGTGTAATACTAGGGTAATTCCTCGAGTAGACGACATTACTCGGTTGGCTGTGTGTAATACTAGGGTCATTCCTTGGAAAGTATATACGGGGGAGGCCAATATAATCATTTAGAGTGTAACGGTGGCCATCTTGTCAGTCAGCAGTAAGTCAGTTTTATTTCACAAAACACCTGGGCAGCCGCACACCAACAGTGTGTTTAACATTTCTTTGTTTGTCATTTAGGCCCAATGCATAAATCAGCTGAATACCGGCCGAGCCAATAGTCAGCTGTTGTTAAAAACACAGATGATATTTTAGTCCCTTTTCATTTGTCAACATTAATTTCATTTCTCAGAAAAGTTACCAATTGCTGATATAGTTATATGTTTTATAATATCCAATGCACTTGTTGATAACACTCTTTTAGGTAAAACAAACCATAATTATGTAATTCAAACAATATCCGAAAGAATTTAACTTCTTACTGCCTTTTTACTAATATGTTCCTTACTTACTATTATGCTACTACACTACTATCTATCATGCTAATAATGTCTATACTACTATTCTTATACCTACCTATCATGCTAATATGTCGATATGGTACTATACTTATACTACTACCTATTGTGCTAATATGTCTATACTACTATACTTATACTACTATCTATCATGCTAATATGTCTATACTACTATACTTATACTACTACCTATTGTGCTAATATGTCTATACTACTATACTTATACTACTACCTATCATGCTAATATGTCTATACTACTATGCTACTATACTTATACTACTACAGTACCTATCATGCTAATATGTCTATACTACTATGCACATCACACTCTTTGATGAACAATCTTGCTGACCCTTAGCTGCCAGAGTTGTACCCTTCCTTCCTGCTGACTTGTTGTACACAACTTGTACAGTAAGTCACTTTGGATAAAAGCGTCAGCTAAATGACTAAATGTAAATGTAATAACAATAGCATAGCTATAGCAGTGTAACGTGTCTTTTAAATAGTAATTCATTTATTGATGAATGAAACTGACCTGTAATAGACTTAAATGGGCATATCACTCATTTTAAGAATTAAATTGTTGACTTAAAGGTCACTTAAGACTGTATTTGAGAGCATGAACAAGTTCGTCACAAATCTAGAAATCGGAGAACCAACACAAATCTGTGAGGTCATACAGCCTGGAGCTATTTGACTGATGAATGGCTTTATAGCGCTATCACTTCCAGACAAGACAGTAGATCCTTCAGGAAACCAATACTGGATACTGACACGCTATTCATTCTCTACGGAGCAGCTGTGCATTTGTGTGACATCACAGATTAGGGTAAAATTATTTTCTATATTTCTATATTGGACATAGTAGTCAATGTTGTTCATTAATACAAAAGTGTATCGACTATACAAAACGTTAGGTTATGACTATAACCAAGTTCTGTTAGTTAGGGGCGATGCTTGGCATCGCCTTCTGCACTATCTCGCGTACGTGCACGCGTACTGAATAAACCACAAATGTACCTCTAATACCAGTATTAGTCTGACCACACCCCTCATCAGCTTACCTTCATAAGCAGGTGTGTGGTCACCTGCTCTCCTCCTTCCCAAGCTTTCACCACAAGGTGAGGACAAGGGCTGCAGCGGCGTCCGATGCCAAGCATCGCCCCTAACTAACAGAACTTGGTTATAGTCATAACCTAACGTTCTGTATCGTTACATTTACATTTACATTTAGTCATTTAGCTGACGCTTTTATCCAAAGCGACTTACAAGTTCTGTGCGACAAGACAGCAAGAAGGGTATAACTCTATCAGCTGAGTAACAATGTTCATCAAAGTGTTGCGTGTTACAGTGTAGGTTAGTTTATTAGGACAAGTGCATGACATTAAGGTTAGTCGGGTTAGATTTTTTTTTTTTTTTTTTTTTTATCATTTCAGATAATGGTTGAAGAAGTGAGTCTTTAGTCGACGGCGAAAGATTGGACGGGATTCGGCTGTCCTAACTGGGATGGGTAGTTCATTCCACCATTGTGGGGCAAGGACTGAGAATAGGCGGCTTCTCTTTGATGACCCTCCGGGAGCTTGGATAGGAGTAGATCTGAGGCGGCCAGAAGACGCAGAGCGTAGGGGTCTTGAGGGTGTGTAGTTAGAGACCATTGACCGGAGGTAGGCGGGAGCGGTTCCCTTTGCCGCACGGTATGCTAGGTCGAGGGCCTTGAAGCGGATACGTGCAGCAATGGGGAGCCAGTGCAGGTCCCTAAGAAGTGGGGTGACATGGGCTGACTTCGGTAGGTTTGAGATCAGGCGGGCCGCTGCATTTTGAATGAGTTGAAGAGGCTTGGTGGCAGTGGCCGGGAGGCCAGCTAGCAGTGCGTTGCAGTAGTCGAGGCGGGAGATGACTGTTGATTGGACGAGGAGTTGGGTGGCTTCTTTTGTCAGGAAGGGGCGTATCCTTCTGACGTTGCTCAGGAGGAATCTGCAGGTTCTGGTTGTCGCTGCGATGTGAGCAGAGAAGTTCAACTGGTCGTCGAGGACAACACCAAGGTTCTTGGCGGTCGGCGACGCGGTCACAGCTGCATTCTCGACTGTGATGGAGAGGTCGGTCAGGGGGGAGGATTTGGCCGGCAGGTGGAGCAATTCTGTTTTGCTTAGGTTCAGTTTGAGGTGGTTGGTCGTCATCCAGGCGGAGATGTCGGACAGACAGGCCGAGATCCGCTCAGAGACGTGGATATCTGAGGGAGGGAAGGAGAGGAAGAGTTGAGTATCATCGGCATAACAATGATATGAGAAGCCATGAGATGTGATAATGTTACCCAGTGATTTAGTGTAGAGGGAGAAGAGAAGGGGTCCTAGGACCGAGCCCTGGGGGACACCCGTCCGGAGGGGGCGGGTGGCCGACAGAGTCCCTCTCCATGACACTTGGTAGGAGCGGTCATTGAGGTATGATGTCAGCCATGTCAGCGCAGATCCAGCCACTCCCATTCCTGCGAGGGCCGCGAGGAGGATCTGATGGTTGACTGTGTCGAAGGCTGCAGATAGATCTAGGAGAATCAGGACAGAGGAGAGGCCTTTCGCTTTTGCTAAGTGAAGTGCCTCTGTGACCGCAATGAGGGCCGTTTCTGTGGAGTGGCCAGTCCGGAAGCCAGACTGATTGGGGTCTAGGAGGTCATTCTGTAAGAGATAAGCAGTAAGTTGGTTGGATACAGCACGTTCAAGTGTTTTAGAAAGGAAGGAGAGAAGAGAGACAGGGCGATAGTTGGCTATGACGGTGGGGTTCAGGGTTGGTTTTTTTATGAGGGGCGTGACTCTGGCTTGTTTTAGGGAGGTGGGGACCACCCCCGAGTTGAGTGAGGAGTTGATGGTTGCAGTTAGGAATGGGAGGATGTCCGGTGCTATGGTCTGGAGGAGTGGGGAGGGTAGCTGGTCCAGCTGGCATGTAGTCGGACGGTTCGACGTTACCAGTGTCAGGGTCTCGGCTTCTGTAATGGGAGAGAAAGATGACAGAGTGAAGGATGAGGTTCTCGATTCAGCGTTTGGAATGGGTGGGGGTTGGGAGAAGGAGCTGCGGATGTTCTCCACTTTTTCCTCAAAGAAGATCGCAAAGTCTTCGGCAGAAAAAGATGAGGGAGGAGGAGGTGGGGGGGGAGTGAGGAGGGAGGACATGGTAGCATGCAGTTTGCGAAGATTCTTGGCAGAGGCCTCGATCCTATGGTGAAAGAAAGAAGCTTTGGCATTAGTAATGGTTTTGGAGAATGTTAACAAGAGGTTGTGATATGTGTCGATGTCAGCAGTGAGGCGTGACTTTCTATACTTCCTCTCAGCCGCTCTCAGGACCTGTCTTTGTTCTCTCACTGCATCCGTCAGCCATGGACTGGGTGGGGAACGGCGGGCAGGTTTCTCAACGAGGGGACAGAGCTTGTCGAAGGAGGTTGCAAGGGCTGAGAGGAGGGTGGAGGTTGCCATCTCTGTGGGGAGAGCAGAGAAGGTGTCACTCAAAGGTAGAGCGGATATTATGTCAGAGGAGAGGGTGGAGGGAGATAGGGAGGGCAGGTTGCGTCTGAGTGAGACGGTTTGAGTTGGGGTGAAGACTTTTCGGTTAAGCATGAGAGTTAGTGAGAAGGATATGAAGGAATGGTCAGATACATGTAGGGGAGTTACCGTGGTGTTAATGATGCTGGAGTTACGGGAAAATATGAGATCCAAGGAGTTGCCTGCTTTGTGGGTGGGAGGCATGGCAGTGGGAGTCAGGTCAAATTGTTGTAGGAGGGAGACCACTGGGACCGACTGAGATGAGTCAGGCAGGTTGAAGTCGCCCAATAGAAGGAGCGGGGTACCATCTTCCGGTAAGGAGCTTAGAAGCATGTCCAGCTCATCTGTGAAGTGATCGAGGGGACCTGGAGGGCGATAGAGTGTAACAATGGTGAGATTGAAAGGATTAGAGACAGATACTGCATGATATTCGAGGGAGGAGAGTGACAGTTCTGGGAGTTGCGTTAGGTTTGTAGCCCATGAAGGAGATGTCATGAGGCCAGTGCCTCCACCCCGTCTGGAGGGTCGAGGTGTGTGAGTGAAGTTATAGTTTGTAGATAATGCTGCAGGTGTTGACGAGTTATTGGGGGTTATCCAGGTCTCAGTTAGAGCCAGGAGCTGCAGATTTAGACTATGGGCGTAGGCAGTAATGAAGTCAGCTTTCTTGACTGCTGATTGACAATTCCATAAGCCTCCCTGTACTGTGACAGTGTGGCTTAGCTTGGCATCGCCTTCTGCACAAGGGAGGCCAAGCGGAGCCACTTGGCTGACAAATACACCCCGCTGACAGCCCCCCAAAACCATCAGAACAGGGAGGGCCGAGCCCCCCCGACCCCCCCTAATGGAGGGTAGCCCCCCTATTAGGGACGTCACGGGAGGGCGACGGACCCGACCGTGCGAAGAGGCACTCAAGCAACTCAACGCACAGGGTGAGCAGACCGTGGCTTGACCCCACGACTACACACACGCACAACCCGCATGCCACCCGGGAACGAACGGAGGAACAACCTCGTTACTGCCCCCAGAATCACGGGGTCAAGGGCAAACCCAACCCCGTGGCAAGGCCGTAGCAGCGGAGCACGAAGGAAGACCCAGACCCACCAAAAGGACTGGACTCCCTGGAATGGGGGCCCGGAGAAGTCCATGATGCCAGCATCAAGACCCCACCAGGTGGGCACGTAGTGCCCCGCCCCCCACATCGCCAGCGTATTCGGACAAAGGCCCCTCAGTTACTGCACCTGGTATTCCCAGGCGGAACCAACCAGGCCAGAACCTGCCCAGCTTCCGAGATCGGACGAGACCGGGCGTGTTCAGGTCGGTATGGCCGTAAGCCGAGCGGGCCCCGTCCCCCCAATAGTACACCGCCTGGCACACTGACCCTGCAGAATAGGCAGTCAGCATGGCCGTAAGCACACAAAAAAGGTTAACCAACGGAAGCAGGCAGCGCACCGGGGAAAAACCAGGCAACAGGCTGTTAACCCTAGCCTGGAGACTGCGGACGAGACAGGCGCCAGAGGGGACAGCTGAACACAGCCGCCCCGGCGGAAGGAGCGTAAGCTGGCGGTGTTGCATGACCAAGCCTCCATTTAACAACCCCCACCCAGAGGGGTCGAGGCAGAGAAGGCTGACACGATTGGCAGACGTCATGAACGTGCAGGGGCACCCTCAACCGGTGAACCCGGGAGTTGACACTGCTCCAACACACCAGGGAATCAACCACCTCGGTGTTACCCAATGCGGTGGTTGTTCCTATAACCCCTCAAGAAAAAACTCCAAAACACACCTGCGGGTATACACCGGCTATACCGCAGTACAAGTGTTTCAGTTTCCAAAAAGGGTTAACCCAGGCCTACGGGTCGCAAACATCACTTCGGACCGGGCCTGGCGGTACGGGAAGCACAGGGTCACCAGAGGAGGTCAAAAAACCACCCCCACAGGCCCCTCTTCGCCATGCGTGAGAGAGGAGCGAAAAATAATGGAGAACCAGCCCCTAAGCACACCGTACCCGGTATTCCCCGGCGGTCTCCCAACCAAGTACTAACCAGGACCAACCTGTGTAGCGGCCGAGATCCGACGAGATCGAGCGCGTACAGAATGGCATGGCTGTAAGCCATGACGACAGTGCTGAGTAAAAACATACCCAACCAGGGTCTCCATAGCGCTTAACCCTGTGACACCCAGACCGACCTGGCATTTTTCCCCCTGAAAAAAGCCCAAGTCCCTCAGGGTACCAGAACAGCAGATCTGCATCCCCGGCGGACAACGGGTTCAACTGATCTGGACCAGCGTGACCAGAACCAGTCCCGTGCCCTAACCACGCCGACATGCCTACTCCAGGAGAAGGGCAGATATGCGTGTTGATCTTAACATGAAAAGAAGGCGCCACCCAGACGTCGGGACGAACCGCGCCTGGCGGCCCACCCCAAGGGCGTGAGACCCCACTACATATGTTCAGATCCATCCCGTCATCATCCCCCAGACATGAACGAGAATCCGTCGACAACCCACCCAGGTCATGGGATGTGGTCGCCGGAAGAGGAAAAACCCCCATCTCAGTTGCTTTATAAAAACGCTGTTTCAACCACAAGCAACTAAGGCGTGCCAGTCAATCGCCTGTTTACAGCGAGCTAGCACTATACGTGCGTCGGGACACACCCCCATCAATGAACAGGCTATTTAGACCTGTCATTGAATCCCCAAGGCGCCCAGGGGAACGACAAGAGGGGTGTGACACTCCCTAACTCCAACACTTCTGGAATAGAAAGAAGGAAGCATCAACAGTATGTATCCCAGTCTACACAGCCGGGGTAAAAAATGTTCACATTTTTACATCCCACCACCCTCCCATAGGAAAGAGACGGGGATCCCCAGAGAGACTTCCCACGCGAGCTGTACAGATTGAAAAGAATATATTGCACCTCGAGCCATGTAAAAAACTGGTTTTAGGGCCTCCGGGGAAGAGGCACCGAACCCATACACACTCAATAAACGAATTGAATCGAATATACATACAATAGAAAAGGACCCTTCTAGAGGGTCCACTCACTTTGACAATCTGAGGAGGAAGGCTCTGTACTCTGATGGAGGCTTCCTCACATGGAAGAAGGAGTCCGAACTCACAGAAGGCCTGAGTAGGCGCTTGGTGAGGAGGAGCCCTGACCACCCCCCCTGAAAACAGATCCATCACATGGACCTGAACAGCACACGGAAGTCCTACCAACAGAGACGCGCACGGTGACGTACTCTATGGCGGGGGAATTCCTGCGGTGCACACGCCCAATATACCAGGCCGTGGGACCAGGAACTCCCTCCCCCCCCCCCCCCCCCCCCCGTAACGTGCCGAACCGCCACGTGACGGGAACCTTGAAGGACAGGGGGTGTACCCCTGACCGACAGAACAATGGGGAGAGGAAAGGTTACCAGTTCACCCCTTTACGACCCCACACCCATGATACGACGTAACGACAAAAAGAGAATATGACACAGTCATAGTCAGCTCTATGAAGCGTTTCACAGCTCCACACAGCGCACGAGCTAACCTGCTATCTGATTTTTACTAAGGAAAAACACAGAATAGAGAGGGCTCTAAGAACCCCGGTCCAACATACACATGTGCTTCTGTGGCCAGTACAACCCAGTTGTAGGTCACATGACACACACAACCCATCATCACCTACAAAAAATGGCAAAAACACTCAACAGAGGAACGCCGTTTTTTTCACAATGAGAGAATACATCATTCTTGATTAGTATCGACCACAGGCCTTGCTAAGCACACATGACAGCAACCAAACCAATTTCCCTTTAGGAAATAAGTTTCTCCAGCAGATTTAGCACAACCTCAGCAATCAAGCTGAGAGTTACATCGTATCCCTACCACACAAAAGACACAATTAATGCACAACATGTCTGATAGGAGGTGATAAAGTCCCCAGGGAACCGGGGGGGGAAACACAATCCTCCTATTTTACCCTCAATACGGCCAGTTAAAACAGGAAAACCTGTTAATGTGTGAACTCACTGTTCATTGTCATTACAGTCTGAGAAAGAACATTCTTTTACTCACTCGTCACCAAGCATAGCTTCATAGGTTAGTTGCCTTAGTAGTGAGTACACGGTACACATAAACACCATGATGTTTCTCACACAACAACCAGATCAATACATCACGACCTGCACGGAGAAGCTAACTGCCAGTGACAAAAACAGCTCACACACAACCCGCAACGTATCTCAAATGCATTGCAACAACACACGTTTTGGGAAAAAACACCGTTATTCACAATACATTTAGCAAGGTAAAACCAGAAGACGTGTTATGGGGTCTGGCCAACCCCGTACCTGCCCGGAACGCAGATCAGCGAAGTGCAGTCACAAGCCACCGTAGAACACAGCCGTCCCGTGTTGTTCGATCCGGGCAGCGTCGCCGCTCCACCAGTCGCTACAGTCCTCTTTGTTGACGCAATCCCCGTCTAGGCTCAGGCAGGGTCGACGAACATCCCCTGTCAAGGATGACGTCGTGGTCAAGAGTGTAAAACATGTTAAAAATCAAAGCACGTTCAACAGAATAGCATCAAGCTAACGGCTGCTCCAACCGTTCGGGTGCTATTGCTTCCGCTCGCGAGACGCCGATCTACGACGCACGCGATCAGGAGCGAGCTCCCGGCGGCGCGCGAGAAGCCAAGCTACCCCGCGCCAGGCCACCGACCGGCTAACCGTAAGCTATGAACATGTAAACAATGACATAACACTCACCCAGACAGGCCGCCGTTCTGAACCCTCCTCATTTTTTAAGAAAAAAGAGAAAACAAGACGTCAACACCGCTTCACAACGGTGATAATACCACGTCCGGCGGAATCAGCACAGTACCAACTGGCCTGTATAGCTGACTTTGAACATGAATCTGCCGCTATCGCACATTACATGCACATATCCCCTCGTGAAGGAATACTCTCATTTGGATATGAAAGATGGGGTCTTAACACGGTGACAGAGAGAATCCACTCGTCCAGAACACACAGGGATCACCAGTGTCAATGGTCGCGGCCCACTAGTTAAAACTATAATGGTCGCCAGACCAAGGCCTTCTGTCGCCTAGACGGCTAAACAAAGGACCCTAGCCTGGGGCCGGTTTCCATAAACTTTGTCTAGTAGCCCCCATAGCACTAACAGACAAGTGGAGCCCGCCAGCAAACACTACTCACCCAACCTGGAACGCACCGCTCCTCACAACAGCGGCATGTCCGACAGTTCAGCTGTGGCCTGACAGGTTTCACCCCAACAAACACAGCAAGGAACTGCAGTTGAGAAGCATGCAGCGGCGTGCTCCCAATACGAAAACCGGTGGAGGGTTTGTAGAATGATCATCATCTTCTAGACACTCCAGTACGAAGACAATATCGCCGTATTTTCTCGAAAATAGTGAGAGAGAAAATAAAGATATGATGTCAACGTATCCTTGTTTCCCAAGCTGTTCCTAATCCAATTTCTTCCATCATGGTGTCAAGTGTGGGGATCTACCGAGGCACCTCTTCCTTGTGGTGAAAGCGAGAAGGAGGAGAGCAGGTGACCACACACCTGCTTATGAAGGTAAGCTGATGAGGGGTGTGGTCAGACTAATACTGGTATTAGAGGTACATTTGTGGTTTATTCAGTACGCGTGCACGTACGCGAGATAGTGCAGAAGGCGATGCCAAGCTAAGCCACTAACGATACAGAACAAACAAACCCAAGTACGTTAAATACAAGTGTTAGTAGTTATAGTAGTTGTTAAACAACAACAAAAGGCCTTTCAGAATTTTCATTCAACTCATTTTCTGTTTATATGCAGAACAAGCACACAAACAAACTAAATATTATGCCCGAGAACGTTGAAGAAGGTTATTTCAAGGTTGAAGACTTTTAGTTATGAGGAAATAACGGAATCACATTGTGTGAATTCAAAACAATTCAATCAGTCTGTGCATGTGATACATGTAGATTACTTCTTACATTTACATTTAGTCATTTAGCTGAACGCTTTTATCCAAAGTGCCTTACAAATTCTGTACGACAAGTCATCAGGAAGGGCACAACTCTATCAGCTGAGTAACAATGTTCATCAAAGTGTTGAGTGCTACAGTGTAGGTTAGTATATTAGGACAAGTGCATGACAGTAAGGTTAGTTAGGGTTAGATTGTTATTAGGGATGTTCGATATTGGCTTTTATACCGATATCCGATATACCGATATTGTCCAACCGATACCGATATATGCAGGGTTTCCCCCAAAAAACGTAATAATTTCAGGAAATTAACATTACATATCTCTTGTCGTGGAATTAAATAAATAAAATAAGAATTTGTTTTTACTTGCTTGCCTGGGTAAATAAAGGTTAAATAAATGTAAAAAGAAAAAACGATACCGATAATTTCCGATATTACATTTTAATGCCAATATCGGTAGGCCGATAATATCGGACATCCCTGATTGTTATTATTTAAAAAAAAATCAGATAATGGTTGAAGAAGTGCATCTTTAGTCTTTTGGTATGCACTTTTTATTATTATTATTAAAAATGTGTATTTGTCATGTTGTGATTTTTATTGATGTGTTTTGTATTTCTTGAATTGATTGATTGATTGACAGCTCAATCACCTGTGTATGACGGGAGTGCCCTCTATGGGGCACCCGGGACGACCCTTGTATAAAACGGTGAACTCGTAGCAACCCTGATGCCCTGATGAAGACCTGCTCGGTCCAAACATGTTTTTAAACTATGTGGCCGCGATAAAATAAAGGCTTTTAAAGCATATTTCCCTTCCTGCTATACCATTTGAGTGCCTGGGAGCCCATCTTTTTCGTACTTGAAAGAGCTTTTGTATTATTGTTATTCCCACGACTGTGAGAAACCGTATTGCAAAAAAAAAGAACACATTGAAAGGTTGTCATTTATCACGGTGCAAATAGGTGACGGACTCAGATTCTGCTTAAGCCATTACTCAGTGCAACATTCTTCTCTGTCAGAAACTCTCCTCTAATTACTCCCTGCCTCCAGGTTTGGAATATGAAGGCTCATCACCTCAAGCACAGCTGGCAAGGAAAAAGCTGCATGAAGCCCCGACCAGTCTGCACAAGAATGGCCCCCCTCTCTCTCTCTCTCTCTCTCTCTCTCTCTCTCTCTCTCTCTCTCTCTCTCTCTCTCTCTCTCTCTCTCTCTCTCTCTCTCTCTCTCTCCTCTCTCTCTCTCTCTCCTCCTCTCTCTCTCTTCTCTCTCTCTCTCTCTCTTTCTCATTCTCTCGCCACGCCAGGACTAAGGGCAGAGGTCACCGGCACTAGTGGATGGTCAGGATCGGCGAAGCACCACTTAGAAGTCACACTTTAGTTTTCTGTGATAATGTCTTTGGAAAACAGTTGTAATCCTTTAGCCGTACTTGAGGAAGGCCACCTTAGCCTTCCCCCCTGAAAGTGTTTTTTAGTTAAACCATCTTATAGAGACATCATTTACATTTACATTAGTCATTTCGCTGAACGCTTCTACCCAAAGTGACTTCAAGTTCGTACAAGTTCTGTATGACAAGTTCTGTACGACAAGTCAGCAGGAAGGGTACAACTCTTTCAGCTGAGTAACAATGTTCATCAAACAGTGCTGACACTTGAGTGCTGCAGTGTTGAGTGCATAGTAGTAGAGAGACATGTTAGTATATTAGGTAGAGTGCATGATAGTAGAGAACAGTAAGAAGGTTCGTTTCCCCCCCCCCCACTGGAGCACTATGTATAATTAAGAAATAATGTGTGTCATGGATGTGGCCATTTTAAGAAAATTAAACATGTAGCCTATACAGTAAAAACAAAAAAGGTTATTTATCCGTGTTACGTAAAGTGTTACCATATTGCATTTTGAGTGTCATTGATTGACTTTCTTCCTTGGCAAATGGTAAATGGCTGCTTTTTTATATAGCGCTTTTATTTGTTCCTCACATTTTACCCATTCACTCACACATTCATGGCGGAGGCAACCATGCAAGGTGCCAACCTGCTTGCCTATTGCTTAATAACAGCATACAAATACAGCTTAATATAAAAAACACAATAAAACAAAATCAGAAATAAATGACAACAACAACAGACAGTAGTTAAAAAATAATAATAATAACCTTCTTACTGCCTTCTATCATGCACTCTTCCTACTATAAATCTAAATCAAATCAAATGCATTTGTATAGCCAAAAACCACCATAAAATCCACATGTTGTACTAATACTATGTCTATGTGATGCCCACTAGAAGTGGTATCATGTTAATATCTTTAGATTATGTGTCAAAACAGTGTGAACATATGGGTACAGGATTACCTCCATCAGAAACAAGTTAGAAGAGTCATTTATATGTAATGGGAGACATTAACATAATCTGGTCAATAGGTGGCGGTATAGGACTGGTGTTTAGTGACTTCGCCTTCCAGGGACCCGTTACTGTGTGCTTAGGAACGCACGAGGCAATCTCAGCCTCACAACCGGAGGAGCCAGAGTCAATAACATCGTGTCTGCACCTTTCCTTTGTCAAATGATTAACTACAACCTGTTTCATAGGTGGGTAATATACTACAAAACACACATAAAGGTTAACAAGGATACATGCAATGTCGAGGGTTCAAATGAAGTAACTATTGTCGATGTTTGAGTCAAGTTTAAGAAGTTTAAGACGACAGGTAACGTGGTTGAGAAGCAGACCGTCTATTGATGGCGCCACGTTTCGTTGGTACATTTAAATAGTGTTGGGAACACAATTGTCCATTTAAGCACTAACGTGTCGAAGTTAAGTATCTCCAAGGGGATTATAAAGGTTTATGTTTTGAAATACATACTGTGTTGGGTTGAATTGCTGTGTAGTAAATGTGTATATTGTGTACAAGATGGTTAGAGGGAAAGTACTTTAGCTTACCCTACCAAGAAGGTAGCTAAACACCGGGGCTGTACCACATGCTCCTCTCTCTCTCTCTCTCTCTCTCTCTCCTCTCTCTCTCTCTCTCTCTCTCTCTCTCTCTCTCTCTCTCTCTCTCTCTCTCTCTCTCTCTCCTCTCTCTATTGCGCCCTCAGTTAAATGTAAATATAAATCTATTCCCTTGAGTTATACCATGGTCACGGTTTAGCAAATTCCTAGTAGGGTTGAGAACGGCCCGATACAAATATATATATAAATGTACTTTCAGTGCACATTTGAGTTTCAATAGAACTTGAGACAGGAACACAACTATGGATAACACTGAGGTGTGGAGGTATTTCGGGTATACTAGAGAATAGTGGATATGACTGATGATAAGTGACTGATGATAAAGGTAACACTTATTGGTGATTTAAGGAATTGTTTGACAGACAATGAGAATGACAGTGTTGGTTAAAAGACATACTATGGTCCCTTCCAACATGCCTAGACATGTCTAGACAGAGGTTAACAGGATAATGTTTCTCTTCTCACGTGCTTATATTTAAGACGCCAAATATTTATAAAGACATAAGTAATCACAATGTACAGTATATAATACTGGATAACTACATTTAAAAGGAAAATGCTATTGAAGTGAACCAGGGTATCCTAAAAGGGTAGAATGTGTGTTGCAATGATGAATATGCTTTTGAATTAATAACAAGTATGGGATTATAATTGAATGTATTGAAGTAATGTAACGAATTGAACTGGATGATGATACAATGATGATACAATGATTATACAATGATGATACAATGATGATACAATGATGATACAATGATGATGATGATTGATTGATTATTCCATTGAATGAATAAATGTTGTTGAAATATACAACCGGGAGGAGCCAGAGTCAATAACATCGTGTCTGCACCTTTCCTTTGTCAAATGATTAACTACAACCTGTTTCATAGGTTAAACATATCTCTGCTATCAGGTGCCATATCCTGGTACCTGTAACAGTTTATTGGGGGCTCGTCCGGGATCAGCGCCACCTGCTGGATGGGAGCTGATCCAGAGATCTTGACACCTGGACCAACCGCGACCCGATGAACCAGGAACCAACGCCCGGTGTAAAGGTCGTCGAATGAGGGATTGATCTGCGCAGTATCGACAGCAGTGAAGTGCCTCATCTGATGCCAGATGACAACAAGACTACGTCCACTACTCTACCTGACGAGAAGGAAGACCGGTGTCGTGTAGAGGAGATCCACCCACCACGGAAAGTCGTCACAGTGATCCTGAACTGAGAGCCAAGTGCAAGGAATCGGGAAGCAGCCATGGGAGACAGCGAGAGGAAAAGCTTGGTGTGGGACATCAAGAAGAGCATGCTCACTCTACCTGCGGATGAACTGTTTCGCATTGCCGAGGCATTGGAACTGATACCAGGACTGGAGACGTCTGACCGAACCCACCTTACCGTAGACGACGTGGAGGGGTGCTTCAACTTTATCAACGACTACCTGTACAGTAAGGTTTTACTGGAGTTAGAGGATACAGGGTTGTCTTATTTATTACAGATAAAAGATGTAACTGATGGACTTATGCAGAGTGAGGTGGTGGGTCTAGAAGAGGGTAAAACCGAGGGCCTACGGTCCACCAGTCAAAGTGATGCAGTACCAGTCGACCCCGTTAGCGTCTTTTATGATGTAAGTGAAACCATTGAGGGTGTGCCCACTCCAAAAGTAAGCAACCAGGTTTTACAGTGCCTGCCCAGTGTACCACCACCCACAGCTCAGGCTGTGCCATTGAATAAGAGTGTAACAGACACCGAAAGTAAACAGGAAACCCCTGGTGTGTCGCCAGATAAACTAATATCTTTACGAGAACTGTCGTACCTTCACCGCAGGGAGTTTAAGCTCCAGGGAGGTCAGATAGGAGACCAGGGATCAGACATTAGTTACAACAGTGTCTGCAAACAGATCGACGAAGGTCTGAAGGAGCAATTCAGCGATGCAGAGGTTGTTAGAGCAGTCTTGAGAGTGATCAAAGCTGGCAGCTTTAAGGATATGTTAATGGTAAAAGACGATTTGACTATCGATGAGCTGAAGGGTTTTCTCCATTCTCACCTCGGTGAACAAAGTAATACCGAGTTGTTTCAAGAACTCATGTGTACAAAGCAAAAGGATAGTGAAACACCACAGCAGTTTTTGTATAGAGTCATAGGACTCAAGCAGAAGATTTTACTAGCATCAAAATATGCTGCTACTGACGTTAAGTACAACGAACGAACCGTTCAGGATGTCTTTCTCCACACTGTATATCAAGGTTTAGGACACAAACATGATGACATTCGTAGGGAACTCAAACCCTTACTTGAAGACAGAGTACCTGATGAGGCCATTCTCAGACAGATGAAAAAGGTCATGAGCGATGAGAGTGAAAGACAGCGACGGTTAGGGCCTACCAATCGCAATAGACCCCCCCATGTACATAGTGCAGGTGCTGAGGTGAAGGGAGCACAGTGTCCCCCCCCCCCCCACTAGGGAAGAAAATACAGGAAAGAAACTTAAACTAGACCCGATCCAGCAGTTAACAGAGAAAGTAGAGAAACTTACCAATCTAGTGGATCTCCTGCAACAACCACCCCAGGTCAGAACAGGGAGGATAAATAGGCAGAGGGACAGGCCATATGGCTGTAGCAAATGTGTAGCACAGAATTTACCTAATTGCCCTCACTGTTTCCATTGTGGCGAAGAAGGCCATAGAGCGTTAGGCTGTCAAAAGAGACCACCGCGTCAGGGAAACTGAGGCCGGTCACTGCAAGAGGACAACCATTGACCGGTTCCCCTTTACTGTCCCAACCTGACAACCGTCGTACTAGTGAGCCTGAGAAGGAAAGAGTAAGAGAGGAGAAAACTGCACCTAGAACAGGAACCAAGACGGTAAACCAGATACAGAAGCACACAGACCCCCCTAATTTACCAAACACTAAGAGTGAATGCCTCGCCAAGCTCGTAGGGAGAAGAGCTCTCACCCATTGTAACCTAAACGGTTTAGCAGTCCAAGCCCTGCTTGATACAGGGGCTCAAGTAAGCATGATTGACAGAACTTGGAAGAATAGATACTTACCTGACATGCCAGTCAGACCCCTTAGCGAAATCATCGAAGAAGAAGAGGAGTTGAAAGTCTACGCGGTAAACGGTGAGGTCCTCCCATTTGATGGTTGGGTGGCCCTTACGGTGAACTTAAAGGGGAATGAAGATCCTAACCTGTCAATCACTGTGCCTTTCCTTGTAAGCAGCCTTGTCATTGAGAGACCCCTACTGGGTTTTAATGTGCTGGAAGTGATGATACAAGAACAACCTGGAAGACTGATCCCAACTCTCACCAGCCTGCTCTGTAACGCCATGGTGATACCAGCCGAGAAGGCAGAACTCCTGGTGAGTTATATCCAGACTGACAGACCCCCTGTCCAGGTTGGTCGCCTACGAACAGGTAAACAAGCCACTGTCATCCCCGCCGGTCAAGTGGCCTGGGTCAAGTGCCAAATCCCCCCCCACGTGGACCTGTCTGACCCCACCTTCCTGTTCGAACCAGATGACAGCAGTTTAGCGCTGGCAGAACTGGATGTTGGAGAAGGCCTGCTGCAAGCGCAAAACCCCAGGAAGCCGTATGTCACCGTGCCTGTGGGAAACAACACAAGGCATAACGTCACTCTCTCCAGGAAGACAGCTCTGGGCAGCATAATAATAATAATAATAATAATAAATCAAATTTATATAGCGCCTTTCATAGAACCCAAGGTCGCTTTACAATCAGGACAAAAAATAGGGCAAGGAAAGTAGGGGGGGAGGGGGAAGAGGGGATGAGGGAAAGTAGGGGATAATGGACCTAATTTAATCTAAAACTAACTGATGGGGAAAGCCTTGGTGAAGAGGTGTGTTTTTAGAGCGGATTTGAAGGTGTCCAGGGTTGGGGCGTTGCGGATTTCGGGGGGGAGAGAGTTCCAGAGGGTAGGGGACGCCACGCTGAAGGCTATGTCCCCAAAAGTCCGTAACCTGGTGCGAGGGATGGAGAGGAGACCTAGATCAGAGGATCGTAGGTTCCGGGATGGAGTGTACTGGTGGAGGAGATCAGACAGGTACCGGGGGGCGAGGGCATGGAGGGATTTGTAGGTGAGGAGCAGGAGTTTGAAGGTGATGCGGAACCTGACTGGAAGCCAGTGGAGATGGATGAGGGTGGGGGTGATGTGCTGCCAGGGCTTGGTGTGAGTGAGAACCCTGGCAGCTGAGTTCTGGACATACTGGAGCCTGTCCAGGGCTTTGCTGGGTACCCCGAACAGGACTCCATTACAATAGTCCAACCGGGAGGTGACAAATGAGTGGATCAGGGTCTCCGCCACAGAGTCTGAGAGTGAGGGTCGGAGACGGGAGATGTTCCTGAGGTGGTAGAAGGCAGACTTGGTGACAGATTTGATGTGGGAGTGAAATGAAAGTGTGGAGTCAAGGGTGACGCCCAGGTTACGGACTTCGAGAGACGGGGAGATGGAAGAGCCGTCAACGTGGAGGAGGAGATCTCCAACCTTCCCGAGCAGTGCCTTGGGGGCCACAACCATGAGCTCTGTCTTTTTGCTGTTGAGTTTGAGTAATTTGGTTGCCATCCAGGTTTTTATAGCGTGGAGGCAGTTGACTACAGACTGTGGGGGGAGCTGGGAGTCATCACGACAGACTCCCCACGGCAAACCCCCATCCCAACCTACTCACCTGAAATCTCCCAGCCCACGGTACCCCCCAACCGTGCTGCTACAACGTCGGCTGTGCCCAGCTCCATCCTGTTCAAACCCCCCGTCGATCTCAGTCACCTCGACGACGAACAACAGACAATAGTCAACCGGATGCTTTGTGAAGAGGCTGGGTCCTTTGCACAAGACAGTGGTGACATTGGGTGCATCCCGAGCCTGCAGATGACAATCGCTCTCCATGATACTGTCCCAGTCCAGAAGACGTACTCATCAGTACCAAAGCCACTGTTTAAAGAAGTAAAAGAGTACATACAGGAACTGTTAATGAAAGGTTGGATAGTCAAGTCAAAGTCTCCATATTCTGCCCCAGTAGTCTGCGTCAGAAAGAAGGACGGCAGCCTACGGCTATGCATCGACTACCGCCTCCTGAACAAAAAGACTGTGCCCGATCGTCATCCACTACCTAGAATACAAGACCTGACTGACACGCTTGGAGGCTATACCTGGTTTAGTATCCTAGACCAAGGGAAAGCCTACCACCAGGGCTTCGTCGCCGAGGGTTCACGACCCTTCACCGCCTTCATCACTCCTTGGGGTCTTTACGAGTGGGTGCGCATCCCATTTGGACTCTCGAATGCCCCTGCAACGTTCCAACGGAGCATGGAGGAGATGCTAGGCCCCCTCAGGGACGAATGCTGTATCCCGTATCTTGACGACGTACTCTGTTACGCAAAGACATTTGAAGAACATGTAGAGACCCTCCGCAAGGTTCTCCAAGCCCTTCAACGTCACGGAGTGAAATTGAGACCTGAGAAGTGTGACCTCTTCAAGCAAGAAGTCAGATACGTGGGTCGCCTTGTGTCAGCAGAAGGGGTCAAGATAGACCCACGAGACATTGAAGCCGTGAAAGCCCTGTCAAGTAAGACACCCAGAACTGTCGGCGAAGTGAGGAAAATAACAGGATTCCTGGGATATTTCCGTTCATACATTCAGGATTTTTCCCGAATTGCCAGACCCATCTACGAGCTACTCCAAATCAAGCCAGGAAAGACCCCAGCCCCAGCGCGGAGTAAGAACATCAAACGCCCCCAGTTGCCCTCCAGAGAGCCCATAGAGTGGACCACGGAACAGCAGAGAGCACTTGAACAACTGATTGACCTTCTCACAAACCCCCCTGTCTTGGCATATCCTGATTTCAACCTACCCTTCAGGTTGCACACGGATGCCTCCGACCAAGGCCTGGGAGCTGTTCTGTATCAACATCAAGATGGAAAACTGAGAGTCATCGGGTACGGGTCAAGAACATTGTCACCAGCCGAACGAAATTACCATATGCACAGTGGGAAATTGGAGTTCCTTGCATTGAAATGGGCTGTGTGTGTGAAATTCCGTGACTACCTGTATTATGCCCCACACTTTACTATCTACACCGACAACAACCCGTTGACCTATGTAATGAGTACTGCCAAGCTCAATGCAGTCGGTCATCGGTGGGTTGGAGAACTGGCAGACTTCCGGTTTGACATCAAATACAGACCCGGAAAGTCCAACATAGATGCAGACACACTTTCCCGCCTTCCCCTGGATATGGAGAGATATGAAAGGACCTGCACAGAAGAGCTCTCTAATGAAGCAGTACGAGCAACGTGGGAAGGAAGCCAAGCAGCTGAAAGGAAAGACGTGGCATGGGTTGCGGCGCTCAACATCGCGTCCCCAGACTCAAACCAGCAGTCTCACCCACACCTACAAACAATCAGTCACGATGAACTGGTGAAGGCCCAAAAAGAGGACCAAGCCATCAACACGATCAGGGAGTTGAAAGAGTCGAACACGAAATTGTCAGACGACGTACGAAGAACCGTAAGCGCAGCAACCCGAAAGCTACTTCATGAATGGAGCAGATTACATATTGAAAATGATCTCCTTTACAGAAAGACCAATCAATACCAACAGTTGGTCCTCCCTGTAAAATATAGAACACTTGCCCTGAAACATCTACATAATGAGATGGGTCATGTTGGAACAGAAAGAGTGATCCACCTCGCAAGAGAAAGATTCTACTGGCCTTTCATGTCCAGAGAGATTGAAGAATATGTGACCCGAAGATGTCCTTGTATCAAGTCTAAGAAGCCGGTCACCCATGTCCGAGCTCCCATGGGCAGCATTACCTCCAACTTCCCATTAGAACTTGTGTGTATCGACTATCTACATCTGGAAACCAGTCGTGGAGGGTATGAATATATCCTAGTGGTGATCGACCATTTCACAAGGTTTGCCCAGGCATACCCCACCAAGAACAAGAGTGGAAAAACAGCTGCAGAGCGTATCTTTAATGACTTTATACCCAAATTCGGTTATCCCTCGAAATTACATCACGACCAGGGTCGAGAATTTGAGAATAAACTGTTCCAAGCACTGCAACGGCTGTCTGGGGTCGGCCACTCTAGAACATCACCCTACCATCCACAGAGCAACCCAGCGGAGCGGCTCAATCGGACCATACTACAGATGTTGAGGACATTGACTGAAAATGAGAAATTGCGGTGGAAGGACCACCTCCCGCATGTGTTACACGCGTACAACTGTACCAAACATGAATCAACGGGTTACTCACCTTTTTTCCTACTCTACGGTCGTCATCCACACCTCCCCGTTGACCTGTTGTTTGGGTTAACGAAGAAAGAGGAACCGTACTCACCCAGAGGATACGCGGAGCAATGGGCTGAGAAGATGTCTGAAGCCTATCGGATTGCTTGCGAACATAGCAAAAAGTCCAGTGCAAGAGGAAAAGTAACTTATGACAAGAAAACAAAAGGAGTAGTGCTGCAGTCAGGAGACAGAGTTCTGGTGAGAAACCTCAATCAGCGTGGAGGACCAGGCAAGTTGAGATCGTACTGGGAGAAGGCGATCTACGTGGTCAAAAGCCAGCTCGCTGAGAGTCCAGTATACATTGTCTGCCTTGAACATGGAGACCAGAAAAAGACCAGAACACTACACCGAAATCTCTTACTGCTGGTAAATGATTTGCCCGTGGAAATGACTCCACCACCAGCCAGAACTGTCCCTGCGAAGAAAACGAATGACAGACCAAGACAAGGAAGAATGTCAGACACACAAAGACAAGTAGAGACAAGGGACAGCAATGACAGTGATTCGGATGATGACAGTGACAAAGGATACTGGCTAAGGATACCTGTTGAAAGGACAGAGGAAAGATCACTTGGACACCGTGAACGACGACCTGAAGTCATGCCAGGCCTGCGCCCTGAGAGTGAAGACGACAGGGGAGGAAACATGGATGGGAATTTGCCTGTCTTGGCCAGACCGGAGGGAGATGTTAGTGAATCAGGGGAAGAAGAAGAAAGGGAGACCCCCCGAGCTCACTCTCCAATACCCCAAGCTCACTTTCCAATACCCCAACCCCACTCCCAAGCTCACTCTCCAATACCCCAACCCCACTCCCAAGCTCACTCTCCAATACCCCAACCCCACTTCCAAGCTCACTCTCCAATAGCCCAACCCCAACCCCAAGCTCACTCCCCCGTAGCCCAGCTCAATCTCCGAACCCCTCCACTCTCGCCGGTAGAACAGGTCCAGTCAGAGGTTAGGAGGTCTGCCCGTGACAGAAGGCCTAAACAATGTCTCACGTATGATATGCTAGGTGAACCGTCAGTGCAGAACAAGGTGACCGTGAATTCAGTAGTACAGTGGCCACCGATGGTGCCCGCACCACACCACAGTCCACTACCACATCAATTGATACCCTTCGTAATGCCATGGTTGCATTCAATTTTTTACAGCCTTCCACGACATGGCCAGTATGCTTACCGTCCAGCCGTCACCCACGGTCCGCCCATGGGAAGTTTGTTAGGGGTTCACGCCTGAGGGTGATATTGGATGGGTGTATTTAGTGATTTTCGGAAATGTCAGGAGCCATTTTTTTAAGGTCAGGGAGTGTGTGATGCCCACTAGAAGTGGTATCATGTTAATATCTTTAGATTATGTGTCAAAACAGTGTGAACATATGGGTACAGGATTACCTCCATCAGAAACAAGTTAGAAGAGTCATTTATATGTAATGGGAGACATTAACATAATCTGGTCAATAGGTGGCGGTATAGGACTGGTGTTTAGTGACTTCGCCTTCCAGGGACCCGTTACTGTGTGCTTAGGAACGCACGAGGCAATCTCAGCCTCACAACCGGGAGGAGCCAGAGTCAATAACATCGTGTCTGCACCTTTCCTTTGTCAAATGATTAACTACAACCTGTTTCATAGGTGGGTAATATACTACAAAACACACATAAAGGTTAACAAGGATACATGCAATGTCGAGGGTTCAAATGAAGTAACTATTGTCGATGTTTGAGTCAAGTTTAAGAAGTTTAAGACGACAGGTAACGTGGTTGAGAAGCAGACCGTCTATTGATGGCGCCACGTTTCGTTGGTACATTTAAATAGTGTTGGAACACAATTGTCCATTTAAGCACTAACGTGTCGAAGTTAAGTATCTCCAAGGGGATTATAAAGGTTTATGTTTTGAAATACATACTGTGTTGGGTTGAATTGCTGTGTAGTAAATGTGTATATTGTGTACAAGATGGTTAGAGGGAAAGTACTTTAGCTTACCCTACCAAGAAGGTAGCTAAACACCGGGGCTGTACCACATGCTCTCTCTCTCTCTCTCTCTCTCTCTCTCTCTCTCTCTCTCTCTCTCTCTCTCTCTCTCTCTCTCTCTCTCTCTCTCTCTCCTCTCTCTCTCTCTCTCTCTCTCTCTCTCTCTCTCTCTCTATTGCGCCCTCAGTTAAATGTAAATATAAATCTATTCCCTTGAGTTATACCATGGTCACGGTTTAGCAAATTCCTAGTAGGGTTGAGAACGGCCCGATACAAATATATATATAAATGTACTTTCAGTGCACATTTGAGTTTCAATAGAACTTGAGACAGGAACACAACTATGGATAACACTGAGGTGTGGAGGTATTTCGGTATACTAGAGAATAGTGGATATGACTGATGATAAGTGACTGATGATAAAGGTAACACTTATTGGTGATTTAAGGAATTGTTTGACAGACAATGAGAATGACAGTGTTGGTTAAAAGACATACTATGGTCCCTTCCAACATGCCTAGACATGTCTAGACAGAGGTTAACAGGATAATGTTTCTCTTCTCACGTGCTTATATTTAAGACGCCAAATATGTATAAAGACATAAGTAATCACAATGTACAGTATATAATACTGGATAACTACATTTAAAAGGAAAATGCTATTGAAGTGAACCAGGGTATCCTAAAAGGGTAGAATGTGTGTTGCAATGATGAATATGCTTTTGAATTAATAACAAGTATGGGATTATAATTGAATGTATTGAAGTAATGTAACGAATTGAACTGGATGATGATACAATGATGATACAATGATTATACAATGATGATACAATGATGATACAATGATGATACAATGATGATGATGATTGATTGATTATTCCATTGAATGAATAAATGTTGTTGAAATATACAACCGGGAGGAGCCAGAGTCAATAACATCGTGTCTGCACCTTTCCTTTGTCAAATGATTAACTACAACCTGTTTCATAGGTTAAACATATCTCTGCTATCAGGTGCCATATCCTGGTACCTGTAACATCTACTCTCTACTACTATGCACTCAACACTGCAGCACCCAAGTTTCAGCACTGTTTGATGAACATTGTTACTCAGCTGTAAGAGTTGTACCCTTCCTGCTGACTTGTCGTACAGAACTTGTAAGACGCTTTGGATAAAAGTGTCAGCTAAATGACAAAATGTAAATGTAAATATTTCTCTACCCCAGATATTCTGCTCGTCACATTGTGATAAGAAATGTTTCTGTTTGTTCTACGGTTCCCTTGTCGGTACAGCGGTTAGCTTGTTTCCGGTGAGGAATGCTAACAATGCTAACCACCCGTTCACACAGCGGTTAGCTTGTTTCCGGTGAGGAATGCTAACAATGCTAACCACCCGTTCACACAGCGGTTAGCTTGTTTCCGGTGAGGAATGCTAACAATGCTATCCACCCGTTCACGTCATGTCATGGTGGGACTCCGAGGGATTACGTTATTTTTTTCTCTCAGTATTATGTGAATGAATTAATAGTCTTAAAGTTAAAATCAAGTGACAGCATGTCCCCATCAGTCAAAATGTCCGTAGGCCTACTGATTTTATTTTCATAGTTTCAAAATGAAGAGACCAAAAAAAACACAATTACAATCTTGAGTGAATTAACTGTTTGAATAGAAGACCAATTAAGTAATTCATTCAATCTTTATTTAATCTCGAAAGACCATTGAGAGCAGTCTCTGATTTACAATGATGTCGAGAGGAACAAAAACAATATAAAAACAATCAAAACAACTACAGATTGAGGTGAAATGTTTGGCTGTTATAGATGTAAACTGACCGATGGATACTACTAGAGTATTGAGTTTTTTTTTTCGTTTTTTTTTTCCACTTTTTCTCCAGTTTTTCTCTGATTTTCTCCCATCCCAATTTTCGTCGTTATGCCAATTCCCCCCTCCCCTTCCTGGTCGTTGCTGGCATTTGCCACCCACTGGTCGGTCTAGGGAGTCCTGAAGTCTAACAGATGCTTCCTCCGTCATATAGGAGACAGCCAGCAATCTCTTTTCACCTGCCAGCGCGGACTCTCATTGGTGTAGAGTGTAACGCGTGGGAGGTCACACTACCTTCAACATATCCCTTCTTTGCTGTGCAGGCGCCCTGACCGACCTGTAGGAGTCGCTGTTTACAACGACCAGAATACCACCCCACCGGCTTCCTTCCCGCTGACTCTGCCAATTGAACCAGTATGACAGCCGCAGGCCGGCTGAGCCGGAGGCAACACTGACAGCCGGATTCGATACCGGTGTCTCTTGCGTTGGTGAAGAGCGCTTAGACCGCTGCGCCACCCAGCCGCCTTACAGTATTGAGTTTTAAGGTGCTTTTCCACGTGTCAGGGGGCACAGAAGCTAAAAGCAGATTTAGTGCAAAATTCTGTGCAGTTCAGGACAGTATAACCTCTAGCTCACATGATCTACAACCACTGTAAGTGACATTTTATAGGTCTGTTAAACCATCACCTGCAGCCGATAACGTTTAGCGTTCGTTTGCACAGGTGAAAGTGGTTTGATTGCAGTTGATATAGATATATATATATAATTATTACATGTTGCACACATGCTCCCTGAAGAAGACCTGAATGAATTTGGTCGTTAAAGAACCCAGGGCGCTTATGCAAAGAGTAGGGGGGGTTCCCCGACGTTCCTGGCCAAATTCCCAATCAGGTCTCTGACATCAGGGCCACCTAATCATCCCTTCCCCTTAAATTATAAATTGTAAATTATATTGACCATATTGATCAAATTGTTTACACTGCCTGTGTTGTCTTTTACTACCTGTATACTGTGTTGTTTTACTACCTGTACCCCTCCCCCCTCCCCCCCATGCTGCTATGATGCCTGAATTTCCCCAAGGGGATCAATAAAGGAATATCTTATCTTATCTTATCTTATCTTAATTGAGTGATATCAATCCCTGTCTCCTGAGCCGTTCAGCCAGTGTGTAGTGTGATGTGTGCCTGGTGCCAGTGTGTCGTGTGATGTGTGCCTGGTGCCAGCGTATGGCAGGCATTGAGCCTGCTGCATAGCCCAAGGTTGGGTGCTACCAGTGGTGGTGAAGGAGGCAATTTCCACCCTAGATTGTGGGGAGCGCTTTGAGTGTCTATAAAAAGCGCTGTATAAATGTAATGAATTATTATTATTATTATTATTATTATTATTATTATTATTATTATTATTATTATTATTATTATTATTATTATTATTATTATTATTATGGTTGTAGTATGTTGTGTGGAGCACACGCTCCCTGAAGAAGACATGTCACGGTTGTAGTATGTTGTGTGGAGCACGTCTATACTACTGTGCTACTATACTTATACTACTACAGTACCTATCATGCTAATATGTCTAAACTACTATGCTACTATACTTACACTACTACCTATCATGCTAATATGTCTATACTACTATGCTACTATACTTATACTAATACCTATCATGCTATTATGTCTATATACTACTATGCTACTATACTTATACTACTACCTATCATGCTATTATGTCTATATACTACTATGCTACTATACTTATACTACTACCTATCATGCTAATATGTCTATACTACTATGCTAATATGTCTATACTACTACGCTACTGTACTTATACTGTCTACTACCTATCATGCTAATATGTCTATACTACTATGCTACTATACTTATACTGTCTACTACCTATCATGCTAATATGTCTATACTACTATGCTACTGTACTTATACTGTCTACTACCTATCATGCTAATATGTCTATACTACTATGCTACTGTACTTATACTGTCTACTACCTATCATGCTAATATGTCTATACAGTACTATGTACTCAGAGTGTAACACCTAAGCTCGACACTCTTTGATGAACAATCTTACTAAGTCGCTTTGGATAAAAGTGTTCAGCTAAATGACTAAATGTAAATGTAATAGCAATAACATAGCTATAGCAGTGTAACTTGTGTTTTACATAGTAATTAATTTATTGATTCATGAAACTGGACCTGTCACGGTTATAGTATGTACTTTTCTTGTACTGGTTTGCTCTGCTGTGTTTTTGAAAATATACCCCATTTACTACCATAGTGTCTTTATACCTGCATCACTGTACCTTAATTAATCTGATTAGCACTATTATTCAGTAGTAGTAGTGGTACTAATTTATATATTTTATACCCAGTATACCTCTTAACTCAATCAGCGCCAGAGGGCGATGTGTACTGTGTGGTTAAAAGGCCAGCGTTCTAAAGTATAGGAATACATGGCGGTGTTTGCAGGGCTATAACTATATTATATATTATAGCTATGGATACAATACTATTGCCCATTTGACATCGAGTATCTATCGTTCAATATGTGAAAAAGAAAAAAAAATCATCCATACATTCCCGTTTTATACCGTGGTGAATATAAGTATGGTTTTAGAGCGGTCTAGGGTAATTCATGGGAGGCTGGTAATAGCCCCCAACGTGTATTATACTAAATACATTGGCGTTTTTTTATGCTTTGATCGTCACCAACGGAATACGTTATGGATAGCGTTACACACATACGCTCGGAACCCAATGAAGGCATGCTTTGATAAACGCAAGATTGATATCATATAGCCCTTACCTTGACTAGGATGTGCCCCAAAAAGAATATTCCAATTATCTGATCGCGAGTCCCAGTATTGGTGTTGATCGTGTCACCAACATAATCCGCCATACATCATCCATCTGGAGCATTTGACGCTCCTCAAGCCAATCGGGACAACCGATTTCCTTGCCCGACATGGAAAAGTCCGCCCGGACCAATATAATCGACGCACAGCCCAAGACACAGAGTTTCAAAGGGTGCTCGATACCGCCGCCTGGTAGGATGCGGCCGGTATTGCACTTTTGGGATCTCAGACTATTTTGCAAACCAAAATACTATACTTTATATTATAGCACATGCATGAGCCTGGTCTCTTTTGAACTATGACATTCTGAAGTCTCTGATACAATAAAGAAAATTCACTTTTAGTGCTGATGAAATAGAGTAACATAGGCCTGAACTTGAGTTGTAGAAAAACTTGTTACTCACGTTTTTCTGTAGTAGTTAGTAGTCCAGAAATAGTATTTCCCCAAAAATTGGTATGGCTGAAAAGACACCCTTCAGGTCCATAGCCTGAAGTCTCGTGTAGTACATGTCCAAATTTCATAAAAACCTGTTCAGAAATGAGTGATTAGGAGCGATACAAAAGTTTCATTTTTTAATAAAAAAAAATATATATATAATTATCATTTCATTTGGACTGTGGGGGTGCTTAATGTCTGAAGGAGTCGACGGAAGGCTTCTTGTCCGCTGCAAAAGCATGCAATTGGTCCACTGATGGATACATCTTGATATTTGTCTAGTCTAGTGTGTTCATTAGATGGGTGAAATCCTCTTTCAGTGCCTCTGTGCCTGTTTTCTTAGGCAGTTAGCCTCTGGTATGTGTGGCCTCTTTTCTTTTGGAAAGAATGATAAAAAAATTATTATAATAATAATAATCTTTTTATTTTTTATTTTTTTTATTTGACTAATAGGTTGGTAGTCGACTACGGCTCCTTTCGATCGATTAGTTGACTATTCGACTAATAGGGGTCAGCCCTAATATATATATTGTATTAAAAAAGATGCACACCCAAGCTGCTAGAGGTCACCAAAGTGCATGTTGCAAGAGGTTAAAGTGTTAGTAGTGAAATATGAGTTATAGAAATCGAGTCGGAAAAAGGCGAATATTGACGCTAAGAAATGCACGCCGCCATCCAAATTGAACTCTGCCATTGGAAATGGGAGATTTGGCCCGATCCATATGTGTTACGATTAGTACGCTTCTTCGGCATGGTGATGAACCCAGGTGGCAGAGTATAATGAGACAGAAGTCGACGTGGTGATGAACAGTTTACTTCACAAGACAAAAACACGACTGACATACAAAGGTAACATTTAGCAATGATCGCGCACAGGAGGGCAGGACAGACAACCAGGGGTGCAGTGCTGGGCATACGCGGTCAAACGACGTTTGGGCTTCGTCACTGAGGCAAGTGCGCGCATCCTATTATTATGCAAAGTCTAGGTGATAAGTGCCGGCCGGGGTATACCCCGGCCGGCACTTATCACCTAGACTGTGTGTGTGTGTGTGTGTGTGTGTGTGTGTGTGTGTGTGTGTGTGTGTGTGTGTGTGTGTGTGTGTGTGTGTGTGTGTGTGTGTGTGTGTGTGTGTGTGTGTGTGTGTGTGTGTGTGCGTGTGTGCGTGTGTGTGGAGTGTTGGGCGTGTGTTATGTGACAAAAGACCGCCCGTCTCGTCCCCAACTCCGACTCATGAAAGAGGAGAGAGACATGTATGCACGTGCGCGCGGCAGCGCGCGTGCACGTGGCGTTTGGCCTTGGCCCATATTACGACTGCACCACTGCAGACAACACTAATATACACAGACTAATTGACAAGACACTGATAGACACAGAGGGTAATTACAAACAGGACACAGGTGTGATAGACAGAACCAACCGAACACAGAGTATACTGGGAAAACAATAACAATTAAACAACCAGACTAACACATATTTACAAACCACAGACAGGGGAACACAAGACTAACACAGTGGAGACAACAACAACAACAACAACAACAACAACAACAACACAGATAATACACATAACAAACACAACTGAGTGACAATAAATAATAATGAGTTGGTGTGTGAGCTGATGCCAGATCTGCATCAGCCCACCGGTTGGCAATGTTATGTTCTGAGGGTTATTGATGGGGGGTTGTGAATGTGAATGTCTGGGTCCTGGTCCCCCGGAGGAAGTGTTACACATATGTGCAACTTGGCGATACTAAGGTCATTTATAGGCCTGATATTCTATATTCTTTAATAATCATATTTCAAATTGCATGTGTCCGGATGGCAGAATTCAGTACTGTCTCTACAAAAATCTCCTGTTTAATCATCTTCCCTTTATTCATTTGCTTCGGTTCTTTGTACACGTGATCTCAAGAAGATGCTGAATGAGCTCAGTGGCAATTTTTCATGTCTGGTCATTTTTAGCATGGTGTTATTCACCGTCAAAGAAGAAAAAAAATTGATATTCTCCTTTGGTTCATCACAATTTACTCAAGCCTAGTAACAGACACACTATTTCTGACACATTTCTGTGAATACATTCCTTGAGATCCATAGATGTCCCTAGATATCAAGAACATGCAAATGGACCTTGTAGAAGTGGAGCAATCTTCCATTTACTTATCTTTATTTATTTAACCTTTATTTAGCCAGATAAAACATTAAGAACAGGTTTCTTATTTACAACGTCGATCTGGTCTGTAGTATGTATCTTTTAGGCATTTGAATCTAATCTAATCTCGGTGGTCTTTGTTGACCTGTGGATTTCTCCCCATTCAATTCCCTCAGTCTCTGCACAAATGGCCTCCCCCTCTTTTCCCCTTTGTGTGTGTCTGAAACAGACACATTTCACCCGGACCTTTGGATGGAGTCTCTGAACGTCCCCCAGAGTGTTGTAAACGTATATCCCAGCCCCCCCCCCCCCCTGAGGGCAGAGCGGAAGGCAGCGCTCAGCAGGATCCCGCCTGGCCGGGTCCCTCCTCTCCTTATAAAAGGAGGCGGAGAGAGACTCAGGGGCTCACAGACACTTTGCACCCCAGGATGGATCACACCTCCTCCGTCTCTACTGCCACCACCGCCACACGGTCAATGAGCTAACCGGAGCCCTGCTACCCACACGCCGGTCCTCTGCTCCTGCTCCTGCTCCTGGCTGCTGGCCTCACCAGCGCCCTGTATCTGTCAAAAGGCACTCTTGAACCACTCCTCAGGATCTAGAGACTCTTAATAAGAGGTTGCAGCTCCCTAAAGGCACTTTGGATTGTGAGTCACTGAGAAGATATTTTTGCATTTTTGTTTTTGCATTTTGTATACTTTAGTTTTGTATGTTTTCTTGTATAGTGTTTGGTCTTTATTCTTCTTTTACTTTTTTTTTAACTGTATGGAGCACAGTCTCAGGGGGCTCATACAGAACCAAGCATTTCACTGTCATGTACATGTACCTTATATGTGACAAATATATTTACCTTACCTTGCTACTGTACCTCTCTATCTTTTTTATGCTTGCTTATGCCTGTATTTTTTTGTACTGTTGTGAAGCACTTTGAACCGCAACTTCTGTATGAAAAGTGCTATACAAGTAAAGTTATTATTATTATTATTATTATTATTATTATTATTATTATTATTATTATTATTATTATTATTATTATTATTATTATTATTATTAGATAACGTAGCCCTTATTCCAAGGGATACAGTCCAGCTACGAGATATGGCATCGATGCAAAATGTTGTCAAAGGATGTGATTTTAAGATCCACAAAATAAACAACATTCGACTACAGATTAGATTGTGGCTGATGGAAAACGTTGTTGCATTTGAGGCTATCGACGTGTGTTTTATTTCTGTCTACAGGTGCGGGGACAATGGCGTTCCCTTCCCTGCGCTTGGTGGCGCTGGCTGCAGTGCTGACCTGCTGCGTCGGGGCCCAGGAATACTACGAGGGCAGAAAGGGCAACAAGAGAACCAGGACGAAACCTGTGGCTTCAAATATTCACGATGGACAAGGTGAGAAAATATCATGAAGAACAAGACTCTGTTGTCTGACCGGCACTTGGCACACGTTACACCCACAATGTGATTGTAATGTGTGCACCACAATTGTAAATTATAGAATCGCAAGTGAGTGTATTGCAAATTAGAGCTATTTAATGCTACTTCTATTGGTTTTTATTTTGTTTTTTCACTGATGACACTGCTGACTTGTCGTACAGAACTTGTAAGTCACTTTGGATAAAAGCGTTCAGCTAAATTGCTAAATTAAATTAAATGAATGACTGCTACAAGGAGCCAAAAGAAAAGTTTTCCCACTTGTTTATTCTGTAATATATGACATTGACAGGTGTGACAAATAAAGTGAATCTGAATCTGAAAACAAGTTTACAGGCTCATAGTTTGTGTTGAATGTTCATTAGGATGATGTCAAGAAGTATTTTACGTGCTAAAAACAAGCCTGGTGGCTGAGAACTTGAAGCGTCTGTGAGATTCTGAATCTACTAGCCTGGTGGCTGAGAACTTGAAACGTCTGTGAGATTCTGAATATACTAGCCTGGTGGCTGAGAACTTGAAGCGTCTGTGAGATTCTGAATCTACTAGCCTGGTGGCTGAGAACTTGAAGCGTCTGTGAGATTCTGAATCTACTAGCCTGATGGCTGAGAACTTGAAGTGTCTGTGAGATTCTGAATCTACTAGCCTGATGGCTGAGAACTTGAAGCGTCTGTGAGATTCTGAATCTACTAGCCTGATGGCTGAGAACTTGAAGTGTCTGTGAGATTCTGAATCTACTAGCCTGGTGGCTGAGAACTTGAAGCGTCTGTGAGATTCTGAATCTACTAGCCACTGCAGCCAGCCTGATCTCGCTTAAGATATGTAAATAAAGTACTAATCAACCACAGGAAAAGGTACATATTGTACGTTGTGTTATAGTCATGAGTAATATATTGACTTATTTATGAAAATGAACAACGTGGAGCGGCTGAGTGGTGCAGCGGACATTGCGCTCGTCACCAACACAAGAGACACCGGTATCGAATCCGGCTGTCGGCGTTGCCTCCGGCTTGGGCCGGCCGTCATACTAACTCAATTGGCAGAGTTAGCGGTGGGAAGTCGATGGGCGTTGTAAGCAGCGACTCCTACAGGTCGGTCAGGGCGCCTGCACAGCAGAGACAGGAAAATGGCGGGGGCAGTGTGAGCCTCCTACACGTTACTCCTCGCCAAATGAGAGTCCGCGCTGGCAGGTGAAAAGATGTGACTGGCTGCCTCCACATGTATCGGAGGGGACATGTGATGGGCTTCTATCCTCCCTACAACCGGCCAGTGGGGGGCACATGCGAGCAACGTTCAAGACAGGGGAGGGGAGAATTGGAACGGCTAAATTGGGATGGGAGAAAAATAGAAAAAAGGAGGAGAAAAAGTGGAGAGAAAAAAAGGAAAATGAACAACGTGTACATATTACAAACAAGATATACTGTAGATGTATACTTTATTGCCATTTCAACACATGGTTATTATTGGGATTTGTCTCGGTGCAATGCTCATTTCAGCATAAAACAGTGAAAGAGAACATACAAGAATACATACAATGCAATCCCTGAAGTAGAAGAAATATTTCACAAACATTTCATATGACCCGTGAGTTCCTAAAAATGCTACAGTGCATAAAAGAGCTCAGTGCTCCTTTTAAAGTGCATTATTGCCTTAAAGTGCTTGCCTTAGGGCTTGAGTCCATATTAATAATATAATAATATATTGACGTATTTACAAATAAATATATTATATCATTACATTTCTTTTAACTTTTAACGTTTTCAGAAAACATTGGAGTTTGAGTTCCTTGCTTTGATGAGCCCGTGTTGTGCAGCCGGTTGACGAATAAAAGTTAGTTCTTTAACCCTCTCACTACCACACTACAGAGACGGTTACTGTAGTATGGTTGTGAGAGTGTTAGCCCTTTGTCGTGTGGCCATGAAAGGGTTAACGTGACTCAGGGTCTATCAATCTTGTCTGCAGTGTATCTGTTATCCGCTAAATAATAGGCCTGCTGTATATCATCTTACCAGCCATGGTGTTAATGTCCTACGGCGTCAGGTTATCACATGATTCTGTATCATACTCAACACATGATTTACTCCGTTCTATTTGAGATTTAAGATAAGATCTTGTTTTAATCTATATTTCTACATGACAAATGGAGATTCTGACATGAATATAGAGCGCCAGACACATGACACGGGGTTTGGAAAATCAAGTTTAAAGGTGCTGTAAGTGGTATTTTATCGTTAAAATACGTGGGTGGTCTACATGTTAAAATAATAACTCTACATTCCGACGGCCATACCAGGACATGTATTTACTGTTTACTGCAGAGCGGAGGGACTGGGAGACCCATGTTACTGACCAGACACTCTGTATCAGTGATGGCTGTTTACTGCAGAGCGGAGGGACTGGAAGACCCATGTTACTGACCAGACACACTATATCAGTGATGGCTGTTTACTGCAGAGCGGAGGGACTGGGAGACCCATGTTACTGACCAGACACTCTGTATCAGTGATGGCCAGGCTGTTTACTGCAGAGCGGAGGGACTGGGAGACCCATGTTACTGACCAGACACTCTGTATCAGTGATGGCCAGGCTGTTTACTGCAGAGTGCAGGGACTGGGAGACCCATGTTACTGACCAGACACTCTGTATCAGTGATGGCTGTCAGAATGTAGAGCTACTTAAAAAAAATTAAAAAAAAAACCACTCACAGCACCTTTAAAGGAACACGCCAACATTTGGGGAAATTAGCTTACTGTCTTCTCCAGAGAGAGACAAGAAGATAGATACCAGTTTCCTCTCTGTGCGTTCAGTAGAAAGCTATCTGGCTGCACGTTAGCCTAGCTTAGCACAATGAATGGAATGGCTGGTTAGCCTAGGCCAGGGGTCGGCAACCTGCGGCTCCGGAGCCGCATGCGGCTCTTTAGCCAATCAGCTGCGGCTCCCTGGCCCAAAAAAAATAAAAAATTATATATATTTTGTCTCTTATTTTGGAGATCGATGTCATACTGTGACACTGAAATGAAAAAATATTTCATCAACTAAAATATTTAGTCAACACAAATATTTCATCAACTAAAATATACAGTACGTCACACCCCGCGCCTCTCCCTGCCGTCTGCAAGTGGCTAATCTTGAGTTTCCGACCCCCCAATAAGCTAACCATGGATAAATCCAAAAAAAGGAAAGTCTGAGGAAAATAGAGGGTTTAATTCAGCATGGACAGATTAATTTGCTTTCACGACTAACGATGCCTGTATGCCTGATATGTGGTGCGAAATTTGCGAACAACGAAAAATTCACTTTTTATTTTATAGATTTTATAGATTTTTTTATAAGGACTCAAATAGAGCTGCATAGTTCAGGGTTTTATTTCAAAGTAGGTCTACAGATGCCAGCGTTTTTTCTCCTTTTCTGTGTTTTATTTCAAATTAGGTCTACACACATGGTAGTCTTTTTTCAAAGTGGACTACTTTTTATTTTATAAATGTTCCACAAATAAGGGAAGGACTCAAATATACCTGAATAGTTCAGGGTTTTATTTCAAAGTCGGTCTACAGACACCAGTGTTTTGTCTCCTCTTCTGTGTTTTATTTAAAAATAGGTCTACACAGCCAGTATTTTTTCTCCTCTTCATAAGAGTTTGAGGTTTTCCTTTGTTATAACAGGTCAAAACAGCAATAAAAAGTCAACATTTTTCTTTTTGTTGCTTTATAATTCCATTAATGCAACAAACATGTGTGCTATAAGTATAAAGTATAATAAATCGCAAATTACTTTGGGTATAAAATTGTCAGGCGTGTTATGCTAAATGTGGGGTATGTATGCTTGGGGGTATATAAAACATTATACACTGTGTTATCTTCATTTTAAGGGTAAATAGGTTGTGCTGCTCCCTGAGCATTTTATTTTGTGGGAGGGGGGAAAAGTGGCTCTTTTGATAGTAAAGGTTGCTGACCCCTGGCCTAGGCATTGTCCAACTAACACCTCTCCTGCTTCCAGTCATCGTGCTAAGCTAGGCTAACATGCAGCCAGTTCAGCTTTCTACTGAACGCACAGAGAGGAAACTGGTATCTATCTTCTTGTCTCTCTCTGGAGAAGACAGTAAGCTAATTTCCCCAAATGTTGGCGTGTTCCTTTAATCAAAATGAGCTTGAGTCACTGTAACCATTCAAATCTTCAAATCGTTTCTCTAATTAATAATAATAATTAATTGCATAATATATAGCGCTTTTCTGTTTTTCTAGACACTCAAAGCGCTTGTAGGGTGGGAATTGCCTCCTTCACCACCACTGGTAGTAGCACCCAACCTTGGGCTATACGCAGGCACCAGGCACACATCACACGACTACACAATGGCTGAACAGCTCAGGAGACAGGGATTGATATCAGTCAATTAAGGGGAAGGGATGATTAGGTAGCCTTGATGTCAGAGACCTGGGTTCTTTAACGACCGAATTCAGTCGATGTTGTTGTGACATGTGACCCCTATTCCCGCACACGCACGCACACACACACACACACAGCCATGCTGGACGAAGACTGCAGCCTGGAGCTCTCCTTCCTGCTGGACAGCTCGGAGAGCGCCAAGGAGAACCACGAGCGGGAGAAGCAGTTCTCCATGGACGTGGTGGACGGGCTGCAGAGCGTGCGGCTGCAGACGGGCCGGCGGCTGAGCTGGCGAGTGTCCCTGCTGCAGTACAGCAGCCACGTCATCACGGAGCAGGCCTTCCGCGACTGGAGGGGCAGCGACAACTTCAAGGCCCGCGTGGCGCCCATCCAGTACATCGGCCACGGCACCTACACCACGTACGCCATCACCAACATGACCAAGCTGTACCTGGACGAGTCCACGGCCGGCAGCATCAAGGTGCGTGTTTTGGGACATTTTGTTTACATTTACATTTAGAATGTATATAAGTCACTAGTTCATATGTTTATATGTTTATATGCTTATAAAAAATAAAAGTGCTTTCTCTAGCTGGCAAGCAGGCCAAGAAAATGCTTAAAAAAAACAGCATTTAAAAGTGAATTGTATCCTTCGACTAGTGACATCCTTGAAAATGAAAAAATAGTGCTTGGAAAAGTACTTAAAAGTCCTTGAATTTTATTTCGCAATGTCTGTGTGGGAACCCTGTGTAATAAAACAAAAACTTGAACCTTTAACCCCTCCTCAAGGTGGCTGTCCTGCTGACGGACGGAACGTCGCACCCCAGAAACCCCGACATCTTCTCCGCCGTCGCCGACGCCAAGAACCAGGGGGTGAAGTTCTTCACGGTGGGCATCACCCGTGGCGCCAACGAGCCCGCCAACGTGGCACAGCTCCGCCTGCTGGCCAGCTCGCCCGCTGCTCGCTTCCTGCACAACCTGCAGGACCCCGACATCCTGGAGAAAGTCCTCGTGGAGATTGTGAGTGTTGTTCTGTTTATTTGTTTATTTAACCCAGGGGTTCTCAAAGTTTTACATTTTATTTAGGATATTTTTTGGGGACCCCACACTTAACGTATCACGTGACTTCAACGTGGAATTAAGGAATATCAAAATAAAAGCACACGTTGTTGAATTCGATCATGCATATTTATTAGACAATTTTATTACAGCACTATAAGTTATCAATACACATTTATAAAACGAGGCATGTTTTATCTGGCCAAATAAAGGTTAAATATTGTTTTTTTAAATGTTGCCAGACATTTTTTTTTATAATTTTTTTCTTGCCAATTTATATATAACAGCTTTTATCCAAAGTGCTTTACAATTTTTGCTCACCGACGGCGGAGGCGACCGCGCAAGGTGCCGACCTGCTCATCGGGAGAGCAGTTAGGGGTTAAGTGTCTTGCTCAAGGACACTTCGACACACACTGCCCGGGGGAGGAGCGGGAATCGAACCGGGAACCTCCCGGATTACCAGACGACTGCTCTACCTCCCGAGCCACTGTCACTCCTTGGCATACAAACAAAGGCATACCCAACAAAGGCCAGGGCAACAGTGGCTCAGGAGGTAGAGCAGTCGTCTGGTAGTTGGAAGGTTCCCGGTTCCATTCCCGTGCGCTGAGGAAACAAATATTAAAGTGCTTTTGGACATGACAGATATATACATTTAAATGTTCGTTTTTTGCCGCAATGAGAGTCGAAATGCTTCATCGAGGGTTGGATATAACATGTATAGTCAGCGTTGAAACGTGGGAGGACTTGTTGACGTGTTCCTGCAGACCTCAGGAGTGACAGCGTAATGTTACAGTGCAGCGAAAAAAGGAAAGCAACTCAATGACCGCTTTAGATTCAGCTCTTTGTTCAGATGTACAGAAAAATCCTTCTCACATTCTTTCAAAAGAAGCGCCTGACAACTGTGTGTTATGCCCGTCCCCCCCGTCCATTAGGATTTACCTCCACAATAGTAACACACGCCTTGTAACAGGCGGGACCCTCTGGTGGGCTGGTGTCAGGTGGGACATATTCAGGTTTCAACAGTGATATATCCTCTCTTTGTGATAACACAGGTATTACCGAGGAATTCCTCCACCGGTTGACTCCTTGCCAGTGTTTGCACAGCAGGACAAAGCTTGGCATGAATCATAATCCGAGCAACTCCCCTCTGTGGTTGAATTTGTGCATTAATGCTTTAAGAGACCGCATCTGTTTATATCACAACATCTGTTTATATCACAACATCTGTTTAGATCATAATATCTATTTAGATCACACAACGTCTATTTAGATCACAACATCTATTCATATCATGACATATATTTATATCAGAACGTCTATTTATATCACAACGTCTATTTATATCACAACTTCTATTTAGATCACAACGTCTAACGTCTATTTAGATCACAATGTCTATTCATATCATAACATCTATTTAGATCATAACATTTATTTATATCATAACATCTATTTAGATCATAAAATTTATTTAGATCATAACATCATTTAGATCTTAACATCTAAGGCTTCTTTTCAATAGTCATGAAAGTTATTACTTGGCCCATGCCATATCATCAATGTCCAATCCCTGCTTTCTATCAGTGGTGCCTATGCAATAAAGCAGATGACTTAAAACTACTGTAAAGATTCATTCGTTTAATATGCTTTTTATTATGCAATTGTAACACATTTGACATTGCTCGTGAAGACCGGACTCATATCTCTTATAGAAATTTAATATTGACATGTTTAAGATTCTGTTTATTTAACGTTATCACCGTTTTGCCTTTTTCCACACAGACCAACTTGGCCGACGAAGGGGTCAGTATTACTATATTTCTATTGCTAAACAGCGTAATATTTTCACATGTGGTAACATAATTAAGTATAGAGCCCCCATGTGGCTGCATAGAGATCCATTTCAATCCATCTCAAATGGATTTGTGTTGTGTTTGTGTTAATTACAGCTCCAATGAAATGATGTGGATGAAAAAAGACCTTGTCTTATTTATAGGAAGCGCTACCTTATCATTTCATCGAGCTGTAATTGACACAACATTAAGGATTCAACATCCACGATGATATCACCAGTGGCCACATTCAAACTCATTTACAAAAAATAAATAAACGTCAAATGAAACAAATGAATGAAAACATGCTTTTTTTTCTCTCGTCCGAAGTGCCCCGTGGCTCCCAGATGCGCCTGTGAGAAGGGTGAGCGAGGACCCAGCGGCCCCGCGGTGAGTCTATTTACAATATTAACGTCTCAAAATATATATATCAATGAACTAGGGCTGACCCCGACTAGTAGAATAGTCGACTAATCGATCAAAAGGAGCCGTAGTCGACGGCCAACCTCTTAGTCGAATGCAAAAGAAAATATATATATTTATTATTATTATTATTATTTTTTTAATCATTCTTTACAAAAGCAAAGAGGCCTAGAAGCGTGGCTAATGCTAATGGCGTGCATACCAGAGAGGCTAACTGCCTAAGGAAACGGGCACAGAGGCACTTAAAGAGGATTTCACCCATCTAATGAACACACTAAACTAGACAAATATCAAGATGTATCCATCAGTGGACCAATTGCATGCTTTTGCAGAGGACAAGAAGCCTTCAGTCGACTCCTTCGGACATTAAGTACCCCGACAGCCCAAATGGAATGAAAAAGAAAATAATAATTATTATTATATAATAATATAATATAATTATAAATAAAAATTGCATTCGGGGGGTAGACGACTATCTGCAAATGTTGGCCAATAAAAGTTGACTATACAAATCCTTAGTCGGGGACAGGCCTGCAGTGAACAGGTTTGTCTTCGAAGACAGCACAGAGAGCGCCTCGTGCCCAGCGGCTGGAGTTCCAGTAACAAGCCTCTGATGCAGCAGGTCTTCTAACGGTGTGTCTCTGGATGGGGGATAATTACTTAGTCGTCGGCGTAGCTTGCAGGCACACGTGTCACACGGGCAGAGAGATACAGTACCGTAGGTGGTCTTACCCGCATTCTGGAAGTAATCCTATGGCAACAGTACAAAGAGGAAGAGACAGGTTGTGTTTAGCCTTAAAGAGCTGTGTTTGTCTCTGCTGCCGCTGCTTGGTCTCTTGCCCCCGCACGTTATTAACACATTGCACATCCGCCGCTGCGACGTCCCCCCTGGAGACCGGAGGCGCCGCGTGTCCAGAGCGCCGGGTCCCAACAAAGCTGCCCCTCTGGTCAGCGTAAATAACCGTGACTGCCCCCCACCACCCCTCAGTTACCCAGGGACCGGAGACCTTCTGAAGGGGTTAAAGCAATGTTTCATCCCGGGGGAAGAACGACCCCTTTGTGGAATGCAAAATACCCTTCTGTTCGCTGAGAGATACAACCCTGGACAGAGGATTAACCCTTTCACTACCACACTACAGAAGGTTAACCCTTTCACTGCCACACTACAGAAGGTTAACCCGTTCGCTGCCACCCTACAGAAGGTTAACTCTTTCACTGCCACACTACAGAATGTTAACCCTTTCACTACCACACTACAGAAGGTTAACCCTTTCACTGCCACACTACAGAAGGTTAACCCTTTCACTACCACACTACAGAAGGTTAACCTTTCACTACCACACTATAGACGGTTAACCCTTTCACTACCACACTACAGAAGGTTAACCTTTCACTACCACAACCACACTACAGATGGTTAACCCTTTCACTACCACACTACAGACGGTTAACCCGTTCACTACCACACTATAGAAGGTTAACCCTTTCACTACCACACTACAGACGGTTAACCCGTTCACTACCACAGTACAGACGGTTAACCCTTTCACTACCACACTACAGAAGGTTAACTCTAAAGCCACGCATAAGCCCCGCCCCCCCTCTGTCCTACATATCTGACAAGTTCAGGTAATGTCAGGGTCTCTGGTGTCTGACAGTCAGTCATGTCGCTGACAGACAAGCCGGGTGACGTTCATTAACCAGGTGCTTTCTCCTCTTAAGCATTCTCCACATTCTTGCACTCAGACTTAAAGGCCGACACATAATTGCTCTCATTAGTTTTAATGGTCACGAACCAGTGGCTCCGCTCCTCAGTGGATAGATGGCTTTGCATACGCTGTCCAGGTGCCTCTGCACGGGCTGACCCTTGACCTCCAGGATGAGACGCGACATGCCCGTCTGCGCCTCAAGATGATGTGTGTCTGTACATACCCCTCACACTCACACACACACACACACACACACACACACACACACACACACACACACACACACACACTCAGACACGCGCACGCACATACAACTGTCTACCCTTTGACCCCTTTCCTGGTCTCGCTGTTCAAACAATATCCGTACCTCGAGGAACAGCGGACGGGGCCAGCGGACTCTCCCTCGCCGAGGGTGCTGGAGATCAGCGAGGCCGGGACCAACTGTCATCCCTTATCAGATCCTTCGCTTTAGTGTCTCGCTGTGCGAGGGGGCGTAGGGTTGGGGGGTTGGGGGGGGGGCATGTTAACCCTTTCAGAAGGTTAACCCTTTACTATCACACTACCGACGGTAGTGTGATAGTAAAGGGTTAACCTTCTGTCGTGTGGCAGTGAAAGGGTTAACTTGCTGTTGTGTCGCAGTGAAAGCAGTAACGTAAGGTTATGTATATAACCTAGTTATATGAGTACTGGCTAAGCGTCCCGCTCTTAAGCCTATCGAGATATACCTCATCTCATGTACCTATTGTACTCCATCAACGAAAAAAACAAGTACACCCACATCTGCCGGGTCCCGCCCCTATGGAGGCGTAGCCTATAAGACAGTAGGCATGGTCACCAAACACTCTTCCTCGCCAAAAATCCCGTTTCCAGTAAAAGATCCCTCAAAAGGGAACTCAGGGCCGCAGAGCAGGACGCTTAGCCAGTACTCATATAACTAGGTTATATACATAACCTTACGTTATATTATCGTACTTGGCCATCGCGTCCCGCTCTTAAGCCTATCGAGATATGGGGTAGAGCGGACGCGAGGCCCGACAAATGTACCCCCTGAGGACCCGTAAGCCCACATCAAGGGGTTGGGGAGCCCCGTCACCCCATCCTTCCTAATGAAGGGGGGGGCGCAGTCAACTCCACCTGAGTGCGAGCAAGAGGGAACTAGAACCCCTTGAACACACAGCACAGGCGGAACCACGTGTGACCTAACACACTGTGGCCCATACCCACACACTCCTGCTACCCTACCAAAGGACGGGAAGCAGGAAAGGCCACAGACCCCAGAACCGCCTGGGAGACAGAACCGCCCGGTCATGTCCATGAGGTAAAACCATACAAAGGGGCCCGGGGAGGACCATGAAGCTGCAGCACAGATGTCCTCCACCGAGGCCCCACCCAGGAGACCGGCAGAGGCAGCCACCCCACGAGTGGAGTGCGCCCTGACGCCCCCAGGGGGATCCAGCCCGGCCAACGTGTAGCAGAGGGCAATGCCCTCGCACAACCAATGGGACAGGTGCTGTTTCGATAGTGCCTTACCGGCACGAGAACCACCGTGACAAACAAAAAGCTGATCGGTAACCCTGAGGTCCTGAGTACGGCTGAGGTAAATTCCCAAAGCACGGACCGGACATGACAGGTGAAGGCCCGCATCTAACTCACTAGCATGAGGAGGCGGACGAAACGCCTGAACCACAATATCCCTGGAGCGGAAGGAACTCCGGATATTTTTAGGCACGAAGGCAGGATTAGGCCACAGAGTGGCACCGCAATCGGAACGAAAGACAGGCACTCAGGTGCACAAAGCACACCCACGCGTTCAGCGGAGGTGACGGCCAGCAAGAACGCGGTCTTGAACGACAGCTGTTCCAACGGCGCTTGCTCAAGAGGCTCAAACGGGGCCAAGGACAACCGACCGAGGACCAATTGAAGATCCCAACTCGGAGCCAAAGAGCGTTGCACCGGCTTAACGCGCCGAGCGCCAAGCAGGAAACGCTTCACAAGAGGGTGGCTGAACATCCCCCTCAAATCCCTCATGATAGGAGGATATAGCTGCTGCATATACCCTCACCGTCGAAGCCGACAGTCTATCAAGGAGAGACTGGAGGTAACTAAGGACAGCATCCAGGGGGCAGGAGACTGGGTCCCGGCCCCCCGCCTTACACCACACTTGGAACATACGCCATCTGCCTGCGTAAGCGCGACAGTGGAGGGAGCATGCGCATTCCGGATGGTATCAACCACAGAAGGGTCCATCCTCTCAAGACTACCAGTAGCTGGATCAGGACCGGGAACCACACAGCTGCGCCCCGGTCTGGCGCCATCAGGATCAAGAACCTGTGCCCCTCAACGTACCCGTCCCAACAACTGACCTAACAGATGTATGGGGAAGAATCCCAGGCGGCACGGCATCGGTCCCACACCTGCCTGGCTATGTCCGGACGTAATCCCCACCCGTCAGGATGAGGACCGCCCCGCGACAGTACACCTGAACCCACATTCACCCTGCCGGGGATGTGGGGAGCCCTCAGGCCGCGCAGATGGAGGACGCCCATAGCCAGCCTCCCGCCGCCTGGTGCAGACGGGGGGAGCCTACTCCTCCCTGTCTGTCGATATACGACACTGACGTCGTATTGTCCGTCCTGATCAACACCGTTTGAGGACCAGAAGGACCGCTTTCAATACCAACACATTGAACGTAGCGCAGACCGGGCAGCATGGTTTGCCAGCTGCCCCCTACTGCGTTGGCCCGACGCGTCACCAGCGAGGGAGGCGTCGGTGAAAAACGTGACATGAGACAGCGCCGTAACCGTCCTAGGACGGAACCTCCCGAGCGTGTCGACAACACGCTCTGAGAGGGATGCCCATAGCACTCCAACCGTTGACTGGGAAGAGGAGTACTCTACTTCCAGTCTACAGCAAACCCCAGGCTGGTAGGGACCTGCCTGGTACGAGACCCGACGATCCACCTTGACCGTGAAGGACAAGAACGTCGTCAGGGCAGAATACACTTCGTAACCCCTGACGACGCAGAGGCCCCAGTGCGGCCTCCACGCACTTGGTGAAGATGCGGGGAGCCAGAGAAAACCGAACGGCAGCCTCTGGTACTCATACGCTAACCCTGCAAGGAAGCGTAGGTAAGCCCTAGATGAAAGATCAGAGATGCGAATACGCATCCTACAGGTCTATGGAGGAGAACCAGACCCCCACCTGACAGTGTTCAACAGGTAGGAGACGATCCAAAAAAATGCTGAACCTTCCCATGGGACAGGTCCAGCATGGGTCTGACACCCCCCCTCCCGATTTCTCAGGCACCAGAGAACATCGGGAGGAGAACTCCACAACGATGGCTTGCTTCGTCCACAGAGATTGGATCTCATTGACCAGAGCTGTCACTGCTGGTGACCCTGACAATAGGGTCTGTACCAAACCCGAAAACGGGTGGGGTTGTGTAAACACAAGTCCCCGCCTCAGCGTTCTCTCCATCCACCTCGACATATGGTACTGCCATAGTCATATGTGATGACACTCCCAACGCACCCGCCGCCATGTGGCGCAGGTCCGCCAGGAACTGTAGATAGTCGGCCCGGTCCCACCAGCTGTGCGTAGCCAACCCTGGACCATTGCGAGCAGAGCGTTCTGTGGAGTCGGGTCGGAACCTGACACTACCCACGAGGCAATCGCACCCAAGGGGGGACCCCGACAGAAAGGGCCGGTTTGATACGGGGGAAGCTGACATCAATCTAGGTGACAAAAGCCCCCCCACTGAACACCCCTCCAGAACATGCTGAGGAGTTGTTCTGCAGCCGGACATGCAAGGCATGAGGACCCCATGGGTTCCACACACCGTAGCCCTGCAGTGATATTACTACCACCCAAATCACGCGCGCCTGCGAAACCACTGCCAATCTTTCAGGAGTGGGAGGCACCAACATGATACCTGGCCTGGCGAAGGCGAGGTCGAGGAAGCCCGCACTGTGTGCCTCAAAAGGTTTCGAGCCCCCCTGCTGACAACACTTATAGTTGACAGACATAACACCAGGCTCAACCAACACAGGTTATGGTGTGGGAGCCGCTTGACAGCACAACATTCTCACGGAAAGACCCAGGCTCAGCCATCAACTGGGTGTCAGCCCCTGTCCCCATGAGAAGCGAAAAGTGGGGCCGCCCGCGCTTCAACGAAGGCACGCGGCCCGCAGCCAAAGGAAACAATCAGAGCCCCCTTTTTCCGCTGGTGTTGGGGGAGGGAGTGATCGGAGAGCGGGCTGCTCGCGGCAGAACGTCGATGGCTTGTTGTTCAAGCCGAGCCCATCCAACATGGCCGATCCCTCGGCCGCCAAGGCTGTCGGCATTGTGGACACCTGTCGATTCAATGCCCAGGATACCTCCGGAGGGGGTACGAGGCCGTGCTCTCTCTTCTTCTGGCTGCGCGGTGTGAGGCGGTGTGGGGCCTAGGACAATACCGCCCGCGCTCCTGCAGAAGACCAAAATCCCCTGCGGAGAGGAGAACCCTGAGCGGTTATAGCTTGCGGCTAGGTCAAAGCTAATAACGTCAACAACCTCGCGCGATGTGTCGACGTCGGCTGGCCCTCAAGGCCCCGCCACCAGACACCATTTTTTGATAGAAAAAACAGCAATTCGAATACAGTTACTAATCGCTGCCAATTCCATACCGTGGCGGTACAGGCTTTAGCAGCCCACCAGCCACTCGCCAGGCCGACCCACCTCATGGCGTCGGCCGGGCGGGGCACTGTTTCAATATGTCAAAAGCAAAGGACTGATGTTAACACGGAGCAAACAGCAACCTCCACTGTGGTGTGCACCATGAAGGGGTTAAATGAATAAAAGAACTAACACCACAAAATACTGTAGAATGAGCAAGCCCATGTACACAACGTTAAGGGGAGGCGGACCAGAGAGAACCAGTCCCGCATTCATTCATAATATTCACAACAGCACACCAGCCCTAGCTTTAGCCCATTTACCCAAAAGGTAAACAAAGCCCCCCCCCCCCCCCCCGCACTACTCCCCCAATAGACACCGATTGACCGTCAGCATGAATGGTTGAGAGGAGAGAAAGCTGTAGCATAGACAGACATTCTCGTAGCGGAGAGACAGAACAAAACAGTAGCCCACTACACTACTATAGCATAGCGTCTTCAACGCTACTATGGACAGAAAACAGTCAGCTGAGCCACAACACGGGCCGCCGCTAAGTCCCATCCTGCAGTAGTATAGCTCTACTGCCACCCGCCGAGCCTCAAGCATCGGCTTCCGGGTGGAAACCCCGTTCAAAGCCCCGCCGGGGCACAAGTTTAACGCTACCTGGCTAGGCCTACCTAGTCATGGCACACCCTGTTGACAACCCATTTACCCGTAAAAGGGTAAAATAGGACTCAGCAAAACCCCCACATTAGCTACCGACTGACCTTCATTGATGAACCAGGCAAGAGGAGGGAAAAGCAGCAAAATCCCACGGCGGAGACATTAGAACAGCGTAGCAGTAGTGTTAGCATATAGCATTAGCATTAGCATGTAGCGTTAGCATTAGCTGTTTAGCAGCACGCTTCCAGGATCGTTTGGAACCCGTCCACTGCAGTGAACCGTTCACCAAACCATCCCGCCCCCTGGCACCGACACACAACATGGCTGTGTAACAAAACAAACCAGCACTACTAACACTAACATCAATGCCTGATGACACAGGGCCTACCTGTGTACAAGCTGGCCCGATAGCCAAACCTTGCACGCTGATCCTTGGTCTGCTGCCATCAGACGAGGAAACATCAACATAGGCCCGACTTGTCGCTGAAACATGCCCCGAAGATTCCAGGGGTAAGCAAACCTCCGGTAAACTTTCAACATTACGAAATTTCTCATAATCTTTTCATAACAACTAGTTACATAAGGTGCACTGCGACCGTTATGATGGAAACGAAAATAGAGGAAGAGTGTTTGGTGACCATGCCTACTGTCTTATAGGCTACGCCTCCATAGGGGCGGGACCCGGCAGGTGTGGGTGTACTTGTTTTTTTCGTTGATGGAGTACAATAGGTACATGAGATGAGGTATATCTCGATAGGCTTAAGAGCGGGACGCGATGGCCAAGTACGATAATATAACCGTTTGGTAGTGTGGCAGTGAAAGGGTTAAGTGGGGGGGCTCTGGAGGGCCGCCCTCTGGACGTTTTGAGCCTCAAACGCTTCGCTTCCTGCATTCTGGTGAACCTTTCTGGACCCATTTGTGCCCTTTTCCGCATCCATTTATGGTGGAAATGTCTTTATTTATGTAAAAAGACAACAATCAGGTACCCGGCGCTGACACAAATATAATGGAATATAATGCAGTGAGGCTCTCAGGCGTTCTTTATTGGTATACAAAATGTATTCTATGTATTCTATAGTTACAGGTAAGAAGGATATATAAAAAAATGTACCCCCTGATTTTTTTACCTCTTTTGAAAATTGTCTTTCATATTCGCTTTTTTGAGGGGGACAAATTGACCTCTTCTCAATATTGAGGGGGACATTTCCCCTGCACCCCCCTTAAATCTACACCTATGTCATTGAGTCTCGTCCGTCGCTATAAACAACACAAACCACCGGTGTTGTGACTAAAACAGAGAGAGAGAGAGGGGGAGTGTAAGAGAGAGAGAGAGGGAGAAAGGGGGGGGGTACGAGAGAGAGAGAGAGGGAGAGATATGAGAGAGAGGGGAGAGAAGAAAGAGGAGAGAAGGGGGGAATAAGAGAGAGATTGGAGAGAGAGGGGAGATAAGAGAGAGAGGAGAGAGGGAGAAAGGAGAAGGGGGGGTATGAGAGAGAGAGAAAGAGAGATATGAGAGAGAGAGGGGAGAGAAGAGAGAGAGGAGAGAAGGGGAGAATAAGAGAGAGATGAGAGAGAGAGGGGAGAGGGGGGAATAAGAAAGAGGGGGAGAGAGAAAGGGGAAGAGAAGAGAGACAAAGGGGAGATAAGAGAGAGGGGAGACAGACAGAGAGAGACAGAGAGATATGAGAGAGAGGGGAGAGGAGAGAGAGAGGAGAGAAGGGGGAATAAGAAAGAGAGAGATAAGAGAGAGAGGGGAGAGAAGAGAGAGGGGAGAGAGGGGGGAATGAGAAAGAGGGGGGAGAGAGAGAGAAAGAGGGGAAGAGAGATAAAGGGGAGATAAGAGAGAGGGGAGACAGAGAGAGAGAGAGAGAGAGAGAGAGAGAGAGAGAGAGAGAGAGAGAGAGAGAGAGAGAGAGAGAGAGGGGGGGAGGGGGAATAAGAAAGAAGGGGAGAGAGAGAGAGAGCGAGAGAGAGAGAGAGAGAGAGAGAGAGAGAGAGAGAGAGAGAGAGAGAGAGAGAGAGAGAGAGAGAGAGGGGGAGGGGGAGTAAGAAAGAGGGGGAGAGAGAGAGAGAGAAAGAGGGGAAGAGAAGAGAGAGAAAGGGGAGACAGACAGAGAGACAGAGAGAGAGAGACAGAGACAGAGACAGAGAGACAGAGAGACAGAGAGGACAAGTGAAATGTCTGTAAGAAGGAATGAAGTGAATCTCATGCCTGTTCTGGTTTCATTCTGCAGGGGAAGAAAGGTCGCCCCGGAGATGACGGGATCTCTGGACTCAAAGGCCACAAGGTCCTGGTCGCCCTGTGATTCATTGTGGTTGTTACTCGCTGGGCTCCTTAGAGAGGATTCTATTCAGTCCATTCAGCACTGCTTCTATTCTTCTCTCCCCTTCAACCCCTGTGCGGATTAACCCTTTCAGGTTTCAGAGATTAGACATTTGAGAGCCTAAAGATGACATCACGCCGTTGGCTGAACGGTCACTGAAAGCTGTAGAATGGAGTTCTAGAATCGCGATGTTTCATTTAAGGAGAAGACGCAGTGGCGGCTGCTACATTATTTCCATGGGAGGGTGCTAGAGGGCGCTATACCAAACATTTTGCAAACATATGTACCACGCATTGGCATGTCACTGGCAGCCTTCAGCTGACCAAGCTACACACAACCAGTCAAATAAAGTACAGTCTAATTCACAACTTGAAACACAATATATAAATATAAAAGTTAGAAACAAACTTGCTCCGTCTCCAAACACACGCAGAGAGAGAGAGAGAGAGAGAGAGAGAGAGAGAGAGAGAGAGAGAGAGAGAGAGAGAGAGAAGCGTTAGCTGAGTGGCTGAGAGAGAGAGAGAATCACGTTAGAGAGAGAGAGAGAGAATCACGTTAGAGAAGAATCACGTTAGAGAGAGAGAGAGAGAGAGAGAGAGAGAGAGAGAGAGAGAGAGAGAGAGAGAGAGAGAGAGAGAGAGAGAGAGAGAGAGAGAGAGAAGCGTTAGCTGAGTGGCTGAGAGAGAGAGAGAATCACGTTAGAGAGAGAGAGAGAGAATCACGTTAGAGAGAGAGAGAGAGAGAGAGAGAGAGAGAGAGAGAGAGAGAGAGAGAGAGAGAGAGAGAGAGAGAGAGAGAGAGAGAGAGAGAGAGAGAGAGAGAGAGAGAGAGAGCAAATCTACCTTGTTGTTAAATTGACAGCAGGCAGAAGGGCTTGATAAAGTATATCCACTCCGTCCATTGTCCAGACTGTGTTGTTGATGTCCATTGTCCGATTGTCCCTCCACACTGCATCCATATATAGCTTATTGTTAGCCAACAAGTACTGTGTGAGCTAACAACAACAGCAACAGCATAAACACACTTTGTTTAATTGAAACGTGGTAGGCTTGATAAAGTGTATAATCCGCTGTTGATGATGTATATCCAGACCACTGTCCAGACTGCATCCGCCATATAGCTTGTTAGCCAAGTGTTAGCTCAGCTGTTAGCACCACACAACAAGACAGTACTTGATTTCTTTGTCCATTTCCGCGTCGAACAGACTGCAAACTACCTGGCGTTCTATCGCCATGCTCTAAGACAAACTCTAACCTTAACCAACTTTGAAAGAGTGCCTAAGCTTAACCGTCGAAAGAACTTGCAGTCACGCTCTAAGACAAATAGCTGCATCTGATCTCACAACAACACAACTATCTTTACCAAGCTAGAAAACCTAAAATTGGAACATAGAAAAGTGGCGTCGGCCAATCAGAGAGCGTCTCCGCGAAATGCTGCTACGGAAAAAAATACTGGCGTCGGCCAATCAGAGAGCGTCTCCGCGAAATGCGGCTAAGGAAATTCTTGACGCTGCTGCCTAGACCGCTTCAAATCGCGCCCGGTTTCCAACATAATAGTCATATTTCAACGCACAACGCGTTACGCACTGATTGGCTGCGACGGATACAGCGATCAAACAGTGACGCGCACTCAGAGCGCTATTGCGTCTAGCCCGGGCCGAGAAATACGGCTAGAGGAGAAATGCGGCAGGAGAAATGAGCAGGATTGAGTCACTTCCTGTTCAGGAAAACAAGTATTTTTTATTTTATATATTAACGTTATATTGTGCATTGGAAACACAAACATACTTAAAATTAGTAAATATTATTCATTTTAAACATGTTTATATTATTTATAGGGCTATAAAACAAAAAACAAAAAAAAATGTTTTCTTCTTCTCTGATTTAACAGGTGGGGCGGCGCCCTAGCGCCCCCGGTGGCGAGCCGCCACTGAGAAGACGTTTAAAAAAAATTATAATAATTTGCGTGCGTGCGTGCGTGCGTGCGTGCGTGCGTGCGTGCGTGCCTGTGTGCGTGTGTGTGTGTGTGTGTGTGTGTGTGTGTGTGTGTGTGTGTGTGTGTGTGTGTGTGTGTGTGTGTGTGTGATTATGTGCAAAATTAATCAGCATTGTTTTTTGGTGAAATACCCCTTTTAACATTAGAACAGCCTGTTCTGTGTTTACCTTGTGAGGGAGGAAAGGCTGTCGGGCCTTGCAATTAGCCAGTCACCTGGAAAACACTGGTCAATTGCGTAAATCTGACAAGGAGCCAATCTCCAGTCAGACCCCTTAGACACACAGATAGTATAGTCCTCTATCAGAATCTGAATCAGAATCAAAATCAGAATCAAAGTCAGAATCAGAAAGGTCTTTATTGCCAAGTAGTTTTCACATAAAAGGAATTCGCTTTGGTCCTTTTCGGTGCAACATTAACGGACAGACACTAACGGACAGATAATAAAATAAAGAGGTGGAGTAAAATTAAATTAAATATGATAGAATAGAATTATGAAATAGAATATAGGCCTAGGGCTGTACAACTGTAAATAGAGGTTGAATAAAATAAAATGGGATATAAACTAAATTAAATATAGCACAATAGAATATAGTACAATTATAAGTAAAACATTTTATAAGAATAGGCCAGGGCTGTACAACTGGGCAGGATGTGGTCAAGTATACACTAATTGGAATGAAATAACAATACAGTGAGATGGGATAATTAGCAGGGCTGTGCAATTGGGCAGTATGTACAGTATACTGTAAGTATATATTCATATACACACAAGCTGGTGCATTTACATACTATGCACCATACATATTAATACTACAACTCTGTACATACATCTGATTAGCACTATTACTCAGTAGTTCTAATTTATGTCCAGTTTAATCACCTGTACATTGTATATCACTATTGTACTTTAGCGTTTCATTTGCACTCTGGTCAGATGCCCAGGGGCGTAGCTGGGGGGGGGGTAGCTTAGGATGATTCCAAGGGCCCAGCACTGGGCCCCCCCCCCCCCCCCAAAAAAAAAAAAAAAAAAATCTTTTTTACTAGACATCACTCAGGTGTATTATTGATGCTCTCATTGATACTATGTTTGTTTCTGAAGTGTGTGTGTGTGTGTGTGTGTGTGTGTGTGTGTGTGTGTGTGTGTGTGTGTGTGTGTGTGTGTGTGTGTGTGTGTGTGTGTGTGTGTGTGTGTGTGTGTGTGTGTGTGTGTGTGTGTGTGTGTGTGTGTGTGTGTGTGTGTGTGTGTGTGTGTGTGTGTGTGTGTGTGTGTGTGTGAGATATATAGAGAGAGAGGGGGGGCTTTGGTAGACTATTGCATTGGTCCATTCATTGAAGATGAACGCAATGCGACATCCTTTACTAGGCTCACCCACCAACAGTGCAGGTGCTGAACTGCTGATCCGAATGTATAGGTAAAAACCATATTATGCGTTTTCATCAATAAAAAAATGGCACACAAAAATTCCGCTCGCGCGCTTACGCGCGCTCACATTCACTGGGGGCCTACAAATACATTCTTTCAGGGGGCCCAGAATCTGGAGCTACACCCCTGCAGATGCCAAACCTCTTTTGGTTGTACTGTACTTGTGCTGTATGATAATACTGTACATTTTAATCTAATCTAAACTTTCATCAGAGGTCAGAGCACTTTCCACTACTTTAGACGGCTAATCATTTACATTGGTGGTGAAAGTAGTCATCCACAAGTGTCAGTTAGAAAAAGCTAAATGTTTGGGCGTTCTAGTAGCACACCATGTATCGCGCTGCTGCATCACGAAGCGGCCGTCCCGGGTTCGCTTCCCACTCCCGGTGACTTCCATTTGTTGCATGCCAGTCTTCCCCGCCTCTGCTCCCGTTCATCCTCTCCTCATCTGTCGGTCATGTCTGACCATGAAAAAAAGAAATCTAAAAAAAACAAAAAAAATAAACTAAATGTTGTATCATTGCTCAACAAATGCCTTATTGAATAACGTACTGTCTCCTGTCCTATAACGTACTCTCTGTCCTCTCCTGTCCTCTCCTGTCCTATAACGTACTCTCTGTCCTCTCCTGTCATATAGCGTACTCTCTGTCCTCTCCTGTCCTCTCCTGTCCTATAACATACTCTCTGTCCTCTCCTGTCCTATAACATACTCTCTGTCCTCTCCTGTCCTATAACGTACTCTCTGTCCTCTCCTGTCCTCTCCTGTCCTATAACATACTCTCTGTCCTCTCCTGTCCTCTCCTGTCCTATAACATACTATCTGTCCTCTCCTGTCCTCTCCTGTCCTATAACATACTCTCTGTCCTCTCCTGTCCTCTCCTGTCCTATAACATACTCTATGTCCTCTCCTGTCCTCTCCTGTCCTATAACATACTCTCTGTCCTCTCCTGTCCTCTCCTGTCCTATAACATACTCTCTGTCCTCTCCTGTCCTCTCCTGTCCTATAACGTACTCTCTGTCCTCGCATGTCCTCTCCTGTCCTCTCCTGTCCTATAACATACTCTCTGTCCTCTCCTGTCCTATAACGTACTCTCTGTCCTCTCATGTCCTCTCCTGTCCTATAACGTACTCTCTGTCCTCGTCTGTCCTCTCCTGTCCTCTCCTGTCCTATAACATACTCTCTGTCCTCTCCTGTCCTCTCCTGTCCTATAACGTACTCTCTGTCCTCTCCTGTCCTCTCCTGTCCTATAACGTACTCTCTGTCCTCTCCTGTCCTCTCCTGTCCTATAACGTACTCTCTGTCCTCTCCTGTCCTCTCCTGTCCTATAACGTACTCTCTGTCCTCTCCTGTCCTCTCCTGTCCTATAACATACTCTCTGTCCTCTCCTGTCCTCTCCTGTCCTATAACGTACTCTCTGTCCTCTCCTGTCCTCTCCTGTCCTATAACATACTCTCTGTCCTCTCCTGTCCTCTCCTGTCCTATAACGTACTCTCCTGTCCTCTCCTGTCCTCTCCTGTCCTATAACATACTATCTGTCCTCTCCTGTCCTCTCCTGTCCTATAACGTACCGTATGTCCTCTCCTGTCCTCTCTGTCCTCTCCTGTCCTATAACGTACTCTCTGTCCTCTCTGTCCTCTCCTGTCCTATAACATACTCTCTGTCCTCTCCTGTCCTATAACGTACTCTCTGTCCTCTCATGTCCTCTCCTGTCCTCTCCTGTCCTATAATGTACTCTCTGTCCTCTCCTGTCCTCTCCTGTCCTATAACGTACTCTCTGTCCTCTCCTGTCCTCTCTTGTCCTCTCCTGTCCTCTCCTGTCCTATAACATACTCTCTGTCCTCTCCTGTCCTCTCCTGTCCTCTCCTGTCCTATAACATATTCTCTGTCCTCTCCTGTCCTATAACATACTCTCTGTCCTCTCCTGTCCTATAACGTACTCTCTGTCCTCTCCTGTCCTATAACATACTCTCTGTCCTCTCCTGTCCTCTCCTGTCCTATAACATACTCTCTGTCCTCTCCTGTCCTCTCCTGTCCTATAACATACTCTCTGTCCTCTCCTGTCCTCTCCTGTCCTATAACATACTCTATGTCCTCTCCTGTCCTCTCCTGTCCTATAACATACTCTCTGTCCTCTCCTGTCCTCTCCTGTCCTATAACATACTCTCTGTCCTCTCCTGTCCTCTCCTGTCCTATAACGTACTCTCTGTCCTTGCATGTCCTCTCCTGTCCTCTCCTGTCCTATAACATACTCTCTGTCCTCTCCTGTCCTATAACGTACTCTCTGTCCTCTCCTGTCCTCTCCTGTCCTATAACGTACTCTCTGTCCTCGTCTGTCCTCTCCTGTCCTCTCCTGTCCTATAACATACTCTCTGTCCTCTCCTGTCCTATAACGTACTCTCTGTCCTCTCCTGTCCTCTCATGTCCTATAACGTACTGTCTGTCCTCGTCTGTCCTCTCCTGTCCTCTCCTGTCCTATAACATACTCTCTGTCCTCTCCTGTCCTCTCCTGTCCTATAACGTACTCTCTGTCCTCTCCTGTCCTCTCCTGTCCTATAACGTACTCTCTGTCCTCTCCTGTCCTCTCCTGTCCTATAACGTACTCTCTGTCCTCTCCTGTCCTCTCCTGTCCTATAACGTACTCTCTGTCCTCTCCTGTCCTCTCCTGTCCTATAACATACTCTCTGTCCTCTCCTGTCCTCTCCTGTCCTATAACGTACTCTCTGTCCTCTCCTGTCCTCTCCTGTCCTATAACGTACTCTCCTGTCCTCTCCTGTCCTCTCCTGTCCTATAACATACTATCTGT
>NC_140169.1:162786490-162948656 GCF_963971535.1 Notolepis coatsorum | reverse complement strand
CTATCACACCTCTCACACCGATCCCACCTATCACACATATCACACCTCTCACACCTACACACCTCTCACACCTCTCCCACCTATCACACCTATCACCACCTCTCACACCTATTACACCTCTCACACCTCTCACACCTCTCACACCTATCACACCTCTCACACCTATCACACCTCTCACACCTCTCACACCTTTCACACCTCTCACACCTATCACACCTCTCACACCGATCCCACCTATCACAATATCACACCTCTCACTAACCTATCACACCTCTCACACCTATCACACCTCTCACACCTATCACACCCTCTCACACTCTCACACCTATCACACCTATCACACCTCTCACACCTATCACACCTCTCACACCTCTCACACCTATCACACCTCTCACACCTCTCACACCTCTCACACCTATCACACCTCTCACACCTCTCTCACCTTTCACACCTCTCACACCTATCACACCTCTCACACCTCTCACACCGATCACACCTCTCACACCGATCCCACCTATCACACATATCACACCTCTCACACCTATCACACCTCTCACACCTATCACACCTATCACACCTATCACACCTCTCACACCTATCACACCTCTCACACCTCTCACACCTCTCACACCTATCACACCTCTCACACCGATCCCACCTATCCCACATATCACACCTCTCACACCTATCACACCTCTCACACCTCTCACACCTCTCACACCTATCACACCTCTCACACCTCTCACACCTATCACACCTATCACACCTCTCACACCTATCACACCTCTCACACCTCTCACACCTCTCACACCTATCACACCTCTCACACCTCTCACACCTATCACACCTATCACACCTCTCACACCTATCACACCTCTCACACCTATCACACCTCTCACACCTCTCACACCTTTCACACCTCTCACACCTATCACACCTCTCACACCAATCCCACCTATCACACATATCACACCTCTCACACCTATCACACCTCTCACACCTATCACACCTCTCACACCTATCACACCTCTCACACCTCTCACACCTATCACACCTATCACACCTCTCACACCTATCACACCTCTCACACCTCTCACACCTATCACATCTCTCACACCTATCACACCTCTCACACCTATCACACCTATCACATCTCTCACACCTATCACACCTATCACACCTATCACACCTCTCACACCTATCACACCTATCACACCTATCACACCTCTATACCCATTCTGCAATCTGTTAATAAAGTTGTACTTAAGTTATGCTTTTACATTATACTTACTTAATAAGTGAATAGTTCCAAGTCAATCAAAAACGATGAGTTTTATTTACTCAAAACATAATGCGGTTTACAGTCTGTATCTACTTAATTATCTTAAGTTGTACCTAATTTATGCTTTTACATTATACTTACTTAATAAGTGAATAGTTCCAAGTCAATCAAAAACTATGAGTTTTATTTACTCAAAACATAATGCGGTTTTCAGTCTGTATCTACTTAATTATCTTAAGTTATACTTAAGTTATGCTTTTACATTATACTTACTTAATAAGTGAATAGTTCCAAGTCAATCAAAAACGATGAGTTTTATTTACTCAAAACATAATGCGGTTTTCAGTCTGTATCTACTTAATTATCTTAAGTCGTACTTAAGTTATGCTTTTACATTATACTTACTTAATAAGTGAATAGTTCCAAGTCAATCAAAAACTATGAGTTTTATTTACTCAAAACATAATGCGGTTTTCAGTCTGTATCTACTTAATTATCTTAAGTTGTACTTAAGTTATGCTTTTACATTATACTTACTTAATAAGTGAATAGTTCCAAGTCAATCAAAAACTATGAGTTTTATTTACTCAAAACATAATGCGGTTTACAGTCTGTATCTACTTAATTATCTTAAGTTGTACTTAAGTTATGCTTTTACATTATACTTACTTAATAAGTGAATAATTCCAAGTCAATCAAAAACTATGAGTTTTATTTACTCAAAACATAATGCGGTTTACACTCTGTATCTACTTAATTATCTTAAGTTGTACTTAAGTTATGCTTTTACATTATACTTACTTAATAAGTGAATAGTTCCAAGTCAATCAAAAACTATGAGTTTTATTTACTCAAAACATAATGCGGTTTACAGTCTGTATCTACTTAATTATCTTAAGTTGTACTTAAGTTATGCTTTTACATTATACTTACTTAATAAGTGAATAATTCCAAGTCAATCAAAAACTATGAGTTTTATTTACTCAAAACATAATGCGGTTTTCAGTCTGTATCTACTTAATTATCTTAAGTTGTACTTAAGTTATGCTTTTACATTATACTTACTTAATAAGTGAATAGTTCCAAGTCAATCAAAAACTATGAGTTTTATTTACTCAAAACATAATGCGGTTTACAGTCTGTATCTACTTAATTATCTTAAGTTGTACTTAAGTTATGCTTTTACATTATACTTACTTAATAAGTGAATAGTTCCAAGTCAATCAAAAACTATGAGTTTTATTTACTCAAAACATAATGCGGTTTACAGTCTGTATCTACTTAATTATCTTAAGTTGTACTTAAGTTATGCTTTTACATTATACTTACTTAATAAGTGAATAATTCCAAGTCAATCAAAAACTATGAGTTTTATTTACTCAAAACATAATGTGGTTTAGAGTCTGTATCTACTTAATTATCTTAAGTTGTACTTAAGTTATGCTTTTACATTATACTTACTTAATAAGTGAATAGTTCCAAGTCAATCAAAAACTATGAGTTTTATTTACTCAAAACATAAGAACACGTCACACGAACTCAAGACATTCAAGTTAGTAGAACTTTCATAGAATATTGAGTATACCCTACTCAAACTAATTGATTATTTTGAACGTGCGGGTTTACAGTGTACAAAGGGTGGTTAACCCTTTCACTACCACACTACAGAAGGTTAACCTTTTCACTACCACACTACAAAGGGTTAACCTTCTGCAGTGTGGTAGTGAAAGGGTTAATTAGCTTGAAAGGCAGTATTTCTGAGAAGTGGATTGAACAGGTGGCTCCACCTCCATTACATTAGAAGAAGATAATATCAGTATATAATATCAAAGTCTCACTGAATAAAATGTGTCAAACTTTCAAGTGGGATGTCATTTCAACTGAATGTGATATGAAGCAAGCAACTGTACGTTACATTTTACATTTAGTCATTTAGCTGAACGCTTTTATCCAAAGTTCACAAGTCAGCAGGAAGCAGGCCCGGACTGGCCATCGGGAGCACCGGGAGTTTTCCCGGTGGCCTGGCCTGCACAGATAAAAAAAAAATTATATAAAAAGAACATTTATTATATACTTTTTATTATATTTTTTGTAAAAAAAATTTTGGCATGCCATTGTTTCTAGTTGTGGCGGCGGCGCGGCGCGATAGTTTTTAGATAACCAGGTGGGTGGGGAACAACCAGGATTTCACTGTCTGCGGACACACACACAAAATGGAGCCGTGCTGCCGCTTGTGATTGGTGGAGGCGGGACCAGGCCATACAACTGATTGACAGTGGAGGCGGCGAATGGAATGGCAGATGGCACACTCCCAAAAGGAGTTGTTAAATCTGACATTACAAAAAACAATATGTGGTGGTTATGATTGGGGCTGAAGTTGAATAAACAATTTATGAAAGAGAGAGTCAAAATAATTCCAAGATAATTCAAAGATTACACACCTTTGCCACAAAACTACAAACATAATCACTCCAAAGTTATCAAACAAATAAGAATCTGATCAGACACAAGGGTTAAGTTGTTGTTCCCTTTCTAATTTCCTCAAAAACATCTAGTCTAGTTAATGTGATCAATATTATTTGACAATTGATGCTTTTTGTTGGAAATTTCAGTCAGTGAGCTCATACTTTGAGCTAATTTTATAGTTAAAATGATTGAGACAACGCAATCTTCTGTCTTCGTTGTGCATGCATGCGTGTGCTCACCACACGTGATACATGTGTCACTATTCTGGCAGTGGCTACTGTTATTATAGTATTGTAATGAAAGGTCTGTTATTTAATGTTTGTGTAAAGGGCTATTTTAACTGTTGATGGGTAGTGCATCAGTAAAGTGAATATGGTATTGTGCTCTTGACTTGTTTGAATAGGTGGAGAGAGTGGTTAACTGTATTATAATAGTAAATAGAAAAATATGTTGTGCTCTTGCTTTTTTCTTTTTGAAGGTGGAGAGAGTACCATTGCTAGTGCCACAACAGTTTTATTTGAGGTTCATAACGTTAGGTTATGACTATAACCAAGTTCTGTTAGTTAGGGGCGATGCTTGGCATCGCTACTGCACTATCTCGCGTACGTGCACGCGTACTGAATAAACCACAAATGTACCTCTAATACCAGTATTAGTCTGACCACACCCCTCATCAGCTTACCTTCATAAGCAGGTGTGTGGTCACCTGCTCTCCTCCTTCCCAAGCTTTCACCACAAGGTGAGGACAAGGGCTGCAGCGGCCGTCCGATGCCAAGCATCGCCCCTAACTAACAGAACTTGGTTATAGTCATAACCTAACGTTCTGTATCGTTAGTGGCTTAGCTTGGCATCGCTACTGCACAAGGGAGGCCAAGCGGAGCCACTTGGCTGACAAATACACCCCGCTGACAGCCCCCCAAAACCATCAGAACAGGGAGGGCCGAGCCCCCCCGACCCCCCCTAATGGAGGGTAGCCCCCCTATTAGGGACGTCACGGGAGGGCGACGGACCCGACCGTGCGAAGAGGCACTCAAGCAACTCAACGCACAGGGTGAGCAGACCGTGGCTTGACCCCACGACTACACACACGCACAACCCGCATGCCACCCGGGAACGAACGGAGGAACAACCTCGTTACTGCCCCCAGAATCACGGGGTCAAGGGCAAACCCAACCCCGTGGCAAGGCCGTAGCAGCGGAGCACGAAGGAAGACCCAGACCCACCAAAAGGACTGGACTCCCTAGAATGGGGGCCCGGAGAAGTCCATGATGCCAGCATCAAGACCCCACCAGGTGGGCACGTAGTGCCCCGCCCCCCACATCGCCAGCGTATTCGGACAAAGGCCCCTCAGTTACTGCACCTGGTATTCCCAGGCGGAACCAACCAGGCCAGAACCTGCCCAGCTTCCGAGATCGGACGAGATCGGGCGTGTTCAGGTCGGTATGGCCGTAAGCCGAGCGGGCCCCGTCCCCCCAATAGTACACCGCCTGGCACACTGACCCTGCAGAATAGGCAGTCAGCATGGCCGTAAGCACACAAAAAAGGTTAACCAACGGAAGCAGGCAGCGCACCGGGGAAAAACCAGGCAACAGGCTGTTAACCCTAGCCTGGAGACTGCGGACGAGACAGGCGCCAGAGGGGACAGCTGAACACAGCCGCCCCGGCGGAAGGAGCGTAAGCTGGCGGTGTTGCATGACCAAGCCTCCATTTAACAACCCCCACCCAGAGGGGTCGAGGCAGAGAAGGCTGACACGATTGGCAGACGTCATGAACGTGCAGGGGCACCCTCAAACGGTGAACCCGGGAGTTGACACTGCTCCAACACACCAGGGAATCAACCACCTCGGTGTTACCCAATGCGGTGGTTGTTCCTATAACCCCTCAAGAAAAAACTCCAAAACACACCTGCGGGTATACACCGGCTATACCGCAGTACAAGTGTTTCAGTTTCCAAAAAGGGTTAACCCAGGCCTACGGGTCGCAAACATCACTTCGGACCGGGCCTGGCGGTACGGGAAGCACAGGGTCACCAGAGGAGGTCAAAAAACCACCCCCACAGGCCCCTCTTCGCCATGCGTGAGAGAGGAGCGAAAAATAATGGAGAACCAGCCCCTAAGCACACCGTACCCGGTATTCCCCGGCGGTCTCCCAACCAAGTACTAACCAGGACCAACCTGTGTAGCGGCCGAGATCCGACGAGATCGAGCGCGTACAGAATGGCATGGCTGTAAGCCATGACGACAGTGCTGAGTAAAAACATACCCAACCAGGGTCTCCATAGCGCTTAACCCTGTGACACCCAGACCGACCTGGCATTTTTCCCCCTGAAAAAAGCCCAAGTCCCTCAGGGTACCAGAACAGCAGATCTGCATCCCCGGCGGACAACGGGTTCAACTGATCTGGACCAGCGTGACCAGAACCAGTCCCGTGCCCTAACCACGCCGACATGCCTACTCCAGGAGAAGGGCAGATATGCGTGTTGATCTTAACATGAAAAGAAGGCGCCACCCAGACGTTCGGACGAACCGCGCCTGGTGGCCCACCCCAAGGGCGTGAGACCCCACTACATATGTTCAGATCCATCCCGTCATCATCCCCCAGACATGAACGAGAATCCGTCGACAACCCACCCAGGTCATGGGATGTGGTCGCCGGAAGAGGAAAAACCCCCATCTCAGTTGCTTTATAAAAACGCTGTTTCAACCACAAGCAACCAAGGCGTGCCAGTCAATCGCCTGTTTACAGCGAGCTAGCACTATACGTGCGTCGGGACACACCCCCATCAATGAACAGGCTATTTAGACCTGTCATTGAATCCCCAAGGCGCCCAGGGGAACGACAAGAGGGGTGTGACACTCCCTAACTCCAACACTTCTGGAATAGAAAGAAGGAAGCATCAACAGTATGTATCCCAGTCTACACAGCCGGGGTAAAAAATGTTCACATTTTTACATCCCACCACCCTCCCATAGGAAAGAGACGGGGATCCCCAGAGAGACTTCCCACGCGAGCTGTACAGATTGAAAAGAATATATTGCACCTTGAGCCATGTAAAAAACTGGTTTTAGGGCCTCCGGGGAAGAGGCACCGAACCCATACACACTCAATAAACGAATTGAATCGAATATACATACAATAGAAAAGGACCCTTCTAGAGGGTCCACTCACTTTGACAATCTGAGGAGGAAGGCTCTGTACTCTGATGGAGGCTTCCTCACATGGAAGAAGGAGTCCGAACTCACAGAAGGCCTGAGTAGGCGCTTGGTGAGGAGGAGCCCTGACCACCCCCCCTGAAAACAGATCCATCACATGGACCTGAACAGCACACGGAAGTCCTACCAACAGAGACGCGCACGGTGACGTACTCTATGGCGGGGGAATTCCTGCGGTGCACACGCCCAATATACCAGGCCGTGGGACCAGGAACTCCCTCCCCCCCCCCCCCCCCCCCCCCCCCCCGTAACGTGCCGAACCGCCACGTGACGGGAACCTTGAAGGACAGGGGGTGTACCCCTGACCGCCAGAACAATGGGGAGAGGAAAGGTTACCAGTTCACCCCTTTACGACCCCACACCCATGATACGACGTAACGACAAAAAGAGAATATGACACAGTCATAGTCAGCTCTATGAAGCGTTTCACAGCTCCACACAGCGCATGAGCTAACCTGCTATCTGATTTTTACTAAGGAAAAACACAGAATAGAGAAGGCTCTAAGAACCCCGGTCCAACATACACATGTGCTTCTGTGGCCAGTACAACCCAGTTGTAGGTCACATGACACACACAACCCATCATCACCTACAAAAAATGGCAAAAACACTCAACAGAGGAACGCCGTTTTTTTCACAATGAGAGAATACATCATTCTTGATTAGTATCGACCACAGGCCTTGCTAAGCACACATGACAGCAACCAAACCAATTTCCCTTTAGGAAATAAGTTTCTCCAGCAGATTTAGCACAACCTCAGCAATCAAGCTAAGAGTCACATCGTATCCCTACCACACAAAAGACACAATTAATGCACAACATGTCTGATAGGAGGTGATAAAGTCCCCAGGGAACCGGGGGGGAAAAACACAATCCTCCTATTTTACCCTCAATACGGCCAGTTAAAACAGGAAAACCTGTTAATGTGTGAACTCACTGTTCATTGTCATTACAGTCTGAGAAAGAACATTCTTTTACTCACTTGTCACCAAGCATAGCTTCATAGGTCAGTTGCCTTAGTAGTGAGTACACGGTACACATAAACACCATGATGTTTCTCACACAACAACCAGATCAATACATCACGATCTGCACGGAGAAGCTAACTGCCAGTGACAAAAACAGCTCACACACAACCCGCAACGTACCCCAAATGCATTGCAACAACACACGTTTTGGGAAAAAACACTGTTATTCACAATACATTTAGCAAGTAAAACCAGAAGACGTGTTATGAGGTCTGGCCAACCCCGTACCTACCCGGAACGCAGATCAGCGAAGTGCAGTCACAAGACACCGTAGAACACAGCCGTCCTGTGTTGTTCGACCCGGGCAGCGTCGCCGCTCCACCAGTCGCTACAGTCCTCTTTGTCGACGCAATCCCCGTCTAGGCTCAGGCAGGGTCGACGAACATCCCCTGTCAAGGATGACGTCGTGGTCAAGAGTGTAAAACATGTTAAAATCAAAGCACGTTTCAACAGAATAGCATCAAGCTAACGGCTGCTCCAACCGTTCGGGTGCTATTGCTTCCGCTCGCGAGACGCCGATCCAACGACGCACGCGATCAGAAGCGAGCTCCCGGCGGCGCGCGAGAAGCCAAGCTACCCCGCGCCAGGCCACTGACCGGCTAACCGTAAGCCATGAACATGTAAACAATGACATAACACTCACCCAGACAGGCCGCCGTTCTGAACCCCTCCTCACTTTTTAAGAGAAAAGAGAAAACAAGACGTCAACACCGCTTCACAACGGTGACATTACCACGTCCGGCGGAATCAGCACAGTACCAACTGGCCTGTATAGCTGACTTTGAACATGAATCTGCCGCTATCGCACATTACATGCACATATCCCCTCGTGAAGGAATACTCTCATTTGGATATGAAAGATGGGGTCTTAACACGGTGACAGAGAGAATCCACTCGTCCAGAACACACAGGGATCACCAGTGTCAATGGTCGCGGCCCACTAGTCAAAACTATAATGGTCGCCAGACCAAGGCCTTCTGTCGCCTAGGCGGCTAAACAAAGGACCCTAGCCTGGGGCCGGTTTCCATAAACTTTGTCAAGTAGCCCCCATAGCACTAACAGACAAGTGGAGCCCGCCAGCAAACACTACTCACCCAACCTGGAACGCACCGCTCCTCACAACAGCGGCATGTCCGACAGTTCAGCTGTGGCCTGACAGGTTTCACCCCAACAAACACAGCAAGGAACTGCAGTTGAGAAGCATGCAGCGGCGTGCTCCCAATACGAAAACCGGTGGAGGGTTTTTAGAATGATCATCATCTTCTAGACACTCCAGTACGAAGACAATATCGCCGTATTTTCTCGAAAATAGTGAGAGAGAAAATAAAGATATGATGTCAACGTATCCTTGTTTCCCAAGCTGTTCCTAATCCAATTTCTTCCATCATGGTGTCAAGTGTGGGGATCTACCGAGGCACCTCTTCCTTGTGGTGAAAGCGAGAAGGAGGAGAGCAGGTGACCACACACCTGCTTATGAAGGTAAGCTGATGAGGGGTGTGGTCAGACTAATACTGGTATTAGAGGTACATTTGTGGTTTATTCAGTACGCGTGCACGTACGCGAGATAGTGCAGTAGCGATGCCAAGCTAAGCCACTAACGATACAGAACAGTACATTGTACTAAGCAATTGTTGGCTCATTAGTTTGTGATTCACATGCACTAAAATTCACCAGAATGCAGGAAATTAAGTCTTTGTAACTAAAATCTTCCGGGTGGGGGACCCCCAGACCCCCCGCTTAAAAAGTGGCCTGATTGGGGCTATATTTCGCGCTATATCTCCCGGTATGAATTATTTCCCCAGTCCGGCCCTGGCAGGAAGGGTACAACTCTGGCAGCTTAAGGGTCAGTAAGATTGTTCGTCAAACAGTGCTGAACTTGAGCAAACAGTGTTGAACTTGAGTGCTTAGTAGTATAGACATAATTAGCATAGTAGGTAGTAGGCAAGGTAGATTACTTATAGTAAGGGAAATATATGAAAATCTGCAAAAAAAATCCTTACCAATCAATTTCTTCACTAATGTGTTTGTAAAGGTGTGTAGTAAGATGTATTAAAAAGTTGAAGTTCAAATCCTGTATGTTTTTTCATAACAACTGCTCAAAGTTGAGGTACCGAATACCGATTTCCGAAAAATCTAAAATGTTCTGTTTGGCATTGGGTAACTTGTGAGGGGTCAAACTAGGGTTTTTTCATGATTCTGAGTTGATTGCAATCATGTATTTTTCACTAAAATCATTCCTTGGTTGAAAAAAGGCCACGCCCACTCTTATATTTAAATTCGAAAGTAGCTTTATTTGTAGTTATAAGTAGTTACAAGTAGGGATGTCCGATATTATCGGCCGATATTGGCATTAAAATGTGATATCGGAAAATATCGGTATCTGTTTTCAATTCTTTAAAAAAATATATGTTTTTACATTTCTATAACCTTTATTTTTCCCAGGCAAGCAAGTAAGAACAAATTCTTAATTTATTGTCAAAAGTATGCATAATGTTGTGTTAATTCCACAACAAGAGATATGTAATGTTAATTACCTGAAGTTATTCTGTTTTTTGGGGGGGAAACCCTGCATATATCTGCATCGGTTGATATCGGTTGGTATCGGAAATTAAGAGTTGGACAATATCGGTATATCGGTATCGGTAAAAAAGCCAATATCGAGCATCCCTAGTTACAAGTGCTGATCACTTCAGGAGTCAATTTCTGAGTCTTCTCCAGACTCACCACCATCATGACCACAATTATTGCATGAAATTCCTTTACAGACTCCACATGCTGAGATGCACTTAACGCCATTCCTCTTGCAGCTGCACCGCCGGTTGCTGCAATCTCCGTTACAGTTGCAGCTTGTGAACTGCAGTAGCTCCTCAGGAGCCATGGGGTCTAGTGTTGGGACTGGCTCATAGCCATGTACACCTAATGTCCATCCATAGTCACTGGGGTTCAGAGACATACTCTGCAGAAGGATCCAGTCCTGGGTTTGGCGATAGGCACGGAGAGAATGCTGTGCAGCTGCACCCTCTGTTGGAGGTAGAGTTTCTGGTTTGTTCAGCCCTGCCGCTGCCTTCCGTGAGAACATGTTGTGTCGAATTTCACCCAAATCAGTACCTGGTGCATGGAGATGGTAGTACCAGTCTGTATCACTGCATCCTTAGTAGCTTGTGTGTCAATGAAGATGTCCATGTGTTCATCAATGTTCCCTGCACAGAACCTGCAAAAGAAATGGACTTTGAGATTTGTTTAAAATATAAAGTGAAATAGAAAAAAAATACATTATTATTATTATTACCTGTCAAATAAGGTTGTTTTCCCATGGCCAGCTATTGCAGAAACCGTATCACAACCAGTGAAGGTGTGACAAAAGAGCAGGTAGCATCTCTTTCTTTCAGAGAGAGCTTCACGGATCATTTTGACATAGGAGCCCTTTGATGTTGTGAAGAAGAGTGGATGGTTGGTGCTTGGAATATGGTGTACTAGCATCACCAGCACATCTGCATCTTCTGCCCGCACCTGAAAATAGAACAAGATATGCAAAGCGTGTTGCACTATACAATACCAGATAAAACTATTCAAGTTTGAATACTCGAGAGTGAATACTTTTGTTTCCAAAGTAATTGCAGTTTATAAAAATTAAATAGGCTACCTACACAAATGCTACTAACCTCAACAGAGTCATCTGTAGCAGTGGCCAATGCCTCTCTCACAATCGAAGTGTCAGCATCATTGTCACACTGCTCCACTGTGATGTTATGTTGAATGTTGAAGAGAGGAGGTGGATTAGCTCACTCTTGTTATTGGTGTTGTCTAGGAACTTTGCTCTTGGTGTCCAGTGTATCATATCCGGTCGAATCTGGAGATCACAGCATGACTTTTCAGCGTGACCCAGTCTGGTGATGATGCCTACAAGTCGCCAGGGTGAAATGACAGATAGACACAATCATTTTTTTTTTTTTTTTTTTTTTTTTTTTTAATAACTACAGTTCGAGAGTTGTAGAACATATTTAGTACAACAGCGAACAGATATAATAACTCTAATTGTAAGAATTCTGTGTTTAAAAAAGGCCGTTTTGAAACACATTTTGTGCTCTCCATAGAGGAGAGGTGGGGGCTGGGTTTATTTTTGCATCTGAATAGAGCTGCGTGTTGGGATTCAGATTCACTGAGCCAGGTAAAGGCATTCACACAGAGAGAGTCATTAACGTTAACGATGGACGCATTCAGGTGAGGGTAGTTGTCCACGCACCCCCCCCCCCAAACTAGCTGAAGTGTGAACATCTTTGAGAGGCGTTTTCTCCCCTTGAGTGTTTTAGACAACAGACTGAGTTACAAGATTTAAATGAATATATGATATTCAAAACATTCTCATATTTCAAAGTATGACACATCATTTGAAAGCTTACATTCTGTACTTTCACAATCTGGAAAAATCTGGAAAATGAAAATGGAGACATGTAGGCACAAACCCTGGACTCGGTCACAGATGTGGTCATGATCTTTTGGTGATCGGCTGTAGCCATCAAAGACAACAATGATCTTCTGAGAGCGGCGGCCTGCTGTACGTAGCTCAAGTAACTGTTGGCAATCTCCTGCCAAGTCTGACCTTGTTCCCACTTTACCATGTAGAGAAGCCATCCGCCATCAACTACAAGAGTGGAGCAGGATTGGTTAGTGAGGTCAAGTGGATCAGTTAACTCCTTCAGGCTAGTCTTGGAAAATCCTGCCGTGTTCATTTTCTGATCTTTATTGCTGAAGAGGGACAATGGGAAGGGAGTCAGCTCATACTCCAATCATGGCTGGAGTAACAGACGACGTGGTTTCCATGGGCAGTGAAACTTTCGAATGTCTCCTTGTAAGCAGGCAAAGTTTAGAGTTGCTTCATGAGTTGACAGTACAGTCGTGCACCCTTGGTATATTGATGATGCCCTGCAGCCACAAAAATGTCCGGCATCCTGCTAACAACTGTCCACAGCCTTCAGCCAGATCGGAAGATCGAATGTCACTGTAGTGACTCTGTCTGCAGAGAGCCGCGTGCACTCTTTGAGAGTGGTGAAGATGGTGTTGAGGTCATTAGGGTCACCATCAATGATTGGGAGGAAGTCGATCTGTGTGCGCTGCTTGACATCATCTGCATGGATACTCTTCATCCAGCCATTCCAGTTGGAGTGTGGGAACTCAGGATCCTGGGCTTTGATCACCCACCCTGCTGCCCAGAGTGTATCGCCCAGAGTGAGGAATATGGCTCAGTAATGGGAAGAAATGTGATGGTGTTTATCCCTGTCCTTGTTCTGTTGGTGAATGGAAGAATCTTCACTTCAGCTCCTCTCAGGATCTTAGCGTTGTCAAGTGCCTTCAACCTCACTCTGTGGACAGCTGTTGTCATCTGGGGATCTGGCAAAGATGGTGCCGGAGAGGTGACTTTGATCCAACCCATTGAATGGAAAGGAGTGTTTCCCTGAATAGAGACAATGTTTAAATCTATATTGTCTCAGACAAACTGAGTGAATACATTGGTTGTTTCCCCAACCTCCATGGCCTCCATGACCACCCGATTGTCATGGCTAGTTTCACTTCCACTGGCTGTTGTAAATGATAGATCCTCAAGTGCAGAGTCAACCGCAACCTCATCATCGATCTGCTCATCAGTTTCTTCCACAATGGTATAAAGAGTATCAGAAGTATCTTGGATGCCATCTCCATTCCTGTCATTAAGGAAGCAGTATTTTGCAAAGTTGACAACTAATCATGGAGTAATACATCATGTATTTAACGTTAGCTAGCTAACCATGTTATTGTGCCTACTGTTACACAGCTAACAAGTAAGCAAAGTTGACAACTTGTACAGTGTTACATTTCATTACCAAAGTAGTGACATGAAATTTCAAGTAAAAAATGTAGATAATACTTACATATCAGGCGTAAAAAGCAGGCTGTCCATGATCAAATGAAGGTCGTTGGCTCACCCTGAATGCCAACCAACTAGCAACTACCACTAAACAATAATAAGTCCTAAAAGGGCAAATAGTAAAATGATCAAACAATTTTTATGCTAGCAGTGGAAAGGCATTGTGGGGGGGTGGGGGGGCCTTGCAGGAAAGGTGGGCGTGGCCGTTTTTCCACAAAGGAATGATTTTAGTGAAAAATAAATGATTGCAATCAACTCAGAATCATGAAAAAACCCTAGTTTGACCCCTCACAAGTTACCCAAGGCCAAACGGAACATTTTAGATTTTTCGAAAATCGGTATTTGGTACCTCAACTTTGAGCAGTTGTTATGAAAAAACATACAGGATTTTAACTTCAACTTTTTAATACATCTTACTACACACATTTACAAACACATTAGTGAAGAAATTGATTGGTAAGGATTTAGTTTGCAGATCGGCCAAATATTTGATAAAATGCCCTTACAGTATGCAGGTTAGTAGTTCATTTCAGAACTAGTGAAGTTCAGAAGTGTGTCTTTAGTTGTGAGTAACTGGACACAGAGTTGTCTGACCTGGGGCGCCCCGGTGATGCACCACGTATACACTTGTAGCGTAATCGTAACGTCCTGGGTTCAAATCCGGCCCAGGAAGGACATGTGTTACATGTCCTCCCCATCTCTCGACGAGGTAGAAGACGACGAGGTAGAAGAGCCGGCGTCCGAAACAGATTGAGATCCAAGCGACACAGAACCACATTGCCCAGCATATTGTTGGCCAATGTGCAATCGATAGGAAACAAACTGGACGACATCAGAGCACGGATCCAATTCCAGAGGGACATTCGGGACTGCAACGTCCTCTGTTTCACAGAGACTTGGCTGTCTCCAGACGTCCCAAACCATGCAATATAGAACCGGCAGATCACTTCTTCGTTCTCCGCAAGGACCGAACGGCAGAAGAATCACTAAAGACGAAAGGAGGCGGCATAGCTTTCATGGTAAACAAGGAGTGGTGCGATATAGGCAACGCAAAGGAATTGTCTAACCACTGCTCCCCAGACCTGGAGTATATCACCATCAAATGCCGACCCTTCTTTCTCCCGAGGGAGCTAACGTCCATCATCATGATCGGAGTATACATTCCACCACAAGCGAACACTGGGGCCGCACTTTCAAAGCTACACGACGAGGTAAACAAACTACAGATAGCTAACGGTGACGCTGCCATTTTGGTTCTGGGCGATTTTAACAGCGCACGTCTTAAAAAGGTGTTGCCAAATTTCTATCAGCATGACTATGCCACCAGAGGCGAGAACATATTAGACCATGTATACTCGCAATTTAAGAATGGGTACAAGTCACAGGCTCTTAGTCCATTCGGTAAGTCCGATCACGCCGCCATCTTTCTTTTGCCAAAATATAAACAGAGTCTTAAGCGAACGCCGGTAGTATCGCGAGAGGTTAACCGTTGGACTGTGACGTCAGAGGAGACACTCCAGGCTGCACTTGAATGCATAGACTGGAATGTATTCCGTGATAACACAGCCAATATTAACGAATACACTGAAACGGTGCTTGACTTTGTCTGTACTCTGGTAGAAGAAACAATCCCCTCTACCACAATTAGAATCTACCCAAATCAAAAGCCCTGGGTAGATAAATCCGTCCGTGAGGCTCTGAAAGTGCGCACCTCAGCCTACAACACCGGGCTTGTGACAGGCAACATGGATGAACACAAGACGGCAAGATACAACGTCAGGAGAGCAGTAATAGAGGCAAAACGGCGTTATAGGGATAAAGTTGAACTTCAGTTTGAACAGGCTGACTCTAGAGGTATGTGGCAGGGCCTCAGAACAATGACAGATTACAAAGGCACCTCCCTCAAACTGAACAGTGAAATCTCCTTAGCAAATGAACTCAATACCTTCTATGCGAGGTTTGAGGCTGTGAATAACAACACCAGCCTACAAGCCACGGCAATGGGGGGGGGGGATCTGCTGATGGAGACTCAGTGTTCAGGGTAACAGAGCATGAGGTGAGGCGGACCTTTAAAAAAGTGAATATCAGGAAGGCAGCAGGACCGGACGGCATCCCCGGCCGCGTCCTAAAAGTCTGTGCCGACCAACTGGCCCCGGTATTCACTGACATCTTTAACCTGTCCTTAGAACAGGCTGTCATCCCCACCTGTCTGAAGAAGTCCACCATCATCCCTGTACCCAAAAAATCTACGCCCGCTTGCCTCAACGACTACCGCCCTGTAGCTCTCACCTCCATAGCCATGAAGTGCTTTGAGAAGCTAGTGAAGGGCTACATCTGTTCCTCCCTCCCCATCAACCTGGACCCCCTGCAATTTGCATACCGCAAATTGGTCCACGGAGGACGCCATAGCCCATGTGCTGCACACAGCAGCCTCACACCTGGACAAGAGGCAGGGGAACTATGTGAGAATGCTGTTCATCGACTACAGCTCAGCATTCAATACCATAGTCCCCTCCAAACTCATAGCCAAGCTCAGGGACCTGGGCTTGAACTATGATGACCTCTGCCAGTGGGTCTTGGACTTCCTGACGGGCAGACCCCAGGTGGTAAGAGCAGGCAACTGCACCTCCTCATCCATCACGCTCAACATAGGGGCCCCCCAGGGCTGTGTTCTGAGCCCCCTCCTCTACTCCCTGTACACACATGACTGCGTGGCACAGCGGAACAACAACACAATCATCAAATTTGCTGATGACACAGTAGTGGTGGGCCTGATCTCTGCCAACGACGAGAGGGCCTACCTGGAAGAGGTAGAGAATCTGTCACAGTGGTGTCAGGAGAACTGCCTCTCGCTGAACGTCAGCAAAACAAAAGAGATGATTGTGGACTTCAGGAGGTCGGGGGTCAAGGACTACAGCCTCCTCAGCATCGACGGGGCACCGGTTGAGAGAGTGAACAGTTTCAAGTACCTCAGAGCCCACATATCCGAGGACTTGACATGGACCACACACATTGACAGTGTTGTGAAGAAGGCACGACAACGCCTCTACTTCCTCAGGTGCCTAAGGAAGTTCCAAGTCAGTCAGAAGATCCTTAAGAACTTCTACTCATGTACAATAGAGAGCATCCTGACTGGCAACATCACCTCCTGGTTTGGGAATAGCACTGCACAAGACCGTAGCAGACTACAAAGAGTGACACGTTCAGCCGAACGCACAATTGGAGGGGGGCTTCCCACCCTCCAGAACCTTTACAACAAGCGGTGCAGGGGTAAGGCTAAGAGAATCATCAAGGACTCCAGCCACCCGAACAACTGCCTCTTTGAACTGCTGCGGTCAGGCAAGCGATACCGGAGTCTTAAGGCGAGCACAGAAAGACTCAGAAGAAGCTTCTATCCCCAGGCCATCAGGCTGCTCAACGAACAATAAACACTATGCAACAACCATCAAATGCACACAGCACACACACCCACACGCACACACTCACTTTAAACAAACAACACACTGCAGCACCCACTCTCCACACTTTAGATCACCTAAACACACTTTATATTTATTGGTAAAGGATTTGCACTACAACTCATACACCTTACTGTAAATTGTACCTAAATTGTACCTCATCCCATTTCTGCTTTGCAATATATAGTATTGTATATTAGTACATTGCATAGTATATTGTATATTGTATGGTAACTCAGTTACTTCTATTCTGCATCGAACATTGTACATATGTCTATACTGAACACTGTGACCTCTATTTTTACTTCTATTTTACATGCTATACTATTTTATTTCATACTTATCTTGTCTAGCACAGTCTCTGGAGCGTAACAGTAAGAAGCATTTTGTAGAGGGCGCTCCAGTAGCACACCATGTACCGCGCTGCGTCGCGGATCGGCTGACCCGAGTTCGATTCCCGGACCCGCCGTCATTTGCCAAATGTCTTCCCCTGCTCTCTCTCCCGTTTCACCCTCACTGTATCTGTCAGTGGAAAGCGATAAACGCTAAAACATTTTTAAATAAATAAAGTTTAAAAAAAAAAAAAAACATTTTGTATAAAAGTATTCTGTACTTCTGTATGACAACTATTAAAGAAACTTGAAACTTGAAACTCTCTCTCTCTCCCAATTTCCAAACTGTCCTGTCAATAAAATGCACTTAAAAATTCCCTAAAAACTATATATCAAAAAAAGAAAAAGAAAAGAAGAAGTGTCTGACCTGAGGGCGAGGCTGAATGACAGCTTCCTGTCTGAATGACAGCTTCCTGTCCCCTCTGCCTGCTGCCTCAGCTCAGAGCCTGTTCCTTTGTGACGTGATGTTGTCACTTCCTGTGAGCTCCAGTGCTCCTTGGTGTTAACATGTTTCTAATTCTCTCTGCCACAGGGAGACCGGGGGATATCTGGTCCAGCTGGAATGCAGGGGGAGTTTGGTGTCGGACTTCCTGGACCGAAGGTAAATTCTGTTGTCAAGGTGCGGCTGGGTAGCGCAGTGGACTAAGCACTCGCCTACCACCGCAGAGACTCTGGGATCGAATCCAGCTGTCAATGGTACCTCCGGCTCAGTCAGTCGTCCCTACTAACATAATTGGCAGTGTTAGCGGGTGGGAAGCTGGTGGGGTATGTGTCGTGGTCGTTGTAAACAGCGACTCCTACTGGTCGGTCGGGGCGCCTGTTCAGCAGGGAGGGGCTCTGGGGGAGATAGCGTGAACCTCCACACGCATAACGTTCCCCCAGTGAAACTCCTCGCTGTCAGGTGAAAAGAACTGGCTGGCGACTCCACATGTATCGGAGGAGGCATGTGGTAGTTCTACACCCTCCCCAGGCCGACAGACAGTGGGGCAATGCACGCAACGACCAGGAAGGGAATTGGCATAACGACTAAATTGGGATGGGTGAAAAATACAGAAAGCCCAAAAATACACACTGTGTGGCTCAGCGGAGTAGCAATACAATCATCAAATTTGCTGACGACACAGTGGTGGTGGGCCTGATCTCTGCCAACGACGAGAGGGCCTACCTGGAAGAGGTCAAGGTCCTGGCGGGATGGTGCCAGGAAAACAGCCTCTCCCTGAACGTCAGCAAAACAAAGGAGATGATTGTGGACTTCAGGAGGTCGGGGGTCAAGGACTACAGCCCCCTCAGCATCGACGGGGCACCGGTTGAGAGAGTCAACAGCTTTAAGTACCTCGGAGCCTACATATCCGAGGACTTGACATGGACCACACACATTGACAGTGTTGTGAAGAAGGCACGACAACGCCTCTACTTCCTCAGGCGCCTAAGGAAGTTCCAAGTCAGCCAAAAGATCCTTAAGAACTTCTACTCATGTACAATAGAGAGCATCTTGACCGGCAACATCACCTCCTGGTTTGGGAATAGCACTGCACAAGACCGAAGCAGACTACAAAGAGTGACACGTTCAGCCGAACGCACAATTGGAGGGGGGCTCCCCACCCTCCAGAACATTTACAACAAGCGTTGCAAGGGCAAGGCTAAGAGAATCATTAAAGACTCCAGTCACCCGAACAACTGCCTCTTTGAACTGCTGCGGTCAGGCAAGCGATACCGGAGTCTCAAGGCGAGCACAGAAAGACTCAGAAGAAGCTTCTATCCCCAGGCCATCAGGCTGCTAAACGAACAATGAATGAACACTACACAACAACAACCACCAAACGCACATAGCACACACATCCACACGCACACACTCACTTTAAACAAACACACTGTAGCACCCACTCCACACACTTTATAGCACACACCCACTTTAAACAAACACACTGTAGCACCCACTCCCCACACTTTATATTTATGGATGAAGGATTGCACTACAACTCGTACACCTTACTGTAAATTGTACCTAAAATTGTACCTCATCCCATTTCTGCTTTGCACTAGATAGTACTGTACATTAGTACACTGCATAGTATTGTGTATTGTATATTATATGGTAACTCAGAACATTGTACATATGTCTATACCGAACACTGTGACCTCATTTTTCCTCTTCTAAATTCATGCTATATTATGTTATTATGTTATTTGATACTATCTTGTCTAGCACAGTCTCTGGAGCGTAACAGTAAGAAGCATTTGGTATGAAAGTATTCTGTACTTCTGTATGACAACTATTAAAGAACTTGAACTTGAACTTGATGATAGCATGTACAATAATGCTGTATATACTGTACATTATACCGTATATATATTCTTATTCTTATCCACATCTGTCTGTACATACCTGAATCCTTTTTACATATCTGTAGATACTATATCTATATCTGTACATATCCCTACTCTTACTAGTTACGCTGCTGGCAGTATGACTTACTACCATAGTGTCATTATACCTGTATCACTGTACATATTAATACTACAGTACATACATCTGATCAGCACTATTACTCAGTAGTACTCATTTATATTAGTATATACCCAGTTTAATCACCTGTACATTGTATATTACTGTTGCACTTTACTGTTACATTTACACTCTGGTTGGAGGCCAAACCTCTTTTTGTTGTACTGTACTTGTGCTGCATGATGACAATACATTTGAATCTAATCTAAAAAAAAAATACATTCCCATAGCAAAGGTTTTACAATATTTTAATTTTGACAATTACAAATAGAAATCCCTTGAGCCATATAGACTAGGCCGAGCTCTTTGAAGTGACTCCACTTCCGGTGGACTGAATTTGATGTAAACGGAACCCGCCCCTGGTTGCCGTGGTCTTTTTAGATTCAGATTCAGTTTCAGAGTTTTATTTGCCACATGGAAGCAATACAATCATTAAATTAAAATCCTAAATAACGTTTTACCATGGGCAAAAGGAGCAGGAAGAAGAAGAATTCTTATAGTTACCTGCCCCCTATTCCTAAACTAAACAAGTATTACTTGATGGTCGGCCTACAACCTAATTTACACAAGATAATAATTCATACCATATACAAACAAAGAAACAAACAATCCACAGATTAAACAATAATAATAAACAAGAAAAGAAAAGATCTCACTATTCAGATTCACGTTTGAATTTCATATTATTGACTAAATTTCTTTTAATTGACAAACACTATTACATCCCTTAAGCTCGCTATGGAGAGAATTCCACAACTTTATACCAATAACTGAAGGAGTCACATCTGTTTAAGTGTGGTACGTGCAAACTGATGTTTAAAATTGTATTCCCTCCTACTAAACTCACTTTCTAAATGAAAAAGATTGGTAACACTTTATAATAACACTCAGTTATAAGACCTTTATAACATTATTGAATGATGAACAAATCAAGTACAAACAATGTTGATAATGAGTTATAAATAATGTATAACTAATTTGTAAATGTTATACAAATATAGTTATAAATGATTTAATAATAATTTATGAATGTATATAAATGGTTTGTTCATGATTAGTTCGTTATCTATAAATACCTTATAAATGTCTTATAACTGAGTGTTATTATAAAGTGTTACCAAAAGATTTTGTAACTTTTCTGGCAGTGTCTTGTATCTCCTCTCCACTTAACCTCTGTCTGCTTGCAGGGCGACATGGGGTTCCAGGGTCGGCCGGGGCCTCACGGTCCCCCCGGGACGGGTGAACCTGGATCCTCGGTGAGTAAAGGAAAAATGGACTCCTGACACTTAATAATAATAACTTCATTTTATATAGCGCCTTTCAAGAGACCCAAGGTCGCTTTACATAGGGGGGGGGGGGGGGGGAGTAACAAAGTAACAGACAGTGGACAGACACAACATATACATATACATATTCTGTGTATTGTCGCAGTGAAAAGGGTTAACCGTTTGGTAGTGCGGCAGTGAAATGGTTAAAGTATCTGAATATGCACAATATTTCACTGCAACACTACAGAATGGTTAACCCTTTCACTGCGACACTACAGAATGGTTAACACTTTCACTGCGACACTACAGAATGGTTAACCCTTTCACTACCACACTACAGAACGTTAAGCCGTTCACTACCACAACCGTCTGTAGTGTGGTAGTGAAATGGGTTAACCGTCTGTAGTGTGGTAGTGAAATGGGTTGATTGATTGATTGATTGATTGAATTGATTGATTGATTGATTGATTGAAAAGTTTATTAACAGATTGCAGAATGGGTACAGTACAGTACTTAAGCATTACATCACGCGCAGGAGTGGTTTGTGAACAATAAACCATGCCTAGGGGTGGTCGTTAGACCCCCCTAGGCATGGTTTATTGTTCACAAATCACGACTGCAAGTGGTGTAATGCTTTTATACAACTGCCACATTCATCCAACCTTATTGCTATACAATAAACACACATTAATCGAAGATTTATTGAAAAAACCATCCGCCAGAAAAAGTAGTTCCCACAACAACAAAAAAGAGAAATTGCCTCCATGTGGAAGCAGCTCGGAAGTGCATCCAACCAACTAACACATCCAACTGTGTGTTATTGGAATCCAACTGCCTTTCAACTAAGACATCCAACCAACTAACACATCCAACTGTCTTTCAACTAAGACATCCAACCAACTAACACATCCAACTGTCTTTCAACTAAGACATCCAACCAACTAACACATCCAACTGTCTTTCAACTAAGACATCCAACCAACTAACACATCCAACTGCCTTTCAACTAAGACATCCAACCAACTAACACATCCAACTTTTCTTTATTTTTTAATTATGAAGTTAGTGGTTGTTATTGGAATGATTGATTGATTGATTGATTGAAAATTGTACCTAAGGAAAATTGGCTCAATTGCAAGAAAAGTAATAGACAGTTATGATATTACATTCTGCATAATTCGTATGCAAAATATTGTGGTTCCCTGCTTTAGTCTGTTGACACATTTATATAAAAAAAATTAGGGATGTCCGATATTATCGGCCGACCGATATTATCGGCCGATATCGGCAGTAAAATGTGATATCGGAAAATATCGGTATCGGTTTAAAAAAAATTTAAAACAATAACAATATTGCATACAGTGAAATTATTAGTTACCTGAAATTATTCCGTTTTTTTGGGGGGGAAACCCTGCATATATCGGTATCGGTTGATATCGGTTGATATCGGTATAGGAAATTAAGAGTTGGACAATATCGGAATATCGGTATCGGTAAAAAAGCCAATATCGAGCATCCCTACAAAAAATGCTTGTGTAGTCCTGTGTCATACCAACTGAATTGTATAGAAACAACTCACCAAAAGTGACTATTGCACAACTGATTTGACAAAAAAATCCACCCCCCACCCCCCTCCCTCCGCGCCATACCTTGCCTTTTACTTACATTACGCCACTGGGTTAGTGATCACACAGCAGCGGTTCTGTTTGGGTCCAACAGGTGTCAAAAGCTCAGTTCTGTATCAACATGATCCCACATTACATACTGACTGTATACTGTTGTACACCACAAAGAAGTCAAACACTACAATGTACAAAGATTCATAAAGGGGGGGGGGGGCAGTAGAAGAGGCATTTAGAGTCGTTCAACGAATTGCATGATTGATTGATTGATTTATTGATTATTAAATGTTCATGTCATGCACACAAAGTGCACAACCCTCTCACATTATTACACATTACATTTCATTGTATTTCATTTCATTTCTGAATTCGGATTACATAATATGCAGATTACAGCTCGGTCTTATTAAAACAAAGTATTCTGTCTTCCCTCCCGAGCTTTTGGCAAATAGAACCTGCTACAAAAAAGTGTCCTGAAGCTTCTTCTTATGACATTTAATGTGAGTTTTCTCTGTCTGTGAGAAACCTCGAATGATCCCTTTGACAACCAGAATTTACAGGGAGGATACAGGCAGGTAATAAGTCATCATGACAATAAGGTTTGGAGCTTTTATTGTGTTCTCCTTGTGTTGGAACGTCTCCTCTTTTATATTTATTGAATGATTATCAAATAAATGCAATCAATCAATCAGTCAGATTTTTCTGCAACACAATATACAACACAACACAACACAATATATACAGCGTGCCGTGACGTACATTGTATGAAAGTGAGCACCTGAAACAAGCCCACTAACCAGAGGCGACGGTAGGAAATTTGACCTGATGAGAAAACGACTTTTTGATGACGAGTTGACAACTGATGTTTTGGCTTCTTTTACAGGGGCCTCAAGGGCCACAAGGTGTTCAGGGAGAGAAAGGGCCCCTAGGCGAGGGGTTCCCTGGACCAAAGGTATGATGACACATCTGTCACGAAGGAATCAACCCCAAAGCAGCAGAAACACGATATGGGTCCAGATTAGAATCCTAAACAAGACTCTGTCATTCTGAATGCTCTTTAGAACAGTGCATTGTGGGATTGAAGATTGCCTACGACATATTTGTCAAAGATTTGCTCATAAATCTATATTTGACCAAAATCAGGCTTTACCTACCTTGACCCTCCCTGAGTTGCTGAGTCTCTGAGAACTCAAATCATACTATAATTTGAATTATACTATGACTCCTACAGTATGTCATCTGGGTCTTTATTGAACTAGAATATAAACTGCTGCAAAACGACGTTGTCAGACTGACTTGTCCATAGCTGGAATTGGAACAAGGCCCATTAAAAAAGTTATTTCCGTTTTTAAAGTATTGAAATATCTTAATGAGATAAGTGAACTGAAACTCTGGAGTGAGATACATTAAATACATTTAGTGATTAGTTCATACATTTTTAGTCATTAGTTTTGTTTTCTTGAAAACATCTTGAAATAAGGCTGATCACTTCTTTCAAGATGAAAATTCTTGAAACAGGTTTGAATTGTTATGTTTTGAATTGTTAATTGTGTGGAGTTATCTCACATAAAAAAGGTTAAAGGTGTTGTAAGTGATATCTTCTTAAATAAGTGTTAAGTAGCTCTACATTCCGACAGCCATCACTGATATAGAGTGTCTGGTCAGTAACATGGGTCTCCCAGTCCCTCCGCTCTGCAGTAAACAGCCATCACTGATATAGAGTGTCTGGTCAGTAACATGGGTCTCCCAGTCCCTCCGCTCTGCAGTAAAAACAGTCATCACTGATATAGAGTGTCTGGTCAGTAACATGGGTCTCCCAGTCCCTCCGCTCTGCAGTAAACAGCCATCACTGATATAGAGTGTCTGGTCAGTAACATGGGTCTCCCAGTCCCTCCGCTCTGCAGTAAAAACAGTCATCACTGATATAGAGTGTCTGGTCAGTAACATGAGTCTCCCAGTCCCTCCGCTCTGCAGTAAAAACAGTCGTCACTGATATAGAGTGTCTGGTCAGTAACATGGGTCTCCCAGTCCCTCCGCTCTGCAGTAAACAGAAAATAAATATTCTGGTATCCCTTCCCACTTTATCCAATCAGGAGAGAGAACCCTAGATATTTCAAGACATCTTGCCAAGACAGATTTTCTGGCAGATTATTTTACTTGTTTCAATCACATATTTGTTTTTATTTCTTATTTTTGTCAGACAATTTTTGCAGTGTGGAGTTCTCCTGATTGGATAAAGTGGGAACGGGATACCAGACGATGTATTTCTCTGTTTACCGCAGAGCGGAGGGACTGGGAGACCCTGTCGGGATGTAGAGCTATTATTCTAATATGTAGACACTTGTTTTAACAAAGAAAATACAGCTTATAGCACCTTTAACCAATTTCTTGTAGCATTGTCAGGTGTGAAAACAGGGGAGACTAAAATGTATGCCCTCACTGGACCTGCAAACCCACGGGCCAGAAGAAAATGCTTACATGTATTTTATTTTTTTTACTTGTAGCTAGTGGGAGTGATTAAGGTTAGGGATCGGTTTATAAACAACTTTAAAAGGCTAAAGACGAGATGACCCGCGGCTTCGCAAACCGGGCTTGCAGGCCCGGTGAGGGCGTTTCGTCTCAACAACGCCAACATCAAAGAGCATTTCCTGGGCCTGAACTCCCTCTAGATGTCGGGGGAAGGGAGAGGATCGACATCAGACTATATCTTTTATAACTCTAGCTGTTCTTCAACACATGGGCCGCATCTGTCAAAACCAGAACCCCGCTGCGTTACGACCGCTGACCCGCGACTCCGGTCCTCACTCGAGTGTTACCGCTCCTCTCACTGTTGTACAGGCATCAAACCTAGACAAACAATCGCTCCCTTCCGCGCTACAGTGTGTCCCGTTCACAGGAAAGGGCGCGTTGGGACTCACTAGAAAACTTCACACGACGCACGCAGATGCGTGAGCGGGAGTACAGCGTGAAAAACATGGCAAACGTTGTTACCGTGGTTACGATTACAGCTGCAGAGTCACGGAACGGAAGTCACCGTGGTATATTGATGCTGAAGTAAATTATAATACACTTTATTTCTATAGCACCTTTCATACGAGAATTGCAGCTCAATGTGCTTCACAGCGGTGAAAAAGACAGGGATGAAATTAGCACAAAATTGGCATAAAGTGCAGACATACATAAAACAAGCAAAAAATAGATTTTTACAGTTTACACATTAGGATCTAACATGCCAATAGGCCTCTTTGTTTATGGTTTGATTCTATGGCAGTTTTAGTAGACAGTAATAAAAAGAGTCAAATAGAATAGACAGAGATGCAGTAGTGCAGTGCAATAAAATAGTTAGTCAAATAGAATAGACAGAGTAAAATGATGCAGTAGTGCAGTGCAATAAAATAGTTAATAAAAAACAGCCCTCATTTACAATACAATAATCACAGTGTTGCAGAACAGCGCATCGCTCCACTTTGAGTCTAAATGACATTAGCTATCTGTGTTGGGGAAACGACTCAGAAACGACTAGCTACTTCACAATGAAAGAAGTTCCAATACATCTTGATTACTACTGTTTATCAAACTGACACTGCTTTGAAAAAGTAGTTCATGTTGCAAATACATTGCAATTGTAGTTGTAATGTAAAATGATTATTCCTGTCTGAGTCTGGAATGTCATATACAGGTATTTGAAGCAACAACTGGATTGAGACATGAGTAAAGTGTGTTTTGACATGGTGTGTTTTACGGAGAGGACCGTTTTTGAGGTGGAATCAGGAAAATGCTAACTATTTTTAGCTAAATATGTCGTTTGTAATTAACCACCTTAACTACGTGATCCAATATAGTTAACTACTGCCAAAACGACTAGGATTTTAATGTAGTTAAGATAAAATAAGTTATTCCTTTATTGATTCCCTTGCGGAATGGGTGTGGGGGGAGGGGAGGTACAGGTGTGGGCAGGGTAATAGTAGAAAGACATCAATAAAGGCAATACAATTAGATCTAAACATAAAAATATGAGAAAAAATAAACGGTGTAAACAAAGGTGCAGATGAGGTCCTGTGTGCCCTATAACTATACCACCCAACTACTGTGGGACGTAGTTAAACTAATAACTGTACTACACCTAGTCCCCAAATAATAGTCCCCCCTACAGTATATTTTACTCTGTCTATTCTACTTTTTATTCTTTCTATCACTGCCTATTTTAAAACTGAATCAAACCGTAAAAACAGAGAGGCCTATTGGGATGTTAGATCCTAATATGAAAAATGTTGATTTTATATGTCTGCTGTAAAGCACTTTGAGCTGCAATTCTTGTATGAAAGGTGCTATACAAAATAATAAGGTTTATTATTATTATTATTATTATTATTATTATTATTATTATTATTATTATTATTATTATTATTATTATTATTATTATTATTATTATTATATAACTGTAAACTTGATACGTCAGTATATCAAGTATCCACAACACCCTCTCACTGCTTAGAACCTGTGGGGTCAATTTGGTTCCTTTGAACAGAAATCTTTACATAACTCACGGGCAAAAGGCAGATCTTAGAAAGCCAGGACGGCATCCCGAGGCAACGAAACATCTGCTGCAACTGTGCCAGATGCTAACGGCACTTCGGGGGAACCTTAAGAGAAGGGGGTGGGGGGGGGGGGGGGGGGGGTCAGAGAAGTTCTATAGGAAGGGTCAACCAACCCATACACACACACACACACACACACACACACACACACACACACACACACACACACACACACACACACACACACACACACACACAATTAATATGTTCCTGTCTGTGTGTCTGCATTTCATTAGATATGTCTGTTGCTTAGGCTATGTTCAGACTACCAGGGGTCGCACAAGGTCTTTCAAGTGCTTAAAGTGCTTGATTTTTTTTGTACAAAAAAAAATGAAGGCCTGAAAACCACATCGCCAGCGTATCGGACAGGGCCCAAATCAAGAGTAGGCCCTTCCCCCCTTAGCTTACTGCACCTAGTATTCCCAGGGGGTCCCCCATCGAAGAACTACCAGGGCCGAACCTGCTTAGTTTCCGAGATCTGATGAGATCGGGCATGTCCAGGTTGGCATGGCCGTAAGCCCCAAGAGGCTACCCCCCCACAATACTGTGGGGCCAGACGGTGCGCCGGGGAGACAACCCCCAAGGGGGTTGACCCCTCAATCCAGGCAACAGGCCAGAACTCGACCTGTGCCTGGAGCACTGCGGAATAGACAGGCGCCCAAAGGGTCTACTGTAAGAACAGTACCCGGCGGAAGGGGTGTTCGGTATGCTGTGCACCATGTCATGACCTCAACAAAGGAGAGGCCGACACAATTGGCAGACGTCATGAAAAATGCGGGGGCACACTCTCGGGCAGACAGGGTCAAGCCCGGCCTCAACCCGAGAGTCAACTCTGCTACCAACACACCGGAGAACCAACCACCTCCCTATGTTTAGTTTAACAGGAGGCGGTTGTTCCCTTAACCCACCAAGAAAAACCTAGAAACAAAGTGTTTCAGTTTTCAAAGGGTTAACCCAGGCCAACAGGTCGACGGGAACGAGTCCGGACCTGGGCCTGGCGGACCGGGACCTACACAGGGATGCCTAGAGGGGTTGACAGCAACCACCTCGACAGCCCCCTCCCATCCCTGCCCAGCAGGGGGAGGGAGGAGTGAAACAATGGAGAAGGACCAGGCCCCCTAACACAGCGCAAGGTACAACACAGTATGGACCAAGCACGTCACTGTTATGGGCAAGTCGTAGTGGCATACACATGACACACATATCCACGACATCAATCCCCATGAAGCCCGGACTGACCCGGCATTTTACCCCCGGAAAAGCACAAAGTCCTTCAGGGTACCAGAACAGCAGATCTGCGCCCCGGCGGACAACGGGTTAACTGACCTGGTCCGGCGTGACCAGAACCAGTCCCGCGTTCTAGTCACGCCGCCATCCCCAGTCCTAAGAGGGGGGTAGGTACGCGTGTCGATCTAAAACATCACAGAGGGAACTGGTAACACGCCGCGTACGCGCGCGCGGGTACGTGCATGCGCACAGAACAGATTTTTTTCATTACTGAAAGATTGTATTATTATTCTTCCAATGTGATTGCGTGGCAAATACATTTCTTTGTAAGAATATATCTGCATTTTGTCAGTACAAGATTAATCAGTGATCACATTGAATTAAAACATGATTATTTCCAGTGCCACGATTATTTATTTCAAGAGAAACAAACAGGCAAATAGCCTACCTTAGTCAATCTGGACAAATACATTAGGGCCTATAGACTAGAAAAAAAGAAAATCTGTTTTAAATGCGGTTACTTGCCTTGTTGTGGAGTGGCAGCTGTCTCTGTTGTGGGGAGCGCGGGCGTTGGAGGTTCTCTTGGGGAGCGGCGGTGGCATCGTTGGTTCAGGTAACATGATACTGTTGTCAAATGATCTGTTTATATCTGTTTGTATTTGCGGGCGGGGGCGTGGTTGAAGACGCGCTTTTGTTATGGGTGGCCGGGTACTTAGCGCACAACAAATGGTTGCGCGTACACGCGAGTACACATCCGTGCGCGATCGCGCGTACTTCTGCCTCAGTGATCTGGTAACACGCCGTGTAACCGCGTGTGACCACGACTGCACCACTGGACGCGACTGAGGGCAACCCCGTCAATTCTGCTCCTCACATAAGAGGGGAAGACAGAAGTTCCCCCAAAGAGACCTCCACGTGAGTACAATTGAAAAAGGTACATGCAATAATAATTGGGCCAAGTGACCAACGGCCCAATACACACTGTAATAGAGAGCAGAGCAGAAAACGAACAGTTTTCGAATGCATCGCATCATCCAACTTTGACAAAGACAGCGGTCTGCAGCACAGAGCCTGTAACCTCACGGATGTCTCCTGGCCAATAGGAAACGCGCCCATGGCCGGGGGGAAATCCTGTGACCCACCCATCCTAACATGGAGTGGAACCAGGAAACCCCCCCCGCCCCCCCCTTCCCCCTCCCTGTGACGCGCTGCCCCTCAGCCGACAGGGAAAAACTGACAGGCAGGAGGTCCCACCTCCCGGCCAATCAGTAAAGGGGGGTGAGGATTTTATCAGCCTACCCCTCATGACCCCTCACCCCTGATACGATGCAACGACAAAGCAGAGCCATGACACCAGTCATAGCATGCTACATGAAAGCGCATTATACCTGTTAGGATAACAGCTTCACATTCTGCACACCAGCCACAGACGATAACCTTGTCTGTGCAAAAACTGGTTTTATACATGGCTTCAGGCTCATGTGCGAACTTGCAACCTGAATTTTTACACCTTTACCCTAAAGTAAGAAAAACACAGACCAAGAGAGGGGCCAAGGGCCCTGGTACAAGAGCTACACATGTAACTTCTGTAGGCCAACACCTAACCCAGTTGTGGATTCAAAGCCACGTTTACTTAAACGTGAATACGATACACACAACCCTCTATCACAATAAAAAAGGGCAAAAGTTCACTCTCACTACTGTAAGAGGAACGCCGTTTTTTATGATGAGAGAAGACATAAGTCCTCGATCAAGTGCTGGTCACAGGCCTTGCTAAGTCTACATGACAGCGACCAAAAAATTTTCAGAGAAAATTGACTCTCTCTAAGCAAGAGCACAACCCCAGAAGAAGCTGAGGGATTTACACCATATCCCCAAAAATATAGTGAATCAACACACATTTTGTAAACAAAATCATATTTTAGGGGGGGGCCAGGGGCAAACCGGGGAATAATTTCACCCACCCCTCACCACCTTACCCCTGATACGACGCCAAATGTGTAGAGTAAAAGCTTTACATCATGCACGCCAGCACAGCCGACAACCTTGTTTGAAACAGGTTTCCCACAGCTCTGCTTATGTGTGAAAAAAACTTGCCACTTTTTATTTTCATCATTACCCTCAAGTAAGAATAACAAGCTAAGAGAGGGACTCAGCCCTCGATCATATGCCACTATGCACAGCATTGTAGGGTAACCCAGCCAGTTGTGGGCTCAGCCACGTTGTCTAAACGTTACATGAAGACACACAACTTCTCATCATACAACAAAAACCCAGTTCATTTTTACTCACGTAAAAAACAACGCTGTTCCTAGGTAGAGAGAAAGACATAAGCCTTGGCCAACGCTAACCCAAGCTATACAAAGCGACCAAGACAATTCTCACACAGCACACGTCGTATCTCCAAATGTAGTGAAGTAACATATGTTTTGTAGACAAAAACATCGTTATTAACAAAAACATTCCGGAGGGGAAGGAAGGAAGAGTGCGGTAATGTCCATTGGACACCTTACCTGCACCAAGGAATGCAGGATGAAAGGCCGCAACACAGGTTGGTCCACCACATCGACGAAGGCCTCTCGCTGGCCAGGCCAGAAGAAGCAATGGCTGGAGCCTCGCTATACGCGGGCTATAGCCGACCTGAGCTTGGAGATATTCTCATAACGAAGCTCACCTCCCTCACACCGGGTGTTTTTCATCTTGAAAAGTGGGGCCAGCACGGCGACAGTGGGTATCCGTTTGTCCAGAGACCCGGGGAATTGAACCGCAGATTCGGAATCACGGTCCCAGGAAAACAAAGCTACGACTTCACTTGAGGAGGAGCTAATGTTATCGTGGGGCATCAAACTAGAACCCCCTCCACGCCGCTAAGGGGCAGCGAAAAGGATCCTAGCCTGGAGCCGACCTTCGTAAGCTGTGTAGTTGTCCCCCCACAACTGACACACCTGGCGCCCGCGTCGCAAAAAACATCACCCGCCCAGAGAGGCCGTCAGCCCTCACACGGCCGATCGCCTCCCAAGCAAAGTGTCCAGCTGCAGAGCCGGAGGCAATGCCAGCGGGGATTGCTCAGCGACGCGAGCCCCTAATGCGAAGCGCCGGTGGAGGTCAGAATGATCATCATCTTCTAGACACTCCGGTGGAGAAGACATTATCGCTGTATTTCCTCGAAAAATAGTGAGAGAGAAAACAAAGATATAATGTCAACGCAGCTTGTAACTGAGGGGTTACAAAACCCTGACTGTATTAAAGATTGTGATAGATTAAACCACTGCTAGGTATGTACTTTAATTACTGGCCAGACAGTACATCGAATAGATATGGTGGACACTCATAATAACACGGCATTGACAAAGAAATAGTATTTGAGGGTATTTTATTATTATGCAACATTAGGTTACAGAATGAGAATTAGGGTCGCGCTTGTATGGCGAAGAATATGCATAAAGTCAGTCAGTAGCATGAGTCACTGGGAATAGAATGATTCCTACGATGGGTACTAGGCTGACGCCACCTGGCGTATAATAGCAATTATAGAAGGTAACGCTGGTACCGCCTGGAGACACTGGGTTCCTCTCAGAGTTGTAAGGTCTAGAGGATAGAGGAATGTTCGGATACTCAGTCTGATTCAATGAAGAATAAGGGGGTTCACGTACAGAAGCCAGTCCCTGTAAATCCAACGATCAGCAACAAAGCAATAACTGTAATCCAATGCTCGATAGCAAACGATGATAGCCAGCCAGCCTCGGTCCATGAGGCCAGCCCGAATGTAAATCCTCACAAGGTTAAATCCCAAACGACAGTGGAGATTAACGATGCTCTTCTCCGGGTAACACGTTCCACAATCAATATAATCCAACCAGTAATGGTTCTGCAATCGCCGCCGCTGGTTCTCCTGTGCACATGTCCAGCAGGTTCTCCGACTAGGCCTCCTCGTGTGCTGGTACTAAGGTATTTAGTCCACGCGCACTGGCTAAGGTCCACTAGCTAACACGAACGAACCGCTGGGTAATGCTACACACGAACGAACTGTGGTTGGCACGATATACAATAAATGAACGACTATTTACTTCACATTAAATTAGGTCGAACTTGACGTTACTGCATTAAACTCTGACACTTTACTATTCAATTCGCACGTGGTTCTCAACGCTCTGTTAGACGCACGGCTGCTCACTTCATTGTTACCGAACAACTTGTCACACGAACTGCTGCTGTGCGCACCTGCGCCGTATATATACTTAAGTGATTATCTAGTCCCAAACCTCAGTTCTTGTCTGGAATCAATACGCTGTCTCCGGGCATGTTACGACATGCCTGGGCTTGCCTTTGAACCTGACTTTGGGGGCTTGCGGGCTGGCGCCTACGGGCGTTATCCAATAAGGAGAGCGAATATTACTATGGTTCGAACGCAGGTTTAAAGGGATATACCGTGTATATATAAATAATATACAATGTATATAAAACAATAAATGTAGATTCTCAGCTTTAATCTGGCCCTTCACAACAGCCGCCTCCTAATTAGTCCGCACCTAATTAGTTAAGGGAGACAGATTAATAGTCCAGTCAACTGCTCAATATCTGTTGTGAGGAGTAGGGCAATCTACAAAGTCAGTGGGTCATGATCGTCATCAGGGGAGTCAGGGAGCTCTGGCAACTCTATCAGCCTCGCCACGGGTCGGGTGTAGGTCCGCCCTTGGACAATAACTTCTGCCGCTCTGACCTTCCCGTCGGCACCAGTGATCACTTTGCTTACGCGGCCGGCCGGCCACATAGCTCGGGGTAGTGACTGGTCTATGATCATAACGACTGTGCCCACTTTTAAGTTGTCCCTGTTCTTTACCCACTTCTGACGGGTTTGGAGGGACGGTAGGTAGTGGAGGAGGAAACTGTTCCAAAACTGGTCAGCCAATACTTGACTGTACCTCCACATTCTTCGGCCGTTCGCTTCTTCAGGTCTGTACACCGCCTGTGGAAGGGCAGGGTCCAGCCGCCCCATCAAGAGAGTGTTGGGGGTGACTGGGTCGACGTCTGCTACATCACTTGAGATGTACCCGAGGGATTGGCTTTGTTCCCTGCAGGCAGTCTAGCTCATCTGGCAATGAGTCTCTTTGGGCTCGCTGTAGCAGAAGGAGTTCTGCCTCTGCGTAGTTCGATGCGTCGATGTCTGTAGTGGGGGGAACCTCAGGGTGGTGCCACAAGAATGTTTTTATCTGCGCACTCTCAAAGGTTAGGCAGTCGTCTATGTTAGGGTCAGTGGGGGCTGGGATGTGCGTCAGTCCACAGAACATAGATTTCTTGATCTCTGCCTCCTCTTGACTAGCCTCCCGTGGGGTGGGGGTAGGCCACTCCTCCTCCGGGAGCTTGAGGAACTCAGGACCGTCACTGTAAATATTGGGACGTGTGAGGTCATCTAGGGACATCCCCCGTGTGATGACATCGGCTGGGTTCTGTTTGGTGTCAACGTACCTCCAGCACGCTGATCCTACCAGGTCTTGAATCTCGGTGACTCTGACTCCCACGAAGACCTTGTATCTACAAGAATCGGACTGGATCCATGTGAGTACAGTCATGGAGTCTGACCACAAGATTGTCCGTTGCACCGTTATGGTGAGTTCACGTTGTATCAGCGTGGCGAGTTGCGCGCCTACCAGAGCTGCGCAGAGCTCTAGACGCGGGATCGATTGTTGCTTGCGGGGGGCTATTCTTGAGCGAGCCAGGATGAAAGCTGTGTGTACTTCTCCTCCCTCCTCTCGGGCTCGCATGTAAGCCACCGAACCGTAGGCTACTTCCGAGGCGTCACTGAAGACGTGCAGGTCCATCTGGCACGTCTCCAGCCGCACTGTGGGTGGGAAGTAGCTCCGGCGTATGTTCATATTTTGGAGCGAGCTGAGTTCTCTCTCCCACTCTCTCCAGGTGGAAGCTAGGTGGTCGGGTATGGGGTCGTCCCAGCCCTGTTCCTTGTCCCACAGTTCTCGCACAAGCATCTTCGCCCGAGTGGTGTAAGGTAGGATACAAGCACCCCAGCGTGTCGTATTGGCTTGCGAGTGTTCTGTATACGCTCCGTCTAGTGGTCGGTAGAGGGGTCGACCTTCCCTGCTCCGGGGTCAGGGGTGTGTGCTTGTAATGGAGCGAGTCTGTTTTGAAGCGCCAGACGAGGCCCAATGTCATTTCCTGTGCTTCACCTGGGGTGGTCGCCATCCAGGTCTCGCTGCTTGCTGCCTTTGTCTCTGGGGAGAGGCTGCGAAGTACTTGAGGGTCACTGCTGGCCCACTGCCTAAGATCGAAGCCGCCTTTGATCAGTGAGGCACGGAGCTTAAGCAGGAGGGCTTCGGCTTCTTCTGGCGTCGAGACGCTTTGTAGACAGTTGTCCACGTAGAAACTCCTCTCTACGCTTTGTCTGACCTCCTCGTCAGCTTCAGGGTCTTCTGTCACGTGTTTTTGTAGTGCGAACGTAGCACAGCATGGGCTGCATGTGGTGCCGAAGGGGAGGACCTCCCATTGATAGATGGAGGGTTGCTCATCGTTGATCCTCTCTCTCCATAGGAACCGCAGCAGGGGCTTGTCCTCCTCCACCAGTCGCACCTGCAGGAACATCCCTTTGATGTCGCCGCTGATGGCCACCTTGTCTTGGCGGAAACGTAGTAGTACGCCGAGGAGGGAGGGGCCGAGTGTGGGGCCGGGCAAGAGTAATTTATTCAGGTTCTGTAGTCCGATCTGGTAGCTGCAGTTGAATACAATGCGGTTCTTGCCGTTGTGGTGGACCTTGTGGTGGGGCACGTACCAGGATTCAGTCGTCTGGTCGGCCTCTTGATTGTCAATTTTCTTGATATGTCCCGCTGTGATCAGTTTGTCGATCTCAGCGCGGTACACAGTGGCTTGAGTGGGGTCCTTGGCTAGACGCCACTCGGTGTTCAGTAGATAGCGTTCTGTCGCTTCTTTTGAGGCGTGGAGGGTGGGCATCCCCTCTCGCCTCAGGAGTGGAGTTGCGTATCTCATCACTCCGTCGACCTCGACCCTCTTTGTCTTCTGCTCGAGGAGAGCTATGGCATAAGTGTCTTCCTTTGAACAAACTAGTTTCTTTTCGTTCTTAAAGGGCATCGCGTCTAATGTCCATAGTCTCTCGACGTGCTGCAAGAGGGTGGTGTCGTCTTCGTTTATCCTCGTGTAGAGGCAGCGAGTGGCTGTCGGTCGGTTGGAAGACCCGGAGAGGGGGCCTTGTAGTGTCCAACCCAGGCGGGTCTTGACCGCTGCTGGACAGCCTCTGGGCCCGATGTGGACCTGGTCCGTTGGGACGATGAGGTGTGCGTGGTCGGATCCTATGAGCAGGGTCGGGGTGGCGCCGTCGATGGGCGGTATAGGTAGTTGACGTAGGTGCACGTATTTCTCCGTCAGCTGTGTGATGGGGTAGGTATACCGTGACAGACCTATGTCGTGGCTTGTGAAGGCGTTAGTGATGCTATACCGCTTCTCGGGCTGCTTGACCGCTGCTATCGTGAAGGAGACATTTTCACCCTTTATGGTCTTTAGGTCTCTTCTAATGGTACGGATTGTCATTGTTTCTTCGGTACCCCGCAGACCCAACTGGGCTGCGGCGGAAGCGAGGAGGAGAGTCTTTTCTGACCCATCATCTAGGACGGCGTAAGTGTCCATGACCTTGTCCTCGTAGCTTAGGAGCACTCGGACCACCTTCAAGAGCCCTCGGGAGCTCCCGCTCTTCGCAGGGTCTATATACATGACATTTACTCTCGAGCTGCTTTGTGGTACGGGTCTCCTCTTGTTGCTGTCGTGCAGGACCTCCAAGTGGGCACCGTCGCACTTGCTGCATCTTTTCTTTAGGCGGCACTCAGCTGCCATATGGCTGCGCGCGCAGCGGAAGCAGCGGCAGTTCGCTTTGATCCACTGACTCACCTCGTCAGCGGTCAGCTTCTTGAAGGTGTCACATTGAGACAGCCAATGTTCATTTTCACAGTACTGGCATGCAATCTTCCACTTTCCCTTCACGTGGGGGGTGTTGTGGTTCTTGTGCTGCGGCACTGACTTGGCCTGGTGCATAACTGTCACTGACCGGCGGTTGTCATTGAACCTCCGCTAGAGCCACTCCACACGAATGTGTCCAGTCGTAGACTGCTGACCTCCCTGGCGAGGAAATCAGCCAGGTCTAGGAGGGATGGTTCTGGGCCGTTGGGGTCACTGTGGTCTTTCTGCCGCCGAAAAAACGCTCTTGAAGGGCTGGAGGGAGCTTCTCCAGTATCCGCTCCACGTTAGAATTTGCATACAGTAGGCGGTTAGGTGGCCGAGCGGAGATTGCGTTCGTCACCAGCCCCGGAGCTGAGCTGGATTTGCCTGTTCGAATCCAGCTCACAGCTCCGGGGTTGTCACCAGCTTGGCTGGCCGTCTGCACTGATACAATTGGCTGTATCAGAGGGTGGGAGAAGCTGGCGGGGTGGGTCCGGGTCGTTGTAAACAGCGACTCCTACAGTTCGGTCGGGGCGCCTGCTAAGCGCGGATTGGACGTGAGGGGGATAGTGTGGTCCTCCCACACGCTACGCCCTCTCAATGAGAATCCGCGCTGCCAGGTGAAAAGAAGCGGTGATTGGCTGGACGTGTGTCGGAGGAAGCACGTGGTAGCCTCCACTCTCCCAGATGATCTGACTGTGGGGGGTAAGTGCGCAGCGACCAGGAAGGGACTGGGAATTGGCATACGACTAACATTGGGATGGGAGAAAAATCGGAGGAAAATGGAGGGGGAAAAAGACCAATAAAAAATAAAAATAAAAATTTGCATACAGTTCATATCTCCCCTTCTCCTTTTGGGACCCCAGCATCCCCACGAGGGATTGTACCTTGATAGAGAGGTCATCCAGTGCTCTATTGTCTTTGGCTGGGGGGAGGCGGTCTATATCTCGTATTTCTTGGATCACGTAATCCCATATGCGTCCATAGCGCGCGTCGAGGGCCACCAGAGCAGCTGAGTATGGGGTGCTTGAGTTCGAATATGCCAGCGCTATGTTATGCGCTCTGGGCACCTTGAGATGCTTGAGGAGGATGGCATATTTATAAGACTCGTCGTGGACATCGGACATTATAGTCTCTAAACACATGCGTAATTCTGTGTACTGTGCTCTGTCCTCGCGCGTAAAGTCTTGGAACGTCGGTGTGCCAAGGTAAGACGCCATGGATGGCTGGGACACCGATGAGCGTAGGGGGAGAGGCCTCCTGGGCGAGTCTCCCCGTACGGGTGGTCGTGGGTTAGCACTGGGTGGGTACCAGAGGCCGGGCCCCCAGGTGCTGTTCCTCGGTGCTGACTGTACATCAAACTCACCCTTGAGTTGGGTCGGGGGTTTGTAGCGCAGTGACTCTGGGCTGAGGTCGGGGCTGTACTGGGCCTCCTGGTCCAAAGTAGGTTCGTGCTGGTGGGCTTGATATCCCTCCTCTTCCTCCGCTAGGTCTTGGAGTCTTCTAGTTAGTCTCTCGGCGACGTAGGCCGGTTCTTCCCGTTGGCTGGGTCCCGTATGGACCGGTCGGGGAGGGGGCTCGGAGACGTAGGCAGGTTCTTCCTGTTGGCCGGGTCCCGTGTAGCTTTGTCGGGTAGGGGAAGGTGCCCTAGACCCGTGTCGTGATGATCTCCGGGAGCTCCGTGTGGAGAGAGGGGGGGTCGCCCTGGCGATCAATTGTTCTATCATCTGCGCCTGCAGCCGGTCGCGCTCCGCTTCGCGCTGTGCATTGGCGTGTTCTCGCTGGATGTTCTCTTCCGTCTGGAGGCGCCTCTCCTCCAGTCTGATGCGGTCGTGCTCACTCCGTTGTTGCGCCTGGAGGCGCTCTCGTTCCGCTGCAGAGTGTTCGCGCTCACTAAGGGCTTGTGCTTGGAGTTGCGCGTGGAGGCGCTCTCGTTCCGCTGCAGAGTGTTCGCGCTCACTAAGCGTCTGTGCTTGAAGGCGGTCGCGCTCACCCTGGATACGGTCTCTTTCGGTTGAAGCTGTCAGCGTGGCGATCAAGGCTTGCACCAGTCTCTGGTCAGCCTCGCTGGGGGATGACACTGATGGAGGTGATCGGGCGCTGACAGGGCTTGGCGGAGACCTGTTCTCTTGGCACGCTCCGAGGTCTATCTCTTGAGCGCGGTACTCTTCTCTTGGTTGCACGCCGAGGTCTGTCTCGGGTACGCGCTCTTGGGTTGGTTGTGCGCCGGGGTCTATCCCTGGGGCGCTTTCTTTATCCTGGGGCGCTCCGGGGTCTGTCCCGGTGGCGCTGTCTTGAGGTATAGTTTCAAGTTTCAAGTTTCTTTAATAGTTGTCATACAGAAGTACAGAATACTTTCATACAAAATGCTTCTTACTGTTACGCTCCAGAGACTGTGCTAGACAAGATAGTATCAAATAACATAGTATAGCATGTAATTTAGAAGAAGAAAATGAGGTCACAGTGTTCGGTATAGACATATGTACAATGTTCTGAGTTACCATATAATATACAATACTATGCAGTGTACTAATGTACAGTACTATATAGTGCAAAGCAGAAATGGGATGAGGTACAATTTAGGTACAATTTACAGTAAGGTGTACGAGTTGTAGTGCAATCCTTCATCAATAAATATAAAGTGTGGGGAGTGGGTGCTACAGTGTGTTTGTTTAAAGTGGGTGTGTGCTATAAAGTGTGTGGAGTGGGTGCTACAGTGTATTTGTTTAAAGTGAGTGTGTGCGTGTGGATGTGTGTGCTATGTGCGTTTGGTGGTTGTTGTTGTGTAGTGTTCATTCATTGTTCGTTTAGCAGCCTGATGGCCTGGGGATAGAAGCTTCTTCTGAGTCTTTCTGTGCTCGCCTTGAGACTCCGGTATCGCTTGCCTGACCGCAGCAGTTCAAAGAGGCAGTTGTTCGGGTGACTGGAGTCTTTAATGATTCTCTTAGCCTTGCCCTTGCAACGCTTGTTGTAAATGTTCTGGAGGGTGGGGAGCCCCCCTCCAATTGTGCGTTAGGCTGAACGTGTCACTCTTTGTAGTCTGCTTCGGTCTTGTGCAGTGCTATTTCCAAACCAGGAGGTGATGTTGCCGGTCAAGATGCTCTCTATTGTACATGAGTAGAAGTTCTTAAGGATCTTCTGACTGACTTGGAACTTCCTCAGGCGCCTGAGGAAGTAGAGGCGTTGTCGTGCCTTCTTCACAACACTGTCAATGTGTGTGGTCCATGTCAAGTCCTCGGATATGTAGGCTCCGAGGTACTTAAAGCTGTTGACTCTCTCAACCGGTGCCCCGTCGATGCTGAGGGGGCTGTAGTCCTTGACCCCCGACCTCCTGAAGTCCACAATCATCTCCTTTGTTTTGCTGACGTTCAGGGAGAGGCTGTTTTCCTGGCACCATCCCGCCAGGACCTTGACCTCTTCCAGGTAGGCCCTCTCGTCGTTGGCAGAGATCAGGCCCACCACCACTGTGTCGTCAGCAAATTTGATGATTGTATTGCTACTCCGCTGAGCCACACAGTCGTGTGTGTACAGGGAGTAGAGGAGGGGACTCAGAACACAGCCCTGGGGGGCCCCTATGTTGAGGGTGATGGATGAGGAGGTGCAGTTGCCTGCTCTCACCACCTGGGGTCTGCCAGTCAGGAAGTCCAAGACCCACTGGCAGAGGTCATAGTTCAAGCCCAGGTCCCTGAGCTTGGCTATGAGTATGGAGGGGACTATGGTATTGAATGCCGAGCTGTAGTCGATGAATAGCATTCTCACATAGTTCCCCTGCCTCTTGTCCAGGTGTGATGCTGCTGTGTGCAGCACATGGGCTATGGCGTCCTCCGTGGACCTGTTGGGGCGGTATGCAAATTGCAGGGGGTCCATGTTGATGGGGAGGGAGGAGCAGATGTAGCCCTTTACTAGCTTCTCAAAGCACTTCATGGCTATGGAGGTGAGAGCTACAGGGCGGTAGTCGTTGAGGCAAGCAGGCTTGGATTTTTTGGGTACAGGGATAATAGTGGACTTCTTCAGGCAGGTGGGGATGACAGCCTGTTCTAAGGACAGGTTAAATATGTCAGTGAATACTGGGGCCAGTTGGTCGGCACAGACTGATTTACCAAAGCCACTATCAGAATAAGCCTTGTAGCCACCTTTAAATTGCGTGTAACAGTGATCTAGGATGTTACCGCCTCTGGTGTTGCAAGTCACATGCTGATAGAAGTCAGGTAATACCTTTCTCAGATTGGCGCTATTGAAATCACCCAGCACCAAAATGGCGGCGTTAACGTTCGCCGCTTGTATTCTATTTACCTCGTCGTGGAGTCTGGAGAGCGCGACGTTGTTACTGGCTTGCGGTGGAATATACACTCCTACAAGGATGATCGCCGTTAACTCCCTCGGGAGGAAGAAAGGACGACACTTGATGGTTATATATTCCAGGTCTGGGCAGCAGTGGTTGGATAGTTCCTTCACGTTAGTTGGATCGCTCCAATTGTTGTTAAACATGAAGGCAATACCTCCTCCACGTTGTTTACCGGACTCTGCTGTCCGATCTTTGCGGTGGATAAAGAAGTGTTCGGCTGGTTGGTCACGTCATGTCCCGCTTGGTCCCCCCGTGAGCTAAGTCAGTTTCGTTTGAACCCACTGGGGTCTCTACTGGAAGGGCCGACAAGTCGATAGGATTGGGCATGCTTAAACTATCCGTTTTATCCGTATTTAACGTCTGTTTAGATAAGCTAGGGGGTCAAACGAAAGCGAAGTCCTCCAGATATGGAGGTGGCTGACGTTTGCGCTGCGGGCGCTCTAGTTTGGGGGAGCCGTTTGGAGAGTGTCCACCGCTGGCCATATCAATATTAATATGATATTAAAGATTACTGATACCCTCCGGCTCGAAGGACCAATTGTAACTGAGGGGTTACAAAACCCTGACTGTATTAAAGATTGTGATAGATTAAACCACTGCTAGGTATGTACTTTAATTACTGGCCAGACAGTACATCGAATAGATATGGTGGACACTCATAATAACACGGCATTGGCAAATAAATAGTATTTGAGGGTATTTTATTATTATGCAACATTAGGTTACAGAATGAGAATTAGGGTCGCGCTTGTATGGCGAAGAATATGCATAAAGTCAGTCAGTAGCATGAGTCACTGGGAATAGAATGATTCCTACGATGGGTACTAGGCTGACGCCACCTGGCGTATAATAGCAATTATAGAAGGTAACGCTGGTACCACCTGGAGACACTGGGTTCCTCTCAGAGTTGTAAGGTCTAGAGGATAGAGGAATGTTCGGATACTCAGTCTGATTCAATGAAGAATAAGGGGGTTCACGTACAGAAGCCAGTCCCTGTAAATCCAACGATCAGCAACAAAGCAATAACTGTAATCCAATGCTCGATAGCAAACGATGATAGCCAGCCAGCCTCGGTCCATGAGGCCAGCCCGAATGTAAATCCTCACGAGGTTAAATCCCAAACGACAGTGGAGATTAACGATGCTCTTCTCCGGGTAACACGTTCCACAATCAATATAATCCAACCAGTAATGGTTCTGCAATCGCCGCCGCTGGTTCTCCTGTGCACATGTCCAGCAGGTTCTCCGACTAGGCCTCCTCGTGTGCTGGTACTAAGGTATTTAGTCCACGCGCACTGGCTAAGGTCCACTAGCTAACACGAACGAACCGCTGGGTAATGCTACACACAAACGAACTGTGGTTGGCACGATATACAATAAATGAACGACTATTTACTTCACATTAAATTAGGTCAAACTTGACGTTACTGCATTAAACTCTGACACTTTACTATTCAATTCGCACGTGGTTCTCAACGCTCTGTTAGACGCACGGCTGCTCACTTCACTGTTACCGAACAACTTGTCACACGAACTGCTGCTGTGCGCACCTGCGCCGTATATATAATTAAGTGATTATCTAGTCCCAAACCTCAGTTCTTGTCTGGAATCAATACGCTGTCTCCGGGCATGTTACGACATGCCTGGGCTTGTCTTTGAACCTGACTTTGGGGGCTTGCGGGCTGGCGCCTACGGGCGTTATCCAATAAGGAGAGCGAATATTACTATGGTTCGAACGCAGGTTTAAAGGGATATACCGTGTATATATAAATAATATACAATGTATATAAAACAATAAATGTAGATTCTCAGCTTTAATCTGGCCCTTCACAACACAGCTCCTTTTCTCCAATAACGTAACTCCTTTCCAATAACTATTTCGGCACTAAACTAAAGTGGTGTATACAGGCACTTTTTCGGTGGTGAAAATAGGGAAAGAGCTGTTCTGTTCCACACTAGCTCACGCTCAGCGTTCATTGCATATATCTCGCTTCAGCATATATACACTGAATAATTTCACAAATGTACCTTTAAATGCCAGCATTCATCTGGCCACACCCCCATCCGCTTACCTATATAAGCAGGGGTGGTGCCACACACTCATCTCCTTCTCAAATTTCATCACAAGCAACGTGTTGCTCATATGCCCACTTGACGTGGAGAAAAATATTGTTTACAAGGAAAGGAAGAACAAGGAGATACGTTGACATCATATCTTTATTTTCTCTCTCACTATTTTCGAGAAAATACGGCAATGTTGTCTTCGTCACTGGAGTGTCTGGAAGATGGTGATCATTCTAAAAACCCTCCACCGGTTTTCGTATTGGGAGCACGCCGCTGCATGCTTCTCAACTGCAGTTCCTTGCTGTGTTTGTTGGGGTGAAACCTGTCAGGCCACAGCTGAACTGTCGGACGCGCCGCTGTTGTGAGAAGCGGTGGGTTTCAGGTTAGGTGAGTACTGTTGCTGGCGGGCTTCACTTGTCTGTTAGTGCTATGGGGGCTACTTGACAATGTTTATGGAAACCGGCCCCAGGCTAGGGTCCTTTGTTCAGCCACCTAGGCGACAGAAGACCTTGGTCTGAAGACCATTGTAGTTTTAACTAGTGGGCCGCGACCATTAACACTGGTGATCCCTGTGTGTTCTGGACGAGTGGATATCTCTCTGTCCCGTGTTAAGCCCCTTCTTTCATATCCGAATGAGAGTATTCCTTCACAAGGAGATATGTGCATGGATGTGCGATAGCGGCAGATCCATGTTCAAGTCAGCTACACAAGCCAGTTTGGTATTGTGCTGATTCCGTCGGGTGTTGGTAAAATCACCGTTGTAAAGCTGTGTGACATCTTGTTTCTCTTTTCGCTTAAAAAGTGAGGAGAGTTTCAGAACGGCGGCCTGTCTGGGTGAGTGTTATGTCATTGTGTACGAAGTTCAGGTGATAGCTGCTTAGCTTACGGTTAGCCAGTCAGCTGTTAGCTGTGGCGTTAGCCTGCTGGGATCACTGCGTGGCCTACAGAGGTGGGCCTACTGTTAGCCAGTCAGCTGTTAGCTGCGGCGCTAGCTGTTGTGATCACTAGGAAACGTTAGCTTGCTGCTATCGGACAAGGCCAGCGCGAGGTAGCTTCTGCTACTCGCGCGCCGCCGTGAGCTCCCCTCTCGTCGCGTGCGCCGTTCGCTCGGCGTCTCGCGAGCAGGGGTAATAGCGACCAACGGTTGGAGCGGCCGTTAGCTTAATGCTACTCTGTTGTACGTGCTTTGATTGTAACATGTTTTACACTCTTGACTACGACGTCATCCTTGACAGGGGATGTTCGTCGACCCTGCCCTGAGCCTGGACGGGGATTGCGTCAACAAAGAGGACTGTAGCGACTGGTTGGAGCGGCGACGCTGCCCGGATCGAACAACACAGGACGGCTGTGTTCTACGGTGTCTTGTGACTGCACTTCGCTGATCTACGTTCCGGGTAGGACAAGGTTTGACCAGACCTTATAACACGTCTTCTGGTTTTACTTTTCTAAATGTTTTGTGAATGACGATGTTTTCCCAAAACGTGTGTTGCTGCAATGCATTTAGGATACGACGCGAGTTATGTGTGAACTGTCTTTGTCACTGGCAGTTAGCTTCTCCGTGCAAATCGGGTTGTTACAGATGTGAAAATGATCTGGTTGTTGTGTGAGAAACATCATGTGTGTTGTTATGTACCGTGTACTCACAACTAAGGTAACTAACCTATGAAGCTATGCTTAGTGACAAGTGAGTAAAAGAATGTTCTTTTCTCAGCCTGTGATGACAATGAACAGTGTTCACATATTAACAGGTTTTCCTGTTTTAACTGGCCGTATTAAGGGTAAAATAAGAGGATTGTGTTTCCCCCCGGTTCCCTGGGGACTTTTTCATCCTCCTATCAGACATGTTGCACTACGTTGTGTCTTTTGTGTGGTAGGGATGCGATGTAACCCTTAGCTTGATTGCTGAGGTTGTGCTAAGACTGCTGTAGAAACTTTATTTTCCTAAAAGAAAAGATTGTTTGGTCGCTGTCGTGTGTGCTTAGCAAGGCCTGTGGCCGATACTAATCGAGAATTATGTATTCTCTCATTATGAAAAACGGCGTTCCTCTGTAGAGTGTTTTTGCCATTTTTTGTAGGTGATGATGGGTTGTGTGTGTCATGTGACCTACAACTGGGTTGGACTGGCCACAGAAGCACATGTGTATGTTGGACCGGGGCTCTTAGAGCCCTCTCAATTCTGTGTTTTTTCCTTAGTAAAAATCAGATAGCAGGTTAGCTCATGCGCTGTGTGGAGCTGTCAAACGCTTCATAGAGCTGAATATGACTGTGTCATATTCTCTTTTTGTCATTACATCATATCATGGGTGTGGGGTCGTAAAGGGGTGAACTGGTAACCTTTCCTCTCCCCCTTGTTTCTGTCGGTCAGGGGTACACCCCCTGTCCTTCAAGGTTCCCGTCACGTTGCGGTTCGGCACGTTACGGGGGGGGGGGGAGTTTCCTGGTCCCACGGCCTGGTATATTGGGCGTGTGCACCGCAGAAATTCCCCCGCCATAGAGTACGTCACCGTGCGCGTCTCTGTTGGTAGGACTTCCGTGTGCTGTTCAGGTCCATGTGATGGATCTGTTTCAGGGGGGTGGTCAGGGCTCCTCCTCACCAAGCGCCTATTCGGGCCTTCTGTGAGTTCGGACTCCTTCTTCCATGTGAGGGAGCCTCCATCAGAGTACAGAGCCTTCCTCCTCAGACTGTCAAAGTGAGTGGACCCTCTAGAAGGTGTCCTATTCTATTGTATATGTATTCGATTCAATTCGATTATTGAGTGTGTATGGGTTCAGTGCCTCTTCCCCGGAGAGCCCTAAAACCAATTTTTTACATGGCTCAAGGTGCAATATATTCTTTTCAATCTGTACAGCTCGCGTGGGAAGTCTCTCTGGGGATCCCCGTCTCCTTCCTATGGGAGGGTGGTGGGGTGTAAAAATGTGAAAATTTTTTACCCCCGGCTGTGTAGACTGGGATACATACTGTTGATGCTTCCTTCTTTTCTATTCAAAAAGTGTTGGAGTTAGGAAGTGTCACACCCCTCTTGTCGTTCCCCTGGGCGCCTTGGGGATTTAATGGCAGGTCTAAATAGCCTGTTCATTGATGGGGGTGTGTCCCGACGCACGTATAGTGCTAGCTCGCTGTAAACAGGCGACTGACTGGCACGCCTTGGTTGCTTGTGGTTAAAACAGCGTTTTTATAAAGCGACTGAGATGGGGGTTTTTCCTCTTCCGACGACCACATCCCACGACCTGGGTTGGTTATCGACGGATTCTCGTTCATGTCTGGGGGATGATGACGGAATAGATCTGAACATATGTAGAGGGGTCTCACGCCCTTGGGGTGGGCCACCAGGCGCGGTTCGCCCGAACGTCTGGGTGGCGCCTTCTTTTCATGTTAAGATAGACACGCATATCTGCCCTTTCTCCTGGAGTAGGCATGTCGGCGTGGTTAGGGCACGGGACTGGTTCTGGTCACGCTGGTCCGGATCAGTTGAACCCGTTGTCCGCCGGGGATGCAGATCTGCTGTTCTGGTACCCTGAGGGACTTGGGCTTTTTTCAGGGGGAAAAATGCCAGGTCGGTCCGGGTGTCACAGGGTTAAGCGCTATGGAGACCCTGGTTGGGTACGTTTTTACTCAGCACTGTCGTAATGGCTTACGGCCATGCCAACCTGTACACGCTCGATCTCGTCGGATCTCGGCCGCTACACAGGTTGGTCCTGGTTAGTACTTGGTTGGGAGACCGCCTGGGAATACCAAGTACGGTGTGCTTAGGGGCTGGTTCTCCATTCTTTTTCGCTCCTCTCTCACGCATGGGCGAAGAGGGGCCTGTTGGGGTGGTCTTTGACCTCCTCTGGTGACCCTGTGCTTCCCGTATCGCCAGGCCCGGTCCGAGGTAATGTTTCGTCGACCCGTAGGCCTGGGTTAACCCTTTTTTGAAAACTGAAACACTTGTACTGCGGTATAGCCGGTGTATACCCGCAGGTGTGTTTTGGAGTTTTTTCTTGAGGGGTTATAGGAACAACCACCGCATTGGGTAACGCCAAGGTGTTTGATTCCCTGGTGTGTTTGGGCAGTGTCAACTCTCGGGTTCACCAGTTGAGGGTGCCCCTGCACGTTCATGACGTCTGCCAATCGTGTCAGCCTTCTCTGCCTCAACCCCTCTGGGTGGGGGTTTTTGAATGGAGGCTTGGTCATGCAACGCCGCCAGCTTCCGCTCCTTCCGCCGGGGCGGCTGTGTTCAGCTGTCCCCTCTGGCGCCTGTCTCGTCTGCAGTCTCCGGGCTAGGGTTAATAGCCTGTTGCCTGGTTTTTCCCCGGTGCGCTGCCTGCTTCCGTTGGTTAACCTTTTTTGTGTGCTTACGGCCATGCTGACTGCCTGTTGCAGGGTCAGTGTGCCAGGCGGTGTACTATTGGGGGGACAGGGCCCGCTCGGCTGAGGGGCTTTTGTCCGAATACGCTGGCGATGTGGGGGGCGCGGCACTACGTGCCCACCTGGTGGGGTCTTGATGCTGGCATCATGGACTTCTCCGGGCCCCCATTCCAGGGAGTCCAGTCCTCTTGGTGGGTCTGGGTCTTCCTTCGCGCTCCGCTGCTACGGCCTTGCCACGGGGTTGGGTTTGCCCTTGACCCCGTGATTCTGGGGGCAGTAACGAGGTTGTTTCCCTCCGTTCGTTCCCGGGTGGCATGCGGGTTGTGCGTGTGTGTAGTCGTGGGGTCAAGCCACGGTCTGCTCACCCTGTGCGTTGAGTTGCTTGAGTGCCTCTTCGCACGGTCGGGTCCGTCGCCCTCCCGTGAAGCCACCAATAGGGGGGGTGCCCTCCATTAGGGTGGGTCGGGGGGGCTCGGCCCTCCCTGGTCTGATGGTTGTGGGGGGCCTCAGCGGGGTACATTTGTCGAGCTTCTAGCTCCCGCTCAGCTCCTATTATGCAATGAACGCTGAGCGTGAGCTAGTGTGGAACAGAACGTTAGGTTATGACTATAACCAAGTTCTGTCAACACTTAGTGAACGCTCAGCGTTTAGACGACGCTGCAGGCCCTTGATTTTTCATTCATTCATTGTGATGAAATTTGTTGGGAAGGAGATGAGTGTGTGGCACCACCCCTGCTTATATAGGTAAGCGGATGGGGGTGTGGCCAGATGAATGCTGACATTTAAAGGTACATTTGTGAAATTATTCAGTGTATATATGCTGAAGCGAGATATATGCAATGAACGCTGAGCGTTCACTAAGTGTTGACAGAACTTGGTTATAGTCATAACCTAACGTTAGTGTGGCCACGACCCCGCTTATGTAGAGGAGCGGATGTGGGTAAAGGGATAGTTCCACTAGAGTGCAGAGCATAAGCTATACGATAATATAACTGAGTTTTTCTTTTGTACACAGTTTACTAAAATCACTCCTAATCACTCATTTCTGAATGGATCTTTATGAAATTTGGACATGTACTACAGGCTTCAGGCTATGGATCTCAGGAGTTTTTTAAGCCATACCACCTTCTGGGGAAATACTACCTCTGGACTACTAACTACTACAGAAAAACATGAGTAACAAGTTTTTCTACAACTCAAGTTCAGACCTATGTTACTCTATTTCATTAGCACTAAAAGTGAATTATCCTTCTGGAATCAGAAACTTCAGAATGTCACATTGTTTTGGTTTGCATAAAAAGTATACAGTCCTCAAAAACGAAAACTAAAATGGCCACTTTTGGGGGTGCAGGTTAAGAGGTTAAAAGTGAATTGTATCCTTTTAAATGCCCTTTTAATATAAAAAAAATTTGCTTGGGAAAGTACTTGAAAGTAATTGAATTTCATTTAGCAATTTCTGTGGGAACTCTGGACTACAGACAAAAGTGGAAAAAATTCACAAACCGTAAAAAAACAGACAATAGATGAAACGGACAATGACAACGCAATGTTTGATGTGACAAACCGGGAAACAGGAAGACTATGAGCGAACGTCCACGCTGCATTTCTTAGCTCATAATGTGACTCGGCACAAATCTGATCTCTTCGTTACAATACTTAAGTACTGTTTTTGGGGATTTGTACTTTACTCAAGTATTATTAAGTTTGTATACTTGTACTTTTACTCAATTACATTTTAGAGAAAAAAAACATACTTTTTACTCCCTACATTTAGAAGGCAGACCTACAAAGTACAAAGTACAAATCTCGCAGGTCCAACCATTTTAATTTGTGTATTTGTTTCTCTGGCCGAACTAACGTTAAGATTATTAATCCTGCGGCCGCTCTTTATTTAAAAACAGCCAATCAAATCCCCATCAATGGAAAATTAACCCGCCCAAATTTAGTACTAACCTTTTTTACTTTTACTCAAGTGTTTTTAGCCAGATGCTCTGACTTTTACTTGAGTAAGATTTTGAGACGGTACCCATATACTTTCACTTAAGTATAATTTGTGGGTACTTTTTACACCCCTGCTTTTACGTCACTTCTAGATTGACATTCGTCCAAACATATTCCACGTGCCATCTTCTTTATTGTTCATTTTAGAGCATGCAGGTCAGTTCAGGAGCAGTGACCAGTTCACACTGGAATCTGATATTGGCCCCATTAAAAAAAAATTAAATAAAAATTAAAAAAAATTTGATCTGATCAATAAATCTGAAATGAGCGCTCGATCCTGCAGTGTGAACGCAGCCTAATAAGACAACAAAGCCTTCCTGCACCACCCTCTCTCACGTGTCTCGGTGCTTGTCAGGCACACAGAGTACAGCACACTGACTCCGGGGGGATCATATGTAGACGTTCAGACTTGATGCGACGGTGCATGGAAAGGGTATGGGGAGGGCAGGGCAGGGCGGGGGGGGGGGGGGGGGGGCAGGAGAGGGCGGGGGGGGGGGGGGGGGGGGGGGGGGAAGGGGAGGTCGGAGGGGGGTTACAAACACAGCTCCTCTTATATACCGTACCGTAGGATTGTTACATCCGAACAGGGCGGCAGGTGCAAACTTGCTCCTCTCCACACTCCTCCTCCCCGACTGAGAACAATGTGTGCATCTGGCTGCGATCCAACGACACGAGTACCTACACATAGGAGCCGAGGCAGGGCGGGAGGGGGTACCGGGGTGTCTCGAGGAAGGTAACGACGCGGGGCGGGAGGGGGTACCGGCGGGGTGTCTCGAGGGGGGTAACGACGCAGGGCGGGAGGGGGTACCGGGGTGTCTCCAGGGGGGTAACGACGCGGGGCCGGAGGGGGTACCGGGGTGTCTCGAGGGGGGTAACGATGCGGGCGGGAGGGGGTGTCGGGGTGTCTCCAGGGGGGTAACGACGCGGGGCGGGAGGGGGTACCGGGGTGTCTCGAGGGGGTTAACGACGCGAGCCGGAGGGGGTACCGGGGTGTCTCCAGGGGGGTAACGACGCGGGGCCGGAGGGGGTACCGGGGTGTCTCGAGGGGGGTAACGATGCGGGCGGGAGGGGGTGTCGGGGTGTCTCCAGGGGGGTAACGACGCGGGGCGGGAGGGGGTACCGGGGTGTCTCGAGGGGGTTAACGACGCGAGCCGGAGGGGGTACCGGGGTGTCTCGAGGGGGGTAACGACGCGGGGCGGGAGGGGGTGTCGGGGGTGGCGTCTATACTTTTACCAACTAACCTCCAGTTCCGTGTTCGTGTTCTGCAATCTGATTGGCCACTGATGTTTCTGGTCATGTGACATGTGCGCCAATCGCGTGACGCCTGTTTCTGTGCCTATTTCCGCCTCTAACAGCCTGCAAACTACCTTTGCCTAGTTTAACACTGGTTAAGCTTAGGCAACTCTTTCGAAGTTGGTTATGGTTAGAGTTTGGAATCAGGGCTGGTGTTCTATCGCCCCGCTCTAAGACAAACTCTAACCATAACCAACTTCGAAAGAGTGCCTAAGCTTAACCAGTGTAGAAACAGGCGTCACACGATTGGCGCAGATGTCACATGACCAGAAACGTCAGTGGCCAATCAGATCGCAGAACGCGAACGCGGAACTGGAGGTTAGTTGGTCAAAGTATTGACACGTCGGGGTGTCTCTAGGGGGGTAACGACGCGGGGCGGGAGGGGGTGTCGGGGTGTCTCGAGGGGGGTAACGACGCGGGGCGAGAGGGGAGGGGGTACCGGGCAGGCACGTGCACACATAGAGCCCAAAGGATGCTCGAGCACCTGCCCTTTTGTGCCTCATAAAAAAGTGCCCTTTTTATGCCATTTCTTTTATATATATATTTTTTTGTTTTTTGTTTAATGTGCTTGCAGATCCACTTTACACCAAAAACGAAATACTGTATATGTACAAATATGTTCGGTTTGTACAATTATGCTAATAACCAATAATAAACAATACAGTCAACTCATGAAGTCAAAACTATTTGAAGCACTCATCACTTCCCAGTGCAATACCGACTTCCAACATCTGTGTGGCGCTGTAGCGCATACAGTTGAATGCTGATATTACACTCACTGAGGGACACGAAGAAGTCAAGTCCACTCCGATGGGATTTGGAAATCTCAAATACAAATCGGGATTGGAATAAAAAATGCATTATATTAAACAACTTCTTGGGGTCTGTAGGGTAAGCACTTATTCCCTCCCCCATGAACATTTATGGTGATGGATGGGCCTTTTAAGTCAGTGATAAAAGTGTCTTTCAAGGATAAGTGAACTCCTGCACTGATTATTATAGTTCAATATTCAATATTTGATCACCAAAACCCCCCAAAAAGCATAAAAAGGGGGCCCCCCACCAACAAAGGGCCCAGTTAGAACGGGTACAGGCCCAGTTCCCGTTTCAGCCTTTGAGCACCTGCCCCTCTAAAGTCCTGTGCACGTCCCTGGTACCGGGGTGTCTGGAGGGGGGTAACAACCCGTCTTTGTTCCGCAGGGAGACAGAGGCCTGGCGGGACCCCGGGGTCCGAGGGGACAAGCCGGCACGGGAGTCAAAGGAGACAAGGTAGGCCATAAAGACGACTCTGCTGAAGGTCCCTCCACATATAAAAACACACCACGCCTGCTGCCCGACAAAAGAATCCAATGAAGTTTTATAAAGAGAGGCCCCTGGACACGTCCTCTTTGGGGGCCGGAGCTCGGCAGACCTCGCTGGGCTGAGACAGAGCAGATGGGGAGGTAGCCCTGGAGGCGCTGGTTACTGTGGGAGAGTTGAAAGGTGAATCTGGCACATGGTTCAGTGTTCCTTACTTAACCCTTTCACTACCACACTACCGAAGGTTAACCCTTTCACTACCACACTACAGACGGTTGACATATCCTACTCTTACTACACTGCTGGCCAGTATGACTTACTACCATAGTGTCTTTATACCTGTATCACCACCTTCTGTAGTGTGGTAGTGAAAGGCATTATGTAGTGTGGTAGTGAAAGGGTTAACCTTCTGTCGTGTGGCAGTGAAAGAGTTAACCTTATGTAGTGTGGCAGTGAAAGGGTTAACCCTTTGTCGCATGGCAGTGAAAGGGTTAACATTCTGTAGTGTGGCAGTGAAATTGTTAACCCTTTGGTAGTGTGGCAGTGAAAGGGTTAACCTTCTGTAGTGGTAGTGAAAGGGTTAACCATCTGTAGTGTGGTAGTGAAATGGTTAACCATCTGTAGTGTGGAAGTGAACTGGTTAACATTCGGTAGTGTGGTAGTGAAAGGGTTAATAGTCTGTAGTGTGGAAGTGAAAGGGTTAACATTCGGTAGTGAAAGTGTTAACCTTCTGTAGTGTGGTAGTGAAAGGGTTAACCTTATGTAGTGTGGTAGTGAAAGGGTTAACCTTCTGTAGTGTGGTAGTGAAAGGGTTAACCGTCTGTAGTGTGGTAGTGAAAGGGTTAACCGTCTGTAGTGTGGTAGTGAAAGGGTTAACCTTCTATAGTGTTGTAGTGAAAGGGTTAACATTCTGTAGTGTGGTAGTGAAAGTGTTAACCTTCTGTAGTGTGGTAGTGAAAGTGTTAACCTTCTATAGTGTTGTAGTGAAAGGGTTAACATTCTGTAGTGTGGTAGTGAAAGTGTTAACCTTCTATAGTGTGGTAGTGAAAGGGTTAATGAAGGTGTGCCTGGAGGTGGGGTAGCGGTTATGATCCCCCGCCTCTGGAACCACATGTCGCCTACCAGCCCCATCTTGCTTAGAATATGTAAATAATTACGTATCGACCATGGGGAAAAGATACATTGTTACGTACGTTAGGTACATTATGTTATAGCCATGAGTAATATATTGACGTATTTACGTATTTAAGTAGCTACATATTAGGGCTGCAACTAATGACTAATTTGGTAGTCGACTAATCTGCCGATTATTTTTTCGATTAGTCGACTAATCGAAAACCAATGTAAACAACAACAAAAAAATAAATAAAAAAAAGTTTTTTAATTACCTATCTTTGTGAAAGTGGCTTCTCAGCTCTGGTCCAGCTGAAGACAGAGCAGAGGAACAGATTGGACCTCAGAGTTGCTTGTCTACCATCACCCCAGACTTTGAGACTCTTGTCAGGACCAAACAACAACATCATAACATGATGATCCCATAGCAAATTAAAATAATTACTCATGAAACATTTGAATTTGGATCTTTAAGCCACTTTAAATGAAAATGTATTTGAAGAACAATACAGCAATCACTCATAACAAGATAAATAAATTAAATAATACAAATTAAAGTGGAAGTGTACTTTAAATAACTTTTGTTTGCTGTGTGTGAGAGGAGTCCGTGTGTGTGTGTCTTACTCTGATCGCTGTGTGAGTGAGAGGAGTGTGTGTACTGTGTAATTTGTGTGTGTGTCTTACTCTGATCGCTGTGTGAGTGAGAGGTGTACTGTGTAATTTGTGTATGTGTGTGTGTCTTACTCTGATCGCTGTGTGTGAGTGAGAGGAGTGTGAATGTGTCTGTGTCTTACTCTGATCGCTGTGTGTGAGTGAGAGGAGTGTGAATGTGTGTGTGTCTTACTCTGATCGCTGTGTGTGAGTGAGAAGAGTGTGTATGTGTGTGTGTCTTACTCTGATCGCTGTGTGTGAGTGAGAGGAGTGTGTATGTGTGTGTCTTACTCTGATCGCTGTGTGTGAGTGAGAGGAGTGTGTGTGTAATGTATTGTGTGTCTAGTCTGATCATCATCTCCTGCAGGGGAACAATGTTTTCAATGTCCAAAATTTGCTATGGGATCATCATGTTATGATGTTGTCTGGAACCCTGAGAAGCCACTCTCACAAAGATAGGTAGTACACAAAAAAAAAAAAAAAAAAAAAATTTTTGACTAATCGACGCAACAATTTCTCGTCGACAATTTTTTATAATCGACGTCGTCGATTATGTCGACTAATCGTTGCAGCCCTACTACATATACTGTATTACATATTCAGAAAATGTCTGAGCGGGGAAACAAACCCAGAATGCTCACATAGACTCCGTATTGTGGTATTGTTTGTCCATCAAGAATAAAAATGGAAAGTTATTTTAAGAGGCTGTGAGGGGTGCTTAATGTCTGAAGGAGTCGACTGAAGGCTTCTTGTCCTCTGCGAAAGCATGTAATTGGTCCACTGATACATCTTGATGTTTGTCTAGTCAGTGTGTTCATTAGATGGGTGAACTCCTCTTTCAGTGCCTCTGTGCCCGTTTTCTTAGGCAGTTAGCCTCGCTGGTATGCACGCCATTAGCGTTAGCCACGCTTCTAGGCATCTTTGCTTTTGGAAAGAGTGAATTTCTTTTTCTTATTTTTACTAAGAGATTGGCCTAGTCTTGGTTGGAACATTAGCCTACTCTTTGTTGAGACATTAGCCCAGTCTTGGTTGGAACATTAGCCTAGTCTTGGTTGGAACATTACCCTAGTCTTGGTTGAAACATTAGCCTAGTCTTGGTTGGAACATTAGCCCAGTCTTGGTTGAGACATTAGCATAGTCTTGGTTGGAACATTAGCCCAGTCTTGGTTGAGACATTAGCCCAGTCTTGGTTGGAACATTAGCCTAGTCTTGGTTGGAACATTAGCCCAGTCTTGGTTGAGACATTAGCATAGTCTTGGTTGGAACATTAGCCCAGTCTTGGTTCAAACATTAGCCTAGTCTTGGTTGAAACATTAGCCCAGTCTTGGTTGAGACTGTGGTAGATTTCCCAAGCAAAATGTATACATGTACAGGGTCTGTCGTCCGCCAGGAGTCGTTGGTGAACAGGGTAAAACATTACATCATACATTCTAGTCCAAGAGGGTCTCCACCCTTCTCCTGGAGAGCAGGAGGGGAAGGGGACATAGATTGGATTAGCACATTGTGGTAAAATAGATGATAAGGTCTTGAGACAGAGTGATTTAGCATTTTAAGAGGTAACACAACAACAGAGACTTCTGTCTCCCTTCCCCAGGCCGAAACTCAACGACAATAGACTATAGAAATGGCTTGTTGACCATCTCCACTTAAACAAAGGAATGGCCCGGAGACACCCAACCCTGATATTTACAGGAGACTTTTGGCTGGCTGAAACAATGGGGTTGACACCAGACCCTTAAGCCTTATCGTGATTACTTCCCCCAACTGCCAACTGCAGCTGTTAAGTACAGTTGAGTAAAACGTTGCCTCCAGCAAAAGATATGACCTTAAAAGGAAATTCCGGTATAGGCCTACTCAAAAAAGCTGTTACCTAGATTCAGCCAATCAAAAGTGTGGGTAGGCTAAAAACGGCACCAAACACTGGTCCTCCAATTGGAAGCTCTCTCTCTCATAGAAAGGTCCGCCCTTCCTGACGTAATGCTGGGGGGAGGAGTTTAGTCTTTAAAGTAAGCGGTTCAGAGCAAGAGAGGCACACAAACAACAAACAACACAGGAGCAACACAACCTTCGTTTCCCCTACTGGACGAGAGGACGGCGACGCATTGAGACGGACACCAGCGAATCCAACGAGAAGGAGCCGAGAGAGATGCTTTTAGTTTAAAGTGCATTTTAGTCTGATTTTCTAATGATCCCTCGGCATAGAGAGTGCTACCATTGAAAATCATTGCATTGTTTTTTACATTCAAATCTTTTGGTTGTTATTAACTTTTGGATCCCATTAAAACCGGATCCTTACATTAATCTTCTTGCTGACTCTTTCTTTCAACCGCAGTCTCTTTGCCGTGGCCTTGTAAACCACGTAGCTGGTTTTTGAAAGTACAATAGGGCTTTTAAGGGAATACACAACGCAGAGCAGAATATGTTCTGAGTCATCAGAACAGAATAGCCCCGTTTGTGACTTCAAGACATTAGCCCAGTCTTGGTTGAGACATTAGCCCAGTTTTGGTTGAGACATTAGCCTAGTCTTGGTTGGAACATTAGCCCAGTCTTGGTTGAAACATTAGCCTAGTCTTGGAACATTAACCTAGTCTTGGAACATTAACCCAATCTTGGAACATTAACCTAGTATTGGAACATTAACCCAGTCTTGGAACATTAACCCAGTTTTGGAACATTAGCCTAGTCTTGGTTGAAACATTAGCCCAGTCTTGGAACATTAACCTAGTCTTGGAACATTAACCCAGTCTTGGAACATTAGCCTAGTCTTGGTTGGAACATTAGCCCAGTCTTGGAACATTAACCTAGTCTTGGAACATTAACCCAGTCTTGGAACATTAACCCAGTCTTGGAACATTAGCCTAGTCTTGGTTGAAACATTAGCCTAGTCTTGGTTGAAACATTAGCCTAGTCTTGGTTGAAACATTAGCCCAGTCTTGGTTGGAACATTAGCCCAGACTTGGTTGGAACATTAGCCCAGTCTTGGTTGGAACATTAGCCCAGTCTTGGAACATTATCCTAGTCTTGGTTGGAACATTAGCCCAGTCTTGGTTGGAACATTAACCTAGTCTTGGTTGGAACATTAGCCCAGTCTTGGTTGGAACATTAGCCTAGTCTTGGTTGGAACATTAGCCCAGTCTTGGTTGGAACATTAGCCTAGTCTTGGTTGGAACATTAGCCCAGTCTTGGTTGGAACATTAGCCCAGTCTTGGTTCAAATGGGTTGTCATTAATGAGCTACATTATGTCCATCTGATCATCATGTTTTACCTACAGGGTGAACTTGGGCCCCATGGACCTTCAGGACCTCTTGGACTCACAGGAGCCGGCATACAGGGGGAGAAGGTGAGATGGATGTCTCCTACAGATTATCCTAAATTGTCTATGTCATCTGTCACTGACAGATGCATACACATACATATACACATATAATTATTAAGAATAAAAGTGTAGATAAAATGTCAATACAAAATCTGTTTGAATTTAGTATGTTCACAACGTGTATGTTTAAGCACATTTTGAGGATGTTTTGGTTTGTACAATAATAATTTACACATAATTTATCATCCTACGTATAAATATGCACAGTGCTATCCTGCCCACCAAGTGAATCCGGCCCACCTTTAGGGCCCTCAGCCAATCAGAACCTTTCTTTTGAAAGTGGTTTCTTTTAAATAAAATTAGCCATACAGACATTAGTCAGAGGGCCCCTTGAAGCATCAATCGTCATGTTAAATGTAATTTCAACCGACCAACCAGAGGACCCCTCAAAGTGCCAATCATCATCCATCATCCAGTCCCTTTACCATCATGTCAAACATCATTTCAACCAAATGGCAAAATGTCAAAACATGTCAAAACAAAAAAAATTCCCTCTGGTGTGGAGCGATCTGATTTAAGATCAAAGATTTTTTTTGTCTAGGGACGGCTATGCATACACATAATTATCCTAACATGTCTGTGATCTCTGATATTCTCAGGGGGTGGAGGGCCCAAGAGGGCCGCCGGGAATGAGAGGCTCTCAAGGAGAAGGCTTGTCTGGACCCAAGGTAAGAACACCAAGACAAATACATAATGTCAGGAGCAGCCCCTGTGTAAAGCTAGAGGTCGCTGAGTTTTGAATTCACTCTGTACTGAAGCAAAGCGGTCTGGAGACTAGTGGGACGACATTACTAGTGACCTCTAATGCTATGCAGGAAGTCTGGAGACTGGGACGACATTACTAGTGACCTCTAATCAGGGCTTGACATAAACTGTTTGGCTCACTAGCCACTGTGGCTAGTGGTTTTCCAAAGTCACTAGCCACTCAGCATTTTCACCAGCCAAAAATCCCCACACTCGCGCCCCCACCCAAAAAGTGTCAGTAGTGTGGTGTGTGATAAAATAACATCTAATCCAATAACATCTGTCCCCACCCGAACATCCCACCCACCCAGACAGTCACAATTTACATTCTCTGTTCCTGTGTGAATGAATGAATGAATGAAAACTTTATTTAACAGATTGCAGAATGGGTACAATACAGTACGGCTCAATACTCACAATTCTTAAGGGGATGCAGACCTGAAAAAGACGTTTGTCTTGTTTCCATCAGGGTCCCCCATTTTCAATTCATATAGACATTTATGACATACACAACATACATGACATTTATGGCATATGGACATATAGGTATTTAGTACTGATACATTTGTGACATAAATGGTATTCAAATATACAGTACTGTTACCCCTAGATCCTGACAGAGTATATACATATGATGGGGAGGGGACTGTACATTAGGAGAGGGTGGGTGGGTGGGAGAGAATTGTAATGACAGTATAACAAGTATTGTACTTAGTCATTGTTGCAATGTACTTACTGCATTGAATTGACTCAATACCTAGGAATAAGGTCAGGGTTAGGATTAGGAATATAGTTAGGGTAAGGAAATGATAATGTGCAGCATATATTTGCGAGTGCTATCTTGACTGAGAGGGTGGCCAGGACTGTTAGTCTCGAGCCCTTATTCTTCTTAATGTTAAATGAATGTGGCTAGCTAGCTAACAAACACCGTAATATTGGTTTAATAATACACGTTACATAATACATGTTAGTTTGTTTACTTACTCGCACATCCACAAATAGTCGGTATCGGTCTCATTCTCTTTTCTCTTTGTTGATGGTTTGGTTCACCCGGTCTTTTCACAATATTCCGCCACATTGTAACGTTAGCTAACTGTCTGTAAAGTAAACTATGGATGAGTCGGTCGCACTAACCAGTTGAGCTATTAACGTTAACAGCGTTGGTTCAGCTGTCAGCTGTCACATGGAGGCAACACGACACGCGCGATAGGGCGAAGTGGATGGGCCAATGAATGAGCACACTGTGCGCACCCAGTCCTCGTGGGAGTTGTAGTATTATGTAGTATCACCTGGATTGACTGAATTATTGCCGATGCCTTTTGTAGACTACAATATTTTTTTTTTCATCGAAAAAAAGTCACCCGCCACAGCCGAATTCTACCCGCATTTGGCGGGTGGCGGGTGTTAATGTCAAGCCCTGCCTCTAATGCTATACAGGAAGTCTTGAGACTAGGACGACATTTTACTAGCAGTCTGTCTATTAGTTTGCTCTATAAACAATAGTAATGTTAGATAGATATGGGAGCGACAGTGGCTCAGGAGGGAGAGCAGTCGTCTGGTAATCCGGAGGTTCCCGGTTCCCGGTTCGATTCCCGCTCCTCCTGGGCAGCGTGTCGAAGTGTCCCCTGAGCAAGACACTTAACCCCTAACTGCTCTCGACGAGCAGGTCGGCACCTTGCATGTTCGCCTCCGCCGTCGGTGTGTGAATGTGTGAGTGAACGGGTAAAATGTGAGGAACAAAATTGTAAAGAGATTTGGATAAAAGCTGCTATATTAATGCAGTCGATTTATTTATTTACCATTTACCCCAAAATGTATCATTCATTTTCTTTTCTTTTGTATCCAGGGTGACCAAGGTTTACCTGGAGAGCAAGGACCTAAAGGAGACAGAGGCCTTGGTGAACAGGGTAACAAGGTAACACATAATACTGTTATCAACAGGTTGTTTGAAAACAGACAGATAAATATATTAAAATACACTCCTCTTGGCCAATATGAGGAGGACATGATAGTGATAAAATACTGAATATACAAAACAAAGACAGTGGGAACCTACAGGTTAAATATGTTTGAGTGTGAAATTAATTAATAAATAACGTATATCATGCCAGTTAGTGTACCTTGTGTATACTGTTTACTTTTACTCTTACTCATAGTATACATTCAGATTCAGATTATGTATTGCTTATATTTATTGTAACAATATAACCAATAGGGCACACAGACCCTCATCTTTACACTGTTTAATTTTATCATATTTTTATATTCAGATCAAATTGTATTATATTTATGTCTTTCTAAATCAAATCAAATGTATTTGTATAGCCTGAGATCACCTGGAATAGCCCCCATGGGCTGTACAAGTCTTCTTGTACAAGTCACGAAGAAACATCACAATAGGCCAAAAACAAAAACCACCATAAAATCCAAATATGCGACACTCCCAGACTTTCCCCAATGAAGATGAGGAACAACTCACTAAAAACCTAGCAATAGGAAGGAAATAAAGCACCACAGGCGACGTGGAGGAGAGAAACCTCAGATAAGCAATTCAAAGGGGATCCCCCAACTGGATGTCGGTGATAATATAATGTTGCAATGGATGATAGATGGATGGAGAATAGAACAGGCGAATAATTGGCCTGAATGTATATACATTTCTACTATTTCATTGCCCGTACCCTGTACCTCCCCATATTGCTATGCTGCCCAGATTTCCCCCTAGGGGATCAATAAAGGAATATCTTATCTTATTGTAGCAGGGTGGATTATCCCTACTTTATGAGAGTAGATGTACACTGTCACCAGGTAGTGGGAACGCAGCAGATCTGAGTCCGGCGGAATCCCCGACTGTAGTGCAGTAGTATTAGAGTGGAGCTTTAGCAGAGGGAGTGGATGGGGCCTAGGATTTACTAACCTAGGGGTGGTGCGCTGGTCCTTCTTGCCCTCCAGGGCGACTCGAAGTAATTCCCCACACACGCACACTTCTCCTAATACTTCCCGCACCCTCCCACACCCGGTGGCAAGGCTAACTGGAGCAAGATGGCGGCGGTTCAGTGACGCTGGTGACTCCGCCTTAAGCTATCTAGTGTTCTATAGATATCTATGGGAAATACTGTGAACCTTTGCACGTGTTACGGTACCCCAGTGAAACTTCTCGCTGTCAGGTGAAAAGAAGCCGAAGACATGTGGTAGTTCTACACCCTCCCCAGGCCAACAGACAGTGGGGCAATGCGTGCAACGACCAGGAAGGGAATTGGCATAATGACAAAATTGGGAAATTATAGTGTCATGGTGTCACTTACACAGTATTTGCCTGTTTCAGGGTGCGCCTGGTTCGTCTGGTCTGGGGGGCCTGCCTGGTCTTCCCGGGGAGGACGGAGCTCCAGGACAGAAGGTAGAGTTTATTATGACTATATTTAAAACATTTACCTGCACTGATGACTGCTTTGTATTCTACGATGTTGAGAGGAATTAAGAAAAAGCAAAGCAGGCACCAGAAGGCCACAGTTAACCAATTCAGGCCTGTTATCTGCACGGACTACAACGTATGGCGTAGATCACGTCAGTTAGGGTACCTTGTGTATACCGTTTACTTTTACTGTTTACTTTTACTCGTACTCATAGTATACAATCAGATTCTAATTCTTTATTGCCTATATTTATTGTAATAGGGATGTCCGTTATTATCGGCCTACCGATATTATCGGCCGATATTGGCATTAAAATGTGATATCGGAAAATATCGGTTTAAATTTTTTTTAATAAAATCTTTTATTTTTATTTGTATCTTTACATTTCTATAACCTTTATTTACCCAGGCAAGCAAGTAAGAACAAATCTGATTTTATTTATTGTCAAAAGTATGCATAATGTTATGTTAAATCCACAACAGACATAAATTATGTAATGTTAATTACCTGAAATGATTCCGTTTTTGGGCGGGAAACCCTGCATATATCGGTATCGGTTGATATCGGTTGATATCGGTATCGGAAATTAAGAGTTGGACAATATCGGTATATCGGTATCGGTAAAAAAAGCCAATATCGAGCATCCCTAATTGTACGTATAATATAACCGATATTAGCATACAGACCCTCATCTGCACCCTTTATTTGCACTGTTACTTTTCTCATATTTGTATATTCAGAGTTAATTATATATTTTACATTGTTTATTTTTAAACGCGAGCCCCCCCCCCCCCCCCCCCCCCCCTAATAAGTAAATCATTTTTATTTAAATTTTTTTCATACAGTCAACATATTCTTAAATAATAGCGCTGCCCGAGGCTGGGCATGATACAGTCAACATATAGCAAGAGAGAGAGCGAGAGAGAGCTCCCGTCTACAGTCAAATACAGTGTTATCGCTGCACAGACCTGGCAATGCCCCTGACCCTCCACCAGAGCAAGGCCGAAAGAGAGAGAGAGAGAGAGAGAGAGAGAGAGAGAGAGAGAGAGAGAGAGAGAGAGAGAGAGAGAGAGAGAGAGAGAGAGAGAGAGAGAGAGAGAGAGAGAGAGAGAAGAGAGAGAGAGAGAGAGAGAGAGAGAGCGAGAGAGAGAGACACCACATTGGAAAGAAACAACCCAAAACCAAAGCAAATTGAAATGCTATTTGGCCCTAAACAGAGAGTACACAGTGGCAGAAAACTGAGCACTGTGACTGACCCATACTAAGAAGATCCTTGACTAGGTACAGACTCAGCGAGCACAGCCTAGCCATCGAGAAAGGCCGCCATAGGCAGACCTGGCTCCCTAGCGAAGACAGACCCACTGCACACAAGATGAGGTGGAAACCGAGATCCACTTCTTAACAACCTGCCCACTATACCAGACATACTTCCCACAAATTGCAAACACCCAAAGAGACTTTGAAACATCGACAATAACTCAAAAACACCCATACCTACTGGGAGAAATACAAGAATGTGAAATAAAGCCCATTTGAATTGAAGAGAGAGAGATAGATAGAGCATGTCTGTGGTGTTAGAAAGAGAGAGATAGAGAGAGAGCATGTCTGTTTGTGTGTGTGTGTTAGAGAGAGAGCATGTATATGTGTGTTAGAAAGAGAGAGAAATATAGAGAGAGAGGCATGTCATTTTGTGTGTTAGAGAGAGATATAGAGAATGTCTGTGTGTGTTAGAAAAGAGAGAGAGAGAGAGAGCATGTGTGTGTGTGTTAGAGAGAGAGAGCATGTCTGTGTGTGTGTTAGAGAGGAGAGCATGTATGAGAGAGATAAGCAAAGATGAGCCCCTAAAGGATATTCAACTTTTAATGGAAGAACAAAACAGAAGGAAAAGATAACTTCACAAAGGCAACATGAATATACATAGATCCAAAAGGACAAAGATCAACACTTAAATCCAAAGAGAAGAGGGTCTATACCAGAGAAAACAAAGTAGCAAGGAGCCAATGGCCGACATCAGCTAAATAGGCTAACTGCAATAGAGTAGCCAGGTACTGACACCAGGCCACACACCGTTAGCTACTACAACAGCTAGCCGGCCCGTTTGGCTCAATATAACGTTAGCTACGTTAGCTAGCCGGCCGCTTTGGCTCAATATAAATTAGCTACAACAGCTAGCCGGCCCGTTTGGCTCCCGAGAGAGAGAGAGAGATATATCCACGGCGGAAAGAATAGAATAGCATTAAAAACTCACCAACGTCCAAGAGGATGGAGACAACCGCGTGGAGTTGACGAAGTTCATCTGCCGAATGACCGTCCTCTTCATCTTGGCATAACAATGCTGCACGCGCTCTCTCTAGGTTAGCTAACGCTAGTTAGCCTTTAGCTAAGCTAGCTACTAGCCGACATCATCATGGCTATCCCGACTGAACCACACGTTAGCACTCGATATTATAACGTAGCTAAAGCTAACTAGCTGTCCCTGCCTTTAGCTAAGCCGACATGGCTAGCCTGACTGAACTGTCTAACATGCAACAACTTTCATCTTCAATCCATCTGCCGAATGACCGTCCTCTTCGTCTTGGCTGGCATAACTAAGCATAACCTCCAATGCTGCACGCGCGAAATAGTCAAACGCAGCTGACGCACGCCGGCGTACACATGATGTAACCCTCCCTTCGTTGAAACCAATAGTATGTCTGCTGCAGAGCCCCAGAGCTCCAATAGTGAGTATGTCTGCTGCAGAGCAAGGAACAAGTCAGACACATTCTACAAACGTGTCTAATGTGAAATATATAAGCATATAAGCAAAACTAGATTTTAGGTCTGTGATGAAAAAGGGCCTCGCGGGAAGGGGGGCCTCGAAAAAGAAAATAAAAAAAATAATAATAAAAAATATATATATATATATTTTTTTTTTTTTTTTTTTGTGCGAGGCCCCCCTTCCCGCGAGACCCTGTGCGACCGCACTGCTATATATATAATATATATATATATATATATACGGAGGTCTCTGAGTATATCCACAGTCACGATGGACTTCATGTGTTGTGAAGTGACTGTGGCACGTAGCGGTACTGCAAGTAAACTCACTCCCCTTAAAAGGCATCCAGACCCATTACTTAGAAGTGAATTCACCTCTTGGTATAGTGGTCTGCGATGTCGCCCTCGGTGCGGGAGACAGGGTTCGACTCCCATCAGGGCATGTCAAATGAGACCAGATTCATATATATAATATTTTTAAATAGGACAGTCTTGATGAGCACTTTCATGTAAACATGCCAGATTATAGCCATAGGCTAATTTCCATCTGTAGTCCCTTTGCAGGTTGACAAATACAAATGTACACAAACATCATGATCACAGGAACAGACAACAGTACAAGTTACTAAACTACACAACTCAATAATCACAGGAACATACAACACGCTTCTCACGCACTGCACCCCGACTCTGGAACTCCCTCCCTCAGACCATCAGAGACTCCCCCACACTCTCCACCTTCAAATCCCGCCTCAAAACCCACCTGTTCGCCCCCTAGCCTTCAACCTTCCCCAACCTTAACCCCCCCTCCAACCTGTTGTGATCTTTGTTATGTGGCCTTATGTTTTCTGTGTATCATGCTGCTTTCCCTGTTTTCCCGTGGTCTTACGTTCCTTTTGTTTCTTTGTTTTCTCTGTTTTCCCCACCTAATGTCAGCGACTTCGGGTTCCTGAGAAGCGCTTTATAAATGCAATGAATTATTATTATTATTACTAAACTACACAAACTTCATGATCACAAGACCAGACAACAGTACGGTTACTAAACTACACAAACTTCATGATCACAAGACCAGACAACAGTACAGGTTACTAAACTACACAAACTTCATGATCACAAGACCAGACAACAGTACAGGTTACTAAACTACACAAACTTCATGATCACAAGCCCAGACAACAGTACAGTTACTAAACTACACAAACGTCATGATCACAAGACCAGACAACAGTACAGGTTACTAAACTACACAAACTTCATGATCACAAGACCAGACAACAGTACAGGTTACTAAACTACCAAACTTCATGATCACAAGACCAGACACAGTACAGGTTACTAAACTACACAACGTCATGATCACAAGACCAGACAACAGTACAGGTTACTAAACTACACAAACTTCATGATCACAAGCCCAGACAACAGTACAGGTTACTAAACTACACAAACTTCATGATCACAAGACCAGACAACAGTACAGGTTACTAAACTACACAACTTCATGATCACAAGCCCAGACAACAGTACAGGTTACTAAACTGCACAAACTTCATGATCACAAGCCCAGAAACAGTACAGGTACTAACTACACAAACTTCATGATCACAAGACCAGACAACAGTACAGGTAACTAAACTACACAAACTTCACAACCAGAAGAAGAAGAAGACTTTATTTCATGCAGTTTTGTAACACACACACATGCGATGGGCACAGGAACACACACGCATACAGTACATGCACTGAGCCACTGATGAAATGTTGTCTGCACTTCCATCCCGTCGTCCTTTCCCCCCCCCCCCCCCCCAAGGGCAGCCGGGAGCAGACAAGGGCTGCCAATCCAAGTGCTCCGTCCGTCTTTGTCAGGGATGTGACAGCGTTAGCGATCTGTTGTTGTGCATGTTTTTCCATTGGGTTTACCTTATCGGGGGGGGGGGGGGGGGGGGGACCCTTGCGAGCACGGGGGGAGAACATGCAAACTCCACACAGAAAGGCCTGGAGATACCCCACCTGGGTACCTAGCAACACGGCAACCTGGTCCCCAAGCGGGAAACAACCCAGGACCTTCTAGCTGTGAGGCGACAGTGTTGACCACTAACACCACGGTGCCGAATAACTCAGGTAGGGTTTGTCACGTTGTTCTCTCTTCCCACCAGGGGAGGCTGGTCTCTCAGGCCTCAGGGGTCTGGAGGGATCCGCAGGGATCAGCATTCAAGGAGAGAAGGTGTGTTTCTGTTCTCCATGCCCCCCCCCCCCCCCCCGTGTGCTGAACAGTATTAGTAGGGCTGCACGATTAATAGAAAAAAAATCTCGATCTCGATCATAGACCTACTGTATGCGATCTCATTTCTAAATTGTATTATTATTATTATTATTATTATTTATATTATTATTATTATTATTATTATTATTATTATTATCATTATTATTATTATTATTATTATTATTTTATTATTATTATTATTATTATTATTATTATTATTATTATTATTATTATTATTATTTATTATTATTATTTTTATTTTTTTACTTAACTTTTAAAAATTATGACGATTCTGACTTGAGTTATTTTGTATGTTACAAGACACTTTAAGTTAAGTCAAGCACTTTCATATGTTATGTTTAAGTTTAAGTCAAGCACTTTGATATATGTTATGTTGTCTGTTTAAGAAAGAGTGCAATAAGGGCGGCCGGGTAGTGCAGCGGACTAAGCGTCTGTCTCACCCACAGAGACAGTGGGATCGAATCCAGCTGTGGTGATTCCGGCTTGGCCGACCGTCCATACTAACACAATTGGCAGTGTTAGAGGGTGGGAAGCCGGCGTGGGTGTGTCCTGGTCGTTGTAAACAGCGACTCCTACAGTTCGGTCGGGGCGCCTGCACAGCAAGGGAAGGATCTGGGAGAGGTAGTGTGACCTTCCACACGTTACACTCCCCCAGTGAGAGTCCACGCTGCCAGGTGAAAAGAAGCGGTGGGCTGGCTACACATGTGTCGGAGGAAGCATGTGATAGTCTCCGCACTCCCGGACCGACGGTAGGGGGTAGAGTGCGCAACGACCAGGAAGGGATTGGGAATTGGCATAACGACTAACATTGGGTTGGGAGAAAAACACGGAAAAGAAGGGGGGAAAGATCATAAAAAAAATAAAGAGTGCAATAAAGGATTTATTGAAAAAATAAGAATCGTGTGAGAGAATCGTGATCTCAATTCATAGAGAGAGAAAAAAATCGTGATTCACATTTTAGCAAGAATCGTGCAGCCCCCTATGACAGTGAGGTCAGTGTACGGTTAATGACCTGTGCTCCACACCCCCCCCCTACAGGGCGACCAGGGTCAACGCGGGATCCGTGGCCTACACGGACCTCCCGGGATCACCGACCTTCTGGACAAAAGGTGAGAACAGGAAGGAACACAGTTTAACCCTTTCACTGCCACCCTACCAAAGGTGAACCCTTCACTGCGGCAACAATACAGAAGGTTAGCCCTTTCACTGCCACGCGCCAAAGGGTTAACCCTTTCACAACCACAGTACAGGAGGTTAAAACCCTTTCACAACCACACGACAGAACTGTTCTGTAGTGTGGTAGTGAAAGGGTTAAACGAGGGTGGTGATAATAATAATAATATAATATAATAATAATAATAATAATAATAATAATAATAATAATAATAATAATAATAATAATAATAATAATAATAATAATAATATAATAATAATAATAATAAATATATATAATAATGATAATACAAACCTAAATAAATTGACTTTGCGAAAAGGTAACCAATCTAGATTAGATTAGATTAATCTGGCTGTCGCCGACGTTCGCTAGAAGTGACTCAGAGTAGGAACCATCAGTTGACCAACAAGTAAGTGTCCATCTCTGTCACTGCCGTATATTACCGGAGTTGCTTTTAGATTAGATTAGATTGGATTAAAATGTGTTGTCATCATGCAGCACAAGTACAGTACAACCAAAAGGAGTTTGGCGTCCAACCAGAGTGCAAATGTAACAGTAAAGTGCAACAGTAATATACAATGTACAGGTGATTCAACTGGGTAGGTAGAGCAGTCGTCTGGTTATCTGGAGGTTCCCGGTTCGATTCCCGCTCCTCCCGGGCAGCGTGTCGAAGTGTCCTTGAGCAAGACACTTGACTTAACCCCTAATTGCTCCAGATGAGCAGGTCGGCACCTCGCATGCAGGTCGCCTCCGCCATCGGTGTGTGAATGTGTGAGTGAATGGGTAAAATGTGAGGAACAAATTGTAAAGCGCTTTGGATAAAAGCACTATATAAATGCAGCCATTTACCATTTAATGAGTGGGAGGAATACATTAGCAGACGGTTCTAACGCAGAGGTTCTCAAACCTTTTCATACCGTGACCCCATTTTATTTAGGATTTTTTTTGGAGACCACACACACTGTATCGCGTAATTTCAACGTGGAATTAAGGAATATCAAAATAAAAACGAATGAACTTGATCATGCATATTTATTAGAACATTTAATTACAGCACTATGTTATCAATACACATTTATAAAATGAGGCATATTTAGCCAAAATATGTTGCCAGAACATATAGAAAAAACAATATATATATATTAGGGCTGTCAAAGTTAATGCTTTAACTTTGGAGATTAATTAAAATTATTTAAAGCATTAAAATAAATGAATCTATGTAGTGAAAAATCTTCAATCTTAGCGCCGCGGATATAAGAAAGAGGTCTAGCTGAGTCAATGTTGATGGTTTTGTTGAACATTTGTATTTCACAGGAGAGAAACTGTATTCAAAGAAAACTATTAAAATAGTCTTTAAATCTAAATATACTTTCTTTGTGTTGATTTTACATTAATTCCATGATTTTACTCAAGTAAATATCTGTTACAAGCTTCGGTCTTAAGTAGAAAAATGCTATTTTTAATCTAGATTAATCTAGATTAATTACAGAAAATGGTGAGATTAATTACTAAAAAATGTAATCTATTGACAGCACTAATATATATATATTATTATTATTATTTAAATTGTTTTACTTTCCCCACTGTCACCTACCCCCGACCCCAATTTGGGTCGCAACCCGTAGTTTGAGAACCACTGTTCTAACGTATAGTTGTCGATTTTGACAACGGACCACAACCTAGCTTGTCCCCGGCTGTAGAGTTCTTACCCCTGCTCACCTGAGATCTTCACATGCAACACTGAGCCCGAGAGTGACCAGAACCTGAAGGAAAAGAAAAGAAAAATTACTTAATTTGAACCCCCCCCTCAACTAAATTGTGCAACCTTTTGACTTGCACAAATAACAGTATTAGAGAAATTATATTGATTGACCAAAATGTGCATTCAGGGGAGAAAAAATATACAGGTGCATCTCAATGAATTAGAATATCGAGGAAAAGTTTATTTATTTCAGTAATTCAATGAAAATAGTGAAGATCATATTATTGTATAGATTCATTACACACTTGAAATATTTCAAGCCTTTATTTCTTAAATGTTTAATGATTATGGCTTACAGCTAATGAAAACCCCAAATTCAGTATCTGAGAAAAATTGTATATTACATAAGACCAATAAAAAAATATATATATATATATTACAGAAATGTCGGCCTACTGAAAAGTATATTCACTCAATACTTGGTCAGGGCTCCTTTTGCATGAATCAATGCGACATGGAGGAAACCAATATATTTCCTCAATATTCTAATTTATTGAGATGCAACTTTATATATTTTTTTCCTGAATGCTAATTTTGGAATCAATGAATGAATGAATGAGTTTATTTCGAAAATAAATGAAAAACAAATGAAATAAATAAAACATTTTAAATAAAAGAATAAAGTAATAAACAGATTAAAAATGTTTTGTAAATGAGTAGGATGAAGTGTAAACTTATGTATTCCTACCCCCTTAAATTTTGCCAGGTCCCTGAGTTTCATGGCATGTGATTTTAAAAACAGTGCGTTTGTGTGTTCCAGATATCCTACCTTATTGATCATTCGAATTGCTCTTTTTTGTAGTGTGCATAATGGTTTTAATTTAAGTGTTACCCCAAATCTCAATCAATTGACTTTCTCTAATGCTGCTATTTATGGTCAAAAGGTTGCGCAATTTAATAGAGGGGGGGGGGCTCAAATCTCAGAGCAAGAGAGAGAGAGAGAGAAGAGCAATCAGCACCATGGACAGCACTGTCCAAGGTGCTACAGCTCTGTCCAAGGTGCTGATTGCCCTTCTCTCTCTCTCTTGCTCTGTGATTTGAGCCCCCCCCCCCTCTTCTAAATTGTGCAACCTTTTGAGCATAAATAGCTACATTTTAACAAGTAGAGAAAGTCTTAACAATTGATTCGACTCAATTGATTGAAATTAAATAAATGTATATATTATTTATTTAATTTAATTATTATTTTCAGTATCGTTTTTTTTTATTTTTTATCCCAGACCCAGCCCTGTCTGTCTGTCTTCTTTAGGCCCTGTTGGACTCAGGATGAGACTGACAACTCTAAGCTATAATATGTGCAGTGTTCATGTTCATTTTAGGGAACTTTACTTTTACTCCACTACATTTCAAAGGAAATAATGTACTTTTTACTCCACTACATTTATCTGAACCCATCAGTTACTAGTTACTTTGGAGACAAATATTTAGCATAAAAGAACATGGCAAAAATGTATGAAGAATGTTTACATTCAAATTCGAAGCCTGCTAACTTCAAGATGATGTAATCAAAGTCAGGATAACTGGACCATATACCACTTTAACATAACCTTTAATCAGAGACAGCATAACTGGACCACACACCACTTTAACATAACCTTTAGAGGCCAATGGTTCGAGGATTGAATGCTCCTAAGCACTGGAATACACAAACGTCATGCAGAATGTGTAGTTACTTAATGATAACTAACGATACTTCAGTACATCCAATATCAAACATTTCTCTACTTGTACTTAGGTAGAGTTTTGAATGGAGGACTTTCACCAGAGTACTATTTGATCTGGGTATTTCTACTTTCACTTAAGTAAAGGAATTGTATACTTCTTCCACCACTGAATATGTAATGCTATGCTAGCTATACTTCACTGGTGTCACGTACTGGCCGTACGGCTATATTTGAATGTCATGTCATCATATCGGATGTCCAGATAGACTGCGCAGCCCGCCAGACCAGCCATCACACGGTTTAATAAATGTTGAAAAATGGCTGCTGCATCTCTACACCTGAACGGCCGTATAGGCTGTGCGTCACCCACACCGTGCTCCACCAACACCGTGCTCCACCCACACCACACGGCACGTCACCAAACAAACATGAAAATGACAACACCAGTTTTTTCAAATGCCACAGCCTGTGCGTCCGGCAAATGGCCAAACATATGGAAGCAAATGAGTGCCAGAAGTATTTGAATTTAATCAGACACCGAATTTATAGCATTGCAAATAAATACTTTGAAAATCATGTATCTGAATTTCTTTGCTCCGAATGTACCTATGCAAAATAAAATGCAGTGTTAATAAAACAATTCGAATGCATAATAAAATTAAATTTGACGCCAAAAAAAAAATTCAATGCATAATTGCGGTGTATATAATTCGATGTCAAAAATTCGATGCATAATTGCGGTTGTATGGAATTCGATGTAAAAAACCAACATCCGGGTATCCAGCTGCAGAACCACAGAACCACCACAGCAGCAGCAGGCTGAGGCCCCTCGCTTCCATTGGCTGATTTGGGTCACGTGATTTGGGTCACGTGACCGTCCCACCCAATGGCTGAATTGGAGTATTGCACTGCGGGCATTGGCTGATGCACTGCGGGATTGATTGATTGATTGAAAACTTTATTAACAGATTGCAGAATGGGTACACGTGACCACCACAGGCCCTGATTGATTGATTGAAAACTTTATTAACAGATTGTAGAATGGGTACAGTGACCGATTGATTGATTGATTGATTGATTGATTGATTGATTGATTGATTGATTGATTGATTGATTGATTGATTGATTGAAAACTTTATTAACAGATTGCAGAATGGGTACAGTGACATCACAGGCCCGGATTGATTGATTGATTGATTGATCTGATTGATTGATTGAAAACTTTATTAACAGATTGTAGGATGGGTACAGTGACCGATTGATTGATTGATTGATTGATGATTGATTGATTGATTGATTGATTGATTGATTGATTGATTGAAAACTTTATTAACAGATTGCAGAATGGGTACAGTGACGTCACAGGCCCAGATTGATTGATTGATTGATTGATTGAAAACTTTATTAACAGATTGCAGAATGGGTATAGATGTGTGATAGGTGTGATAGGTGTGAGAGGTGTGAGAGGTGTGATAGGTGTGAGAGGTGTGATAGGTGTGATAGGTGTGAGAGGTGTGATAGGTGGGATAGGTGGGATCGGTGTGATAGGTGTGATAGGTGTGATAGGTGTGAGAGGTGTGATAGGTGTGATAGGTGTGATAGGTGTGAGAGGTGTGATAGGTGTGATAGGTGTGATCGGTGGGATCGGTGTGATAGGTGTGATAGGTGTGATAGGTGTGAGAGGTGTGATAGGTGTGAGAGGTGTGAGAGGTGTGATAGGTGTGAGAGGTGTGATAGGTGTGAGAGGTGTGATAGGTGTGATAGGTGGGATAGGTGTGATAGGTGTGAGAGGTGGGATCGGGTGGTGAGAGGTGTGAGAGGTGTGAGAGTTGTGATAGGTGTGAGAGGTGTGATAGGTGTGATAGGTGGGATCGGTGTGATAGGTGTGATAGCTGTGATAGGTGGGATCGGTGTGATAGGTGTGATAGGTGTGATAGGTGTGAGAGGTGTCCGATCACACCTATCACACCTCTCACACCTATCACACCGATCCCACCTAGCACACCGATCCCACCTATCACACCTCTCACACCTATCACACCTCTCACACCTATCACAGCCAAACCTAACAATAGGGAAAAATGCACCACAGGCAGTGTGGAGGAGAGAAACCTTAGAAGGGCCATTCAAGGGGGATCTCCCTTCTTAGATGTCGGTGATAGTAATGTTGCAGACTAACAGTTGGTAAGCATGCACTCATGTGTGTAGTGAAACACAGATGAGTGCATGCAATAGCAACTGCACATTTTGAAAAATTAAAGATAGAGCTGATAGCGATAGCAACTGAACATTTTGAAAGATTAAGATAGAGCTGATAGCAAATCTATTTGAGGCACAGGGGCGGCGCAAAGAGGGTTTCACTATTCCATGTGGTTGGTTCTGGGCCAATGTCACACCTTTACAATCAACCCAAATACATCAGTAGCTCAAACCCCTTTGAATAGAATAGATAGAATAGAAGTACTTTATTGATCCCGAGGGAAATTCACACCACTACAGATCGCTCACAATAAACATTTTAGGTAGTCAGAAATCTAAAATAAGAATAAGAATAAAAATACAGTCAAGGATATACATTCTAAAATATGTATATACATTCTAAAATATACAGCCAAAATATACAGTAATATACAGTAACATGTACAGTAAAGATACAAATGTAAAATGTAGATGTAAAATGTACAGGAATATATACAAGGATTTATACTGTCACTCTTCCTGTGACGTTCAGTGTTGCATCTTGGGAGTCGGAAGTCTGACGCTGAACGTTTGCAAGCTGTTGGAAATTACTGTCAAAGTATGTTTGTACGATTTTGATTTTCACTTCCTTGCCAACTCTCGTCTTCCAGGGGGAACCCGGCTCACCGGGCCGCCTGGGTATGCCAGGACCCCAGGGGCGGACTGTCACAGGCCCCAAGGTGAGGCTCCACACATCTGTTATCACCGGCTCTGTTTATTAACCCACGTCTTGGCATGTAGACAACCAGCCTTCAGCGTCAGAGAGAGTCCGTAGTGACGTGCCGCCAGGTCACTGCTGCATGTTTTGTGACTTCCTTGTCGTTCTCTCTCTCTCTCTCTCTCTCTCTCTCTCTCTCTCTCTCTCTCTCTCTCTCTCTCTCTCTCTCTTTGCTCTTTCTCTCTCTCTCTCTCTCTCTCTCTCTCTCTCTCTCTCTCTCTCTCTCTTGCTCTTTCTCTCTCTCTCTCTCTCTCTCTCTCTCTCTCTCTCTCTCTCTCTCTCTCTCTCTCTCTCTCTCTCTCTCTCTCTCTCTCCTCTCTCTGTCTCTCTCTCTCTCTCTTTCCTTCTCACTCTCGTAAGCTTAGCATTGTATTGTATTTTATCTTAGTCTATTTTATTATCTATTCTATTTTATTCTATTATTATATCGTATGTTTTGCACAATCGAAGGTGGGCATGGCCACCTTCATTTCACTATGTCTTGTGTATGTATGTGACGATTAAACCTCTTGAATCTTGGATCTCTCTCCTTCTCTCTCTCTCTTTCTCTCTCTCTCTCTTCAACCCCCCTCTCTCTCCCTCTCTCTCTCTTTCCTTCTCCTCTCTCCCTCTCTCCTTCTCCCTCTCTCTGTCTCTCCCTCCCTCTCTCTCTATCTCTCTCTGTCTCTCTCCATCTCTCTCTCTCTCTCTCTCTCTCTCTCGCTCTCTCTCTCTCTCTCTCTCTCTCTCTCTCTCTCTCTCTCTCTCTCTCTCTCTCTCTCTCTCTCTCTCTCTCTCTCTCTCTCTCTCTCTCTCTCTCTCTCTCTCTCTCTCTCTCTCCCAGGGTGATATAGGTCCTCTGGGTCCGTCTGGCCTGTAGGTGAAACAGGGCTCGGTCTGCCCGGTCCAAAGGTCAGCATAGACATTTTTTAGCCTTTCTTTTTTAAAAGGCACACTCGGTAAGATTGGACGTCATTCACCAACATGTTCTTAAGTTTTCTCTTACGACAACCTCCTTTAGGTCGTAAGAGAAAGCTGACACGTGGAGAGGTTGTCTTAACTTGCCAAATCATCACAGCTGCAAACAGCTGCTGTTTGCATACAGACACGCCCCTCCAGCTCATTATAATGCGAGAGCCATGCGCAAAACAAGGTTCAGCGACGGATCAAAATTAGATTAGATTCAAATGTATTGTCATCATAGAGCACACTATAGCTATGATATGATATGATATTAGCATTTATAATGCGCCCCCCCCAGCCATCTTTTACAATAAATGGACAGGACAAAGAAACAGGGAACCAGGCAGACGGACAGACAGAGAACATAAGAACACCTCAGACACACAACACAACAGCAAAGTAACTAGTGATCATCCAGAGTGAAAAGGTGGGTTTTAAGCAAGGTCTTGAATGTCTGTTATGGTGTTGGCAGACTTGATCTTGAGGGGGAGCTTATCCCTCAGTGTCGGCGCCATCACTGCAAAAGCCCGGAAACCCTTTGTCACAAGTTTGGCCCGCGGGACCCTCAGACATAGTTGGTCATTTGATCTGAGGGACCTCGAGCTGATGGGTAGGACCAAGAGTTCCTCAATGTAGGCCCGAGAGACACCATTGAGGGCTTTGTATGTGAAAAGCAGAATTTTAAAATGTATTCTCTTCCTCACTGGGATAGACTGTATTAATATTCCATATTTATACCGTCTTGTTATCTTAGCGTGACATCTTAACACATTCACGGCCATTCGATTTCCCCATCTAGCTATAGCCAGCTTTCCATTACACACTTTCACTGTGCGTCACGTTGTTTGTAGAGCTAAATCTATATTTTATATTATAGCTGTTACGAAGGATCAGATTAAACCGAGTATATATATTTATTTGTTGATATATATTGAATAGTATTTGTATATCGTTTGATATCCCTTGTATATTCCTTGTACATATACACGGAATATCCCTTTAGCCTACTATAGCCCATAATAGTTCATTCTCCTATTGGACAAAAGGACCAGGCGCCAGGGGACCAGCCCCCGGAGTCAAGTTCAAAGTTACCGACAAGACATGTCTGTACTAGCCCCGGCCCTGCCCAGGGATACGGCGACAGAAATGAGAGTGGCACTATTTGTTCACCGTGCATATAAATATGGCGCAAGTGAATACAGAGGCACTTAGTCAGAAACTTAGTAACCAACGTGAAGCCTCACCCACGATACGACGTGCGGTGAAGTATGGCCTGTTTGGCCCCAGAATAGCATTGAGACCGCGTGCGAATTAATAACTGAATTGTCAGAGTTTGGCACTGTACCGTCGAGTGCGACGTATTTCTATTAAGTTAATAATAGTCTATTGTGTATGGTGCATCGTGCGGTTAGAGTTCTAAAGTGACCAGCATCTCCAACGCTTCCTCGTGTTAGCTAGATTCTTATCCAGGCTGGGCCGACCACATGGCGCTTTCATCCGAGGAGATCTAGGCGAGGACCGAATGGACATGTACACTGGATTACCTACCCGACGTCTGCATAGCCCTGTGCGGCTGGAATATATATTTGCTTTGGTACTGTGATTTGTGGAGCGGATAATCGCCGACGCCTGTGAGTGTTGGATTTACCCCGAGAGGAGTCAAGGTCGAGTCGGCGCTCAGAGAGCCTGAGGCCGCCTAGCTTTCTTCACTGTGGAGCTACAGCCTACAAGAGAACCAAGCTGTATTCGTCTGCGGATCAAGAGTCTATCGCACTGTCTTCTGTACTCGAAGTCTCCCTAGATATCGTTGACCAGACGTTCTACTACCGACAGCTCTCCTACCCCCCCTGCCGGCTTACAACCGGGAGGACCCCTTCCAGTATATCCCGCTATATCATTAAGTGTACCATAGATATAATTCCCTAAGAGCCAGGTTGTATACTTGCCTCCTGCGTAACCAGAGAATGGACATTCAGTGTTGATTTGCCTACGAATACTCATTTGCCTTACAAGTGCAATCAAATGTAATATAAGTATCATATGTACCTTTTGCTCCATTAAATACTTGATTAATACCTTTGACTGGAACCGATTTCATTGTGGGAAGTGTTCATCATATTCATATATTGTGTACTGTATGGCCAGTAGTTAAAGTACATAAAGCGGTAGTGGTTTAATGATACCATACTTATCAATACAGTCAGGGAATTTTACCCCTCAGTTACAATTGGTCCTTCGAGCCGGAGGGTAACTAGTGTAATATTAATATAGTGGTATTAATATTGAAATGGCCTATGATGAACACTCCACAAAACGGTCCTCCTAAAGTAGATCGCCCGCAGCGTAGACGGCAGCCACCTCAGTACTTAGAGGATTACGCTGCCAGTATACTACCTAGCCTTCTACAGACGGTAAACGCGGTAAAAGTAGAAAGTAAAATTATGTCCGACCCTATCAACCAGGATACCCCGACCACAGAGGCCCTAGTGGGTTCTAATGTAACTGACCAAGCTCACGGTGGGGACCAGGAGGGAACCGACACGACTTTACCCCCCGCCAAGACCGAAGAAGTAGTCCCCGGAGAGCTCCGGGAGGAAGACAACCCTCCAGAGATGGAACTCTGCACGGTACAAGATGAGGAGAGCGCCGCGGAGATAGAACTCCAGGACTCCCCGCAGGAGAACGCATCTCCAACGAGTACTGCCAGGAGCGGATCACCTCAACCAGCGTCTTCCCCCAGCGAGGCGGACAAGATGCTGGCACAGGCGTTCCTCGCCAGCCTAGCAGCCTCAACAGAGCGCGATCGACTCCAAGCACAGACGCTTAGTGAGCGCGAACATTCTTCCATGGAAAGAGAACGCATTCAAGCGCAGCAACGGAGCGACGAAGATCGTATACGTCTAGAGATTAGACGCCTTCAGACGGAAGAGAATATGGCAAGAGACCGGGCCGACACCCAGCGTGCCGCTGCCGGTGCCCAAAGAGAAGCAGAGCGCGACAGAATACAAGCGCAGCTAATGGAGCAGCTGATCGCCAAGGCAACACCCCCTCCCTCCGCACGGGGTTCCAGGGCCTCATCAAGACACGGGTCAAGGGCACCCTCCCCTAACCGATCAAGCGACCCTGAACCCGACCACCAGAGAGAGCCTATACCCCCCTCCGAACCCCTTCCCGGACCGGTCCCAGTGAGACCCAGCTACAAGGAAGGAACGGTGTACACCGCGGAGAGGCTAAATAGACGACTACAGGATCTAGATGACCTGACAGAAGAAGAAGAGGGAGAGGAGGAGAGTCAAGCCCGCCAGCAGCACAGTACTCCACAGCAGCGGTTCTCAACAGGGGTTCCCCGGCACACAGGGGTTCCGCGGAGAGCTGCCAGGGGTTCCGCGAGATGCCTGGCAATGTTCTTTAAAAATATAGAATGACAACAGTCTTATTTTGAAAATCCTATAGCGGGTCTCATTTCTGCCCACGCGCAGCTCCAGCTAAATAACTAGGCTCCGAAAGCTAGCAACATTTAGGTCATTATGATACTCTTATTTTGAAACTCCGTGGTGTCGTGACTCATATCCGCTCTACAGCACACAGCCAATAAGGATGCATCTCAACGGAGCAGTGAGCTTAGCGTCTCTCAGCTCAGCAGTAGTAGCGTACTCTGGATCTGGAACGCGGACATTGAAACACAGCAAGGATAGTGTTTTTGCGACCCAAAACAAATCCCTGCTGTTTTATTCCGCAACGGGTCAAATGCATATAACATGCTTTGCAATCCTTGCCATTCCTTTGTGGCCACGTTGTGTTTAAGACCGGAATTAATGTCCCTTTAGCATAAGCTAACAACAAGCCCTGTTCAGAGCGACAGAGAACAGCAGGGTGGGGACTTGGAAGGAGGACTGGGAAGGAGGGGGGGGGGCATTCTCCCTCTATGTGTGTGCGTTTGAAAATATATGATGAAGTCAGACTACTATATTATATTGATAGTAAATGTACTGAGGGTGGACAGACAGATTATGTTGATATTTAAACATAAAAAATACAATACATAATAAATGTATCCATGATCATCATGCAACATAAAACAATTGCAGGAACGGTTTGGGAGAGGAAGGTGTTTTAGGTTGCGTGTTCCAAAAAATTTACTTAAAGTTTAAAGCTCAATATATCAAAACGTGGCACTTTATAGTGAACAGGCACTTTATAGTGAATCCAAATTATTTTTTGGATTACAGAAAATTATCCCTAAAGTGCTATCTGATGCAGCTGCATTGTTTTCCATGAAAATACCATATTTGGATAAGTTTGACCATTTCTAAAAATCTGAAAATCATTAAGTCACTCTGGATAAATAAAGACTTTACAGACAACATTGAGACAAAGCTTCCTGACACATCTCCATCCAAACTCTTGGAAGAACTCATTGAAATCTCATCTGATACCACCTGGAGAGCTAGTTTCAGAGTGTGGTGCTGAGTACCAAGTATCTCATGATGCTGCAGTTAAGGTGTTGATACCATTCAGCCCCACATATCTGTGTGAAGCTGGCTTTTCATCCATGACAGCTCTGAAAACAAAATATAGGGCCAAGTTGAGCCTTGATGATGACATGCGTGTTGCCTTGTCAAAGATCTCCCCACGTATTGACCGTATTATTAGCCAGCAGCAGCGGACCTCGCATTGAGCTAGAAATGTCCACTGAGTGAACGAGTGCTTATTTTCTGTATTTATTTATATTTTTTGAGAAATAGTAACTTGGTGATCCTTTTCTGTATTTAAAAAAAATACATGATTTTCTGTTTTTGAGAAATTGTCAAACTTATCCAAATATGCTATTTTTATGGAGAACAGTGCAGCTGCAACAGATAGCACTTTAGTGATCCTTTTCTGTATTAAAAAAAAAATACATGATTTTCAGTTTTTTCTTAAATAAACATTATTTTGAAAGCAAGCACTTTTGTCATCAGATTCAGACAACTTTATTGATCCCGCGTGGGGCAATTCATATTTGCAGATTCACCAACAAGCAACAAAGACAAACAAACAACAAAACATCTCAACGACAGCACGGCAAATAAAGAATCATTGTATCATCATTGTAGCAAAAAAGACAGGACCGAAAAAGTCTTTATCGTATGTAGGGGTGCCCTGGAATATTTTATTGAACACAGGGGTGCCTTGGCAGCAGAAAGGTTGAGAACCCCTGCTCCACAGGACCAGGAGGTCCAGTACAGCCCAGGCTCTACCCCCGCGGCTCTGCGCTACAGACCCCCGACTCTATTCACGGGTGAGCATGACGCACGACCAGTCCCGAGGAATAGCACCTGGATACGCGGGCCATGGTACCCTGCCGGTACCAGCCCACCGAGAGGCGTAAGAGGAGACTCGCCTAGGAGGCCTCTCTTCCAACGCTCACCGATGTGCCAGCCATCTACGGCGTCATACATTGGCACACCGACGTTTCCAGACTTCACCCATGAGAACCGAGCACAGTACACGGAGTTACGGATGTGCTTAGAGACAATGATGGTTGACGTAGCTGATGAACGCCACAAGTATGCTATCCTATTGAAGCACCTCAAGGTGCCCCGAGCGCACAACATAGCGCTGGCCTATGCCACCTCTACTACCCCATACACAGCGGCTCTAGCAGCGCTCGACCAAAGATATGGACGCATATGGGATTACGTAATACAAGAGATAAGGCATATTGACCGCCTACCCCCAGCAACAGACAATCGCTCACTAGACGACCTGTCTATCAAAGTACAATCCCTGGTAGGGATGCTGGGGGCGCAACGAGAAAAGGGTATGCACGAACTATACGCAAACTCTAATGTCGAGAGGATTTTAGAGAAGCTGCCGCCCGCCCGACAAGAGCGCTTCAGGCGGCAAAGAGACCACCGTGATCCTAACGGTCCCGAGCCATCCCTCCTAGACCTAGCCGACTTCCTGGCGAGAGAAGTCAGCAGCCTACGATTGGATACGTTCGTGCGGAGCACACCAAGCTCCAGAGAGGGACCTAGGAGAGCAAACGATGGCCGAAGATTGGTGACTGTCATGCACCAATCAGAATCAGTACCGAGCAGCAAGAACCACAGTACCCCCTCGATGAAAGAGAAGTGGAAGATGGTGTGCCCGTACTGCGAAAAGGAACACTGGTTGTCACAATGTGACATGTTCAAGAAGATGACCGCTGAAGAAGTGAGTCAATGGATAAAGTCCAACCGACGCTGTTACCGATGTGCGCGCAGTCACATGGCAGCCGATTGCCGCTTAAAGAAGAGGTGTAGTCGGTGTGACGGAGCCCACCTAGATGTCCTACACGACAGTAACAAAAGAAAGCCTGCACCTTCCAGCAGCACAAAGGCAAGTGTTATGTACATTGACCCCGCCAGCAGCGGGGGCGCCCAGGTGCTCTTAAAGGTGGTCCGCGTAACACTGAGTTACCAAGATAAGGTCATGGACACTTACGCCGTCCTTGACGACGGGTCAGAGAAGACCCTTCTCCTCGCGTCCGCTACGGCCCAGCTGGGGCTGCGGGGGAGCGAAAACCAGATGACGATTCGGACAATAAGAAGAGATCTAAAGACGATAAAGGGCGAGAATGTCTCCTTCACTATCGCAGCAAGCGGGCAGCCAGAGAGACGGTATAGGATTACTAATGCTTTCACCAGCCAAGAAATAGGCCTATCACAGTACACCTACCCCATCGCCAAGCTGATGGATAAATATGTGCACCTGCGCCAACTACCTATCCCGCTCATAGACGGTGCCACCCCGACCCTGCTGATAGGCTCCGACCATGCAGACCTCATAGTCCCGATAGACCGGGTCCACACAGGACCCAGAGGCTGTCCTGCAGCAGTCGAGACCCGCCTAGGATGGACATTACAAGGCCCCCTCGCTAAGTCTCTTAACCGAACAGCAGCCACTAACTGCCTCCACTCCAGAGTGACAGAAGAAGACACCACTCTCCTACAGCACGTCGAGAGGCTATGGACACTAGAGACAATGCCCTTTAAGAACGAAAAGAAAGACATTCGTTCCAAGGAAGACATTTACGCTATAGCCCTCCTCGAGCAAGGGACAAAGAGAGTCAACGTCAACGGAGTGATGAGATACGCAACTCCACTCCTGAGGCGAGAGGGTATGCCTACCTTTCACGCCACAAAAGAAGCGACGGAGCGGTATCTATTGAACACAGAGACCCCGCTAGCCAGAGACCCCGCTCAAGAGACTGTGTACCGCGCTGAGATTAACAAGCTAATCACAGCGGGACACATAAAGAAAATTGACATTAAAGAGGCCGATCAGACGACCGAATCATGGTACGTGCCGCACCACAAAGTCCACCACAACGGCAAGGATCGTATTGTGTTCAACTGCAGCTACCAGATCGGATCACAAAATCTGAATAAAGAGCTCTTGCCCGGCCCAACACTCGGCCCCTCTCTACTAGGCGTGTTACTACGTTTCCGCCAAGACCAGGTGGCCATCAGCGGCGACATCAAAGGGATGTTCCTGCAGGTGAGACTAGTGGAGGAGGACAAGCCCCTGCTGCGGTTCCTATGGAGAGAGAGGATCGGGGATGAGCAACCAGCCATCTATCAATGGGAAGTCCTCCCTTTCGGAACCACATGCAGCCCATGCTGTGCTACGTTTGCACTGCAAAAACACATCGCAGAGGACCCAGCAGCAGATGAAGAGGTCCGACAAAGTGTAGGAAATAGTTTCTACGTGGACAACTGTTTGCAAAGCGTCTCGACGCCAGAAGAAGCCGAGGCTCTTCTACTCAAGCTCCGCGCCTCCCTGATCAAAGGCGGCTTTGATCTCAGGCAGTGGGCCAGCAGCGACCCGCAAGTATTGCGCAGCCTCTCCCCCGAGGACAAGGCAGCGAGCAGCGAGACCTGGATGGCGACCATCCCAGGAGAAGCCCAAGAAATGACACTAGGACTAGTCTGGCGCTTCAAAACAGACTCGCTCCATTATAGACACAAACCCCTGACCAAGGAGCAGGGAAGGTCGACGGCACTACCGACCACCAGACCAAGTGTATACAGAACACTCGCCAGACAATATGACCCGTTGGGATGTATTCTACCTTACACCACCAGGGCAAAGATGATTGTAAGAGCGTTATGGGACAAGGACCAGGGCTGGGACGACCCCATACCCGAACACCTTGCATCCACATGGAGAGAGTGGGAGACGGAACTCCGCTCACTCCCAGGTGTTAACATACGCCGCAGCTACTTCCCACCCACAGTGAGGCCAGAGACATGCAAGATGGATCTACACGTCTTCAGCGACGCCTCCGAAGTAGCCTACGGTTCGGTGGCTTACTTGCGTGCCCGAGAGGAGGGAGGAGAAATACATACTGCTTTCATCCTGGCTCGCTCAAGAATAGCCCCACGAAAGCAACAATCTATCCCGCGTCTAGAGCTCTGCGCAGCCCTAGCAGGAGCGCAGCTCGCCACGTTAATCCAACGTGAACTCACCATTCCGGTGCAAAGAACAATCTTGTGGTCAGACTCCACGACAGTACTCACATGGATCCGGTCTGATTCGTGCAGATACAAGGTCTTCGTGGGAGTCAGAGTCACAGAGATTCAAGAGTTAACAGAAGTAGCGAGCTGGAGGTATGTGGACACAAAACACAACCCAGCCGACGTCATCACCCGGGGAATGTCCCTGGATGACCTCACCCGTCACAACCTATACAGTGACGGACCAGAGTTTCTCAAACTCCCGGAAGAAGAGTGGCCTACACCCACCCCACGGGAGGCGAGTAAAGAGGAGGCCGAAAACAAGAAATCTATGTTCTGTGGATTGAACACACTCGTCTCCACAGACCCCGACATAGACGATTGCCTCACCCTAGAGAGTGCGCAGCTAAAGACATTTCTGTGGCAACACCCAGAGGTTCAGCCCACTACTGACATTTCAGCAGCTGACTACGAAGAAGCAGAACTTCTTCTACTACAACGAGCCCAGAGAGACTGGTTCCCCGACGAGCTAGACTGTCTACAGGGAGCAAAGCCCATCCCATCAGACAGCAGACTGCTCCACCTAGCACCCGAGAGCGACGCCCATAGTCTCATCAGAGTGGGTGGTCGTCTGCGGAGAGCCCCAGACTTACCGGATGACGTCAAGTACCCGATAGTCTTGAACAGCCGACACAAGGTCACAGAGCTGATCATAAAGAAATACGACGAGGATGTGCACCACACAGGGGCAGAGAGAGTCTTCGCGGAGATCAGACGTCGTTATTGGATACTGCAAGGGAGAGAAGCAGTGCAGCGCTTCCAGCGAACCTGTCTAGACTGTCGTAAGTGGCGAGCACAGCCCAGTATACCCCGGATGGCAGACCTACCTCCCTGTCGCCTCCGACTCGGCGACAAGCCCTTTCACTCCACCGGTATGGACTGTTTCGGCCCGCTGTATATAAAGAAAGGAAGAGGAACCGAGAAGCGGTGGGGTATTGTATTCAAATGCATGACCACCCGAGCGATACATATCGAACTCCTTCCAACCATGAGCACAGACTCATTCCTTATGGCCTTCCGAAGATTCACATCACGGAAAGGAAAACCGTCTACATTATTGTCTGATCACGGGACAAACTTCAAAGGCGGAGAAAGAGAGCTGAGAGAGAGCTTCCAAGCTATGGGCCCAGAACTTAAGACCCACCTCGCTCCATCCCAGATTGACTTCCAGTTTAATCCCCCGAACGCACCTCACTTCGGGGGAACTTGGGAACGAGAAGTACGTTCCATAAAGACAGCCCTGTACGCCGTGCTTGGGGCCCAGACCGTGGCGGAAGAAGTCTTAATGACAGTCCTCACGGAGATCGAGGGAGTATTGAACTCAAAGCCCCTCGGTTACGTCTCAAGTGATGTAGCAGATGTCGACCCAGTCACCCCCAACACACTCTTGATGGGGCGGCTGGACCCCGCGCTACCCCAGACAATGTACAGGCCTGAAGAAGCGAACGGCCGAAGAATGTGGAGGTACAGTCAAGTATTGGCTGACAAGTTTTGGAACAGCTTCCTACTCCACTACCTACCGTCTCTACAGACCCGCCAGAAATGGGTAAAAGAGAGAGACAATTTGACAGAAGGAACAGTCGTCATGATTATCGACCAGTCACTACCCCGAGCTATGTGGCCGGCTGGCCGCGTAAGCAAAGTGATCACCGGTGCCGACGGAAAGGTCCGAGCAGCTGAAGTGCTCGTCCAAGGGCGGACCTACACCCGACCCGTGGCGAGGCTAATAGAACTGCCAAGGCTCCCCGATACCATCGATGACGACCATGACCCCATGACTTTGTGAATTGACTGACCCTCACAGCAGACATTGAGTAGTGGACAGTGCGGTTAATCTGTCTCTGCTTAGCTAATTAGGTGGGACTAATTAGGGGGCGGCTGTTACGAAGGATCAGATTAAACCGAGTATATATATTTATTTGTTGATATATATTGAATAGTATTTGTATATCGTTTGATATCCCTTGTATATTCCTTGTACATATACACGGAATATCCCTTTAGCCTACTATAGCCCATAATAGTTCATTCTCCTATTGGACAAAAGGACCAGGCGCCAGGGGACCAGCCCCCGGAGTCAAGTTCAAAGTTACCGACAAGACATGTCTGTACTAGCCCCGGCCCTGCCCAGGGATACGGCGACAGAAATGAGAGTGGCACTATTTGTTCACCGTGCATATAAATATGGCGCAAGTGAATACAGAGGCACTTAGTCAGAAACTTAGTAACCAACGTGAAGCCTCACCCACGATACGACGTGCGGTGAAGTATGGCCTGTTTGGCCCCAGAATAGCATTGAGACCGCGTGCGAATTAATAACTGAATTGTCAGAGTTTGGCACTGTACCGTCGAGTGCGACGTATTTCTATTAAGTTAATAATAGTCTATTGTGTATGGTGCATCGTGCGGTTAGAGTTCTAAAGTGACCAGCATCTCCAACGCTTCCTCGTGTTAGCTAGATTCTTATCCAGGCTGGGCCGACCACATGGCGCTTTCATCCGAGGAGATCTAGGCGAGGACCGAATGGACATGTACACTGGATTACCTACCCGACGTCTGCATAGCCCTGTGCGGCTGGAATATATATTTGCTTTGGTACTGTGATTTGTGGAGCGGATAATCGCCGACGCCTGTGAGTGTTGGATTTACCCCGAGAGGAGTCAAGGTCGAGTCGGCGCTCAGAGAGCCTGAGGCCGCCTAGCTTTCTTCACTGTGGAGCTACAGCCTACAAGAGAACCAAGCTGTATTCGTCTGCGGATCAAGAGTCTATCGCACTGTCTTCTGTACTCGAAGTCTCCCTAGATATCGTTGACCAGACGTTCTACTACCGACAGCTCTCCTACCCCCCCTGCCGGCTTACAACCGGGAGGACCCCTTCCAGTATATCCCGCTATATCATTAAGTGTACCATAGATATAATTCCCTAAGAGCCAGGTTGTATACTTGCCTCCTGCGTAACCAGAGAATGGACATTCAGTGTTGATTTGCCTACGAATACTCATTTGCCTTACAAGTGCAATCAAATGTAATATAAGTATCATATGTACCTTTTGCTCCATTAAATACTTGATTAATACCTTTGACTGGAACCGATTTCATTGTGGGAAGTGTTCATCATATTCATATATTGTGTACTGTATGGCCAGTAGTTAAAGTACATAAAGCGGTAGTGGTTTAATGATACCATACTTATCAATACAGTCAGGGAATTGTACCCCTCAGTTACAATAGCTATGGATACAATATCATGGTCATTTGACAGTAAGAACCTTCCGTTCAAGATGCAAAAAAGAAGTGGAGCTAGGACAAACTTTTGTCTGATCTTTTGTCTTAAGTCCGTTGGTGAATGAGACCCATTGTCAATGTGTTTGGAATGAGGACTGCGTTATGACTCAACCATGTAAAAATGTTCAGATTAAGTAATTTAATGGTTGACTCTACACAGTCCTCATTCAATTCAACAATCGATTATTACTAGGGATGTCCGATATTATCGGCCTACCGATATTATCGGCTGATATTGGCATTAAAATGTAATATCGGAAATGATCAGTATCGGTTTTCAAAATGTTTATTTATTATTTTTTTTATTTTTTATTTTTACATTTATTTAACCTTTATTTACCCAGGCAAGCAAGTACTGTAAGAACAAATTATTGTTTTATTTATTGTGAAAAGTATGCATAATGTTGTGTTATTTCCACGACAAGAGATATGTAAAAAAGATCCACCGCACAGAGAAATAAAGCAGATGGTGGCATGGCATTTCCAGATTTTTTCCAATATTTTAAGGCGTACACATTAAGACCATTGACAACATGGTTTGACCCCCAAGCATTAGTATCCTGGAGAAAATTAGAAGAAAACATAGTAGCCCCACATAGACTGAAGGACATAGCATACACTAAACTACCAATCAAGCACTGTGAACGAAAATTTGGCCCCATAATTACTCATGCGATCCGGATATGGCGTGAATCACAAAAAAAAAATCCTAACCCACATAAATGGCACAATCATACTCCCTTATTCAATAACAATGCACTCTTAATTGAAAAACGACCTATAAGATTCCCTATATGGGAAGAGCAAGGCATACACTCATTAGGGGATGTTTTTAACAAACAGGGTTTTTGTAGTGATAAAGAAATACGCAAAAAAATGTAATCTCACCAAGTCCACATGGCTTTTTTACATACAGTTACAGCTATGTTTGAAGTCTCACGGTGTTCCATTAGACATACCAATTGAACACCACAGATACCACAAATTCTTCTATGAAAGAGAGACATCGAGAGGTTTTGTTTCAGATTTTTATCATCAATTACTAACGTCCTCGTATGAAACCCTCCAACTAGACTCTGTCTGGAGGAGGGATATACCAGACCTGGAAAATGACTTTGATTGGCAAGGAGCCTGGGCAAATGTCCGACTTACATCAAGGAACCCGGATCATCAACAAATCAATCTTAACTATATTCACAGGACACTTGACTCCTATAAGACTGTGCAGAATGGGTCTTAAACAAGACTCCAAATGCTCCCAATGTACAAATGGGGACGAAGGGACATTTATGCACATGTATTGGGACTGCCCACCAGTTAAGGCATTCTGGAAAGATGTGACCAACAATTATCAAAACTCGTATCTTGGAATATACCTGTACACCCCTCGGTATTACTATTGAATGATGTTTTTGAGTTTGCAGTAAATCCACAGCTAAAGAGATTGGTTTTATCGGGTATCACAATAGCTAAAAAGCTGATCGCATCACGCTGGTTTCAACCGGAAAAAATGTGCCGGAAAGTTTGGTTTCTTACATATCTCGATGTGATTTATCAAGAAATATCTACAGCAAGAATTCTGGGTCTCAATGAATCCAAAATGTCATTGTGGTTAGAAGTGGTGGAGAGAATAAAAGCTAGCTTATAATGGTAGTGTCTGGTTAGGTGCGAGGGACAATGGAGGTACTTCCCAAGGTGGGGTCCGGGAGGGGGGGGTTCGAGCTGGAGCATATGTGTGTAGGTTTTTAGATAACAGGTATTAGGGGTATATCTTATATAAGACAATTAACTAAAATGTGATTTCATTGGATGTGCTCTGACTATTAATGCTTGTATATCTTATCGTGTGTTGTCATGTTTGTTTATGTGTTTGTCTAAAAAATTATAAAAAAAATAAAAATAAAAATAAAAAATAAAAAAAATATAAAAGATATGTAATGTTAATTATTCGTTTTTTTGGGGGGGGGAACCCCACATCGGTATCGGTTGATATCGATATCGGAAATTAAGAGTTGGACAATATCGGTATATCGGATATCGGTAAAAAAAAAAAGCCAATATCGAACATCCCTAATTATTACAATTCATTATTATTATTATTTTCATCTCACCGATAACGGCTAGTATTATGCGGGTTGGTATTCATGAATAACCGCCGGTGTGTTAACAGGGTGATCGTGGCAACCACGGTCCGAACGGTCCGACCGGTCCCAAAGGCGACGGCTACCCGGGTCCCACGGTCAGTACTGCTACCAAACCCCAGCGTTCTTCTTATTTATACTGTTGTCAGTGAATGGAGCCATAATAATACAGATGACTGGTGTATTTACTGTTGTTGTGTCTTTGTCTAGGGTCCCCCTGGCCTGCCAGGATTACAAGGAGAGCAGGGGCCTGAAGGGCCTGGGATCATCGGTCCCAAGGTATGAATGAATGAATGAATGAATTAATGAATGAATGAATGAATGAATGAATGAATGAATGAATGAATGAATGAATGCATGCATGAATGCATGAAAACTTTATTTAACAGATTGCAGAATGGGTACAATAATACAGTACTGCTCAATACACACAATTGTTAAGGGGTTGCAGACCAGAGAAAGACGTTTGTCTTGTTTACATCAGGGTCCCCCATTTTCAATTCATAGTGAAATTTATGACATACACAACATACATGACATCATGACATTTATGACATAGGGACATACATGACACACAGGTACTGTATATAATAGTACTGTTACATTTGTGACATATATGATATGCAAATGTACAGTACTGTTACCCAGAGATCCTAACAGAAAATATATACATATGATGGGGAGGAGACTGTACATTAGGAGGGCGTGGGTTCGGTGGGAGAAAATATATACATATGGTGGGGAGGAGACTGTACATTAGGAGGGGGTGGGTTCGGTGGGAGAAAATATATACATATTCGTGGGGAGGAGACTGTACATTAGGAGGGGGTGGGGGGGTTTGGTGTGTGTGTTTCCATGTGAGCACCTGTGTGTGTGTGTGTGTGTGTGTGTGTGTGTGTGTGTGTGTGTGTGTGTGTGTGTGTGTGTGTGTGTGTGTGTGTGTGTGTGTGTGTGTGTGTGTGTGTGTGTAAGTATACAGCGTTGTGTGGTATATGTTGAGTGATGTGTTTGTTGTGTGTTCCGTGCGCTGTCCTGTGAGGTCCTACTATCCTGGTGGTACCATGTCTGTCAGTGCGTGCTGTGTATACTATGACCTGTGTGTGTGTGTGTGTACACTTACTGTAATAATCACCCAGGCAGATTCCTGTGCATTCCTTGCGTTGCTGAGTAAAAAAAAAGAAGCATTAACCCTTTCACTACCACACTACAGAAGGTTAACCCTTTCACTACCACACTACAGACGGTTAACCATCTGCAGTGTGGTAGTGAAAGGGTTAACCGTATGCAGTGTGGTTGTGAAAGGGTTAACCCTTTGTCGTGTGGCAGTGAAAGGGTTAACCTTCTGTATTGTCGCAGTGAAAGGGTTATTAACCTTCTGTATTGCCACAGTGAAAAGGGTTAACCCTTTGGTATTGTGGTATAGTGAAAGGGTTCGTTGGTTCTCACGGCACATGTTGTGTGTCTGGTGTGTCCGTTCCAGGGAGACGTTGGCTTCCGGGGATTGCCAGGTTTGCCCGGCCCACCTGGAGAGGGTTTACTGGGACCGCCGGTAAGCAAAACGATGTAACCACGATGAATGTATTGTAGCGACCCTGGGATTTGGGTGATTGGTCAGCCGAGCTGTCACTCTGCACTCTACCAACCTGGGGCTGGCAGGCGACGCTATTGGGTCACGCGAGCCCGGGGGTTGGTAGAGGGGAGGGGGCAGGGGCTGACCTGTGGGAAGGTATAATTAAGCATTACATCACGTGCAGGAGTGTGTTATACTCATTAGATCACGCCTAGGGGTGGTTGTTAGGCCTGACGCGCAGCGGCGTGATCTAATGAGTATAACACACGACTTCAAGTGATGTAATGCTTTTATACAATGGCCGAATTCACCCAACCTTATTGCTATACAATAAACACACAGTAATTGAAGCATAATGGAGATTTATTCACAAAACCATCCACAGAGAAAGTAGATCCAATAGTAGATCCAAGTCTGACAAAAAATAATAATAAAAAATCTACGGCCATTTTAATTTTAATTTTTTTAAGTCTGCGATATTTCTTTTGTTTCACAATGGGTCATGACAAACCAATTACATAATCCAACATATGTGTAATGAACTAACATATTCCAGTTGACTGTATCTTTTTTGGAGGTTTCGTTCAAAATATATTCATACTTCCAATTGTCTATCTATGGCGGACTTATTCAGACTCATTCAGAAAAGGGAAAAAAAGTTATTCGGTTGTGGGAGGTATCTGGGGTCACGTGGAGTGTGTTATACGAAATAACAATGGCTAACTTGACTGTTTCAGCCAATCAGAATCAAGATATTTGTATGCCATTGTATAAGAGGGTGTTACACCTCAGGGTGCGCTCTCTTGGCGTATGGGAAGTTATGGAGTTGAGGCTACTAATGTCAAGCAGAGGTGATGCACCCCGTCTTGTGTACAGAGAACCATGCCTAAAGTGTTGAATAAAGACATAAGTGAGAAACAACAACAGCCTCGGTGAGTCATCCGTTTCCGAGGACGTTACAGAATCGATCCACATCTAATGTCACCAATAGCAACCTCTCGACAGATTGTCATGCTCGATGTCACAGTACATTACGCTGTGGAGTTTGAAGTCTGTTTGATTTGGTTGATACTAGGGATGGGCATCCATTTTCGAATAGTCTTTAAATTATTTTTTTAAATCGAATCGTTTATGCAAATAGTTTTCTCAAAAAAAAAAAGGATTTGACCTTGTTTTTACCGGCAACTACACTGTGTAGTGTATTGAGAGGGGACCCTATTAACTGTTGCACCGCTGAACAGCATGCTGGGTACAGCTCGCTAGCTAGCCAGGTAACATAACAATAACAGTCTGTTAACAGCTGGGAGAACAGGAAAGATTAAGATTAAGAGAGACTGGAGATATACATGGTAGCAACATTTTCTACATTTGAAATGTTGTTTCACTAAGTTCACACATTTCAAGCATCAGTGATGTAACATTCAGAATGAAAGCTTTTGTTCCCGGAAATACGCTAGCCTGGTCCGCTACCGTTAGCTGTTAGCAATGACAGCAGCCAGCTGATTGATTGATTGAAAAGTGTATTAACAGATTGCATAATGGGTACAGTACAGTACAGCTCAATACATACAATTGTTAAGTCAAGTAATGTATTTATAGAGCACATTTAAAAGCTCGAGAGCCAACCAAAGTGCTGTACAGTACAGTCAAAGCATAAAATCATTGTCCTATAAAATACACAAATACAAAAAGGCACAACAGGACAGGACAGTACATTCAAAAAATAGGACAAGCGGAAAGGGGAGCACAAAGTACAGTATAGCACACCAGGGACAGAGGAGCACAAGAAGAGATACAAGAGGGAGGGGGCAGGATAAAATTGCATGGGAGTGTGTGGGTTAGGGTGTGGGAGAATCAGGATTAATCGAAGGCTATAGGGAATAAAAGTGGGTTTTTAAACGGGCCTTAAATGTCTCCAGCGTAGGGGCAGATCGATTGTTAAGGGGATGCAGACCAGAGAAAGACATTCTTCTTGTTTACATCAGGGTCCCCCATTTTCAATTCATCATAACATATATGACACACACGACATACAGATAGACAGTACTGCTACATCTATACATTTATGACATACCAGATTTGCAAATGGGTGGTTGACGTTTTAGGCTGAAAAATATATCGCATATGAGTAATGGAAATCATTCAATTCTGTTTTACGGACTCTTATCTTTCAAAAAATATGTGGTATTGTAGATTTTTTCGTGTAGATTTTTTTTCCCATTAGTATAATGTGCTAGTGAGTACAATTGTCATATGGTGTGACATGAAGGTTATTCTGTATACAATTTAAAATGGGTGTATTTTAATTATGTCTATTTTAGTGCTGTCAGGCGATTAAAAAAATGTATCTAATTAATTACAGGATTTGTAATTAATTAATCTAATTAATCGCATTTTAATCGCATAACCATTTTATGCCTTAAATTCTATATTCTATAATCATATTTCCAATTGCATGTGTCCAGATGGCAGAATTCAGTACTGTATCTAGTCCAAAACCTTCTGTTTAATCATCTTCCATCTATTAATTTGCTTAGATTTTTCAGGTCTGGTCAATTTGAGCATGGTGTTATTCACAGTCAAAGATAAAAAATCATTTATTGATATTCTCATTTGGTTCATTACAATTGACTCAAAATAAAATGTTAATTCAATCAATCACCGCGCAGATTGATTGATTGAATGAAAATGTTATTAACAGATTGCAGAATGGGTACAATACAGTATGGCTCAATACACACAATTGTTAAGGGCATGCAGACCAGAGAAAGACTTTCGTCTTCTTTACATCAGGGTCCCCCATTTTCAATTCATAATGAATTGTAAGTAAGGGTGCAACTTGCACCGTGCAATCCATTCTTCGTAGATCTAGCCCAGTATTTCTGACACTGGGAATACATTCCCTGAGATTCATAGATGTCCCTAGAATCAGATACCAAGAACATGCAAATGGACCATATTAAAAAAAAGTCTGTAAATGTGTATTCTACATTATCATGGAATGAATGAGATACAAACAAAAATTATATAAAAAAAAGAAAATTGTAATAAATTTTGAGTTAATTTTCATAACGCGATAATTTGCTGTGTAATTAATTAATCTAATTAACGCGATAAACTGACAGCCCTAGTCTATTTATCAGCATTCCTCATCACTACTATACATATTTCTAGCATTTCCTTGTGCAAATTAGTTACATTTTGCATAATTTTTCTTAATCAAAACTCATGGTAAGACGATTGCACTAAATTGGACTATGTATTTCTAATTCATTTTGGCAAACCTTCTTATAAAAACACCAAAATGCTAGAAATATTTGGTGGCACTGTTATTTATCTGTCCCATTGATGATTTTAACATTTCTTACCAAAAAGCCTTCATAATTCTGAAAATCACACCAAATGATATGCCGTCACGCCATATGATGAATCACACCACACAACAACCCGTAATGCAAAAACATGTATTTAATAAATTTAACAAACAACCAAAAACATATGAATTATATCATGGGTTCAAATTAAGAAAAACTGTTATAAAATGTTATAAACAGTGTGTCACAAAATACATCATATAGCACTTGGGTTCTGAACAACTGAAGAACCTGAAGAAACATATTAATTAAATGTCCAACCGTTGCAATCAATTGTACTAATCTTTGAAATTTCTTTTTAATTAATTTTTTTATTCAAGACATACAATAAATTTCGTCGAACATAACAGTTGAATCATTTTGAAAAACTGTTTTATAATAGTGTCTCACAAAAGACATTACTAGCACTTGGGTTCTTAACAACTGAAGAACCTGAAGAAACATCGTCCAACTGTATTAATTCCAAGGTGCTGTCTCATTTGAATATTTTCTTATCAATTCTAATAATCATTGAACATTTATTTCTTTTGTAATTCAAGGCAATTTAGTTGAACAGTGACTGAACAACAAGCCTCAATTATGTATTGCCGGCTCAGTACTGATTGAACAGAAGCCAGTCGTAGTTGGCAAGCATGGCAAACCGACTGTATTGCTGGGGTTGTGTGATTTTACTCAGTATTTATTTTTGGTGGTAGAAAATGCAGTCGGGCCTCCTTGGCCACACAAAAGCATTATGCCTCCCAAGCTGCTCCAGACAATTCACCTTCAGCTCATCCTCATCTATTTCCATTATCTGCCCCACATATGGCCTTTCTCCATACTTCACTATTACAAATAGCCCCTCGACATACTTTTCATCATCATCACCATCTTCGTCAATGAGATATGACTGAACTTAAATTATGACGGGACCTTTGCTTGATGGGTCAGGTGGCACCTCAGCAGGAGAGCTACTTGACTCGGCACAGGGCACATCCGATGTGTTGTGGTCAAACTCAAGTTGAGTTGGCTGGTAGCAATCTGTTTTCTCAGACCCCATGTCAAATCTTCACCTTTTTCATCCAAGTGTGTGCGCGTGCATGCGTGTTTACACTATGAGATTTCTAGATATACTGGGCTTTTCTACCTGTGTACAGCACATGTTGTACAACTACAGTAATATATTTTATACGTTTAATACGTTTAATGTACATTGGAATACTGACAAAGCCATACTTGATCATTTACTGTACAACTGGGTTAGGACATTTGTAGGGGCCAGTTTCAAATTGCAGTCTCCCGTAGGTGTTATTTGAGAGTGTTTTTGAAAGTGGGTAGTGATTCACATTCCTTTACAGCTTTGGGTAGGGCGTTCCACATTGATGTGGCATAATTGCGAAACGTGTTTAGTCCCTTGTTTGAGCCGAATCTGGGTTTAACATGATTTGTGGAGCTCCCTCTGGTGTTGTGATCGTGGTATTCACTGACCTTTGGGAAGTATTTTGACATGTACATGGGTACCTTGGTCGTGTAGTGTATCTTGTAGACCAGGCCCATTGCAAGTTGCTGTACTCTGTCGTCTACTCTAAGCCATCCTAGGTTGTCAAAGTGGGCAGGGGTGAGGTGGGTTCTAGGAGTCAGGTCAAGCAGTAGTCTGACTAGTTTGTTTTGAGATGTTTGTAATTTGTTTTTTAGTGCCTTTGAGGTGCTTTGGTACCATGAGGTGCAAGCATAGTCGTAGTACCCTTGAATGAGTGCTCCTGCCAGAGTCTTCAGGGTATTCTTGTTTACCAGAGAGGAGATCCGGTACAATAATCGAGTTTGTTGGTTGACTTTTTTTTATTACATTGGATGCCATTTTGTCACAGGAAAGATTAGCCTCTAGGATGGAACCCAGGTAGGTAATTTCATCTTTCCTTGTGACAATATTGTCACCCACTGTAACTGAGAAGCCGTCGGTCTTGCTGAGTTTGTTATTTGAACCAAAGAGAATGGACTCTGTTTTGCCCATGTGTAATGATAGTTTGTTATCGGCGAGCCATATGCAGATTTTACCTAGTTCCGAGCTGAGGGCTTTTTCAACCTGTAACTTGTTCTTGTCAGAGACCAGCAGGGCTGAGTCGTCCGCAAACAGGAACAAGTTGCAGTCACAAGCTGACGACATGTCATTTGCATAAATTAGGAACAGTAGCGGTCCTAGTATGCTTCCTTGTGGAACACCACAGCTCACTGTGAGGGGGGGGGGGGGGGGGTAGGGTACCGTTTACCTCCACCATCTGTTCTCTCCCCTCCAGGTAGGATTGTATCCAGCTCACTGATTAGCTTGTCAATCAGAATGGTGTGATTGACAGTGTCGAAGGCCTTTTGTAGGTCCAGCATGACCATGCCGCAGTATTTGCCCGCGTCCACCTCTTGTTTGATGTTGTCGTTCAAATAGAGAAGGCATGTGTCAGTGGAGTGGGATGTTCTGAAGCCAGATTGGAATTCGTAGATTAGATTTTTTTCCGCCAGGTACTTTTCGACCTGTTCGTATACAATTTTTTCCATGACTTTCGAGATGGAGGTAAGAATAGAAACAGGGTGGTAGTTGCCTGGGTCTAATTTGCTGCCCTTTTTGTGCAGAGGGGTCACTCTCGCAATTTTGAAGTCCTTGTTTTATGGAGAGGTTTATTATGTGTGTGATGATGACTGGGGTGATGGCTAGCTCGCTTGTTTGATTATCTCGCGTTCTCGCTATTAAGTAAAAACAAAACGTTAACCTGGAAGCTCAGACGTTTCAAGCATCAACGATGTGATACAACAGCAGTCAGTCTGACTCTTTCTAATGCTTCTGATATCATTTGTTTTAAGGGTAACATCGGAAGGCCGGGACCATCGGGTGCATCTGGACCTCCAGGAGAAGGGTTTCAAGGTCCTAAGGTAAGAGCCTTCTTATTCTTACCTTAACATCTTACAGAGGGCACCTTTAAGGGCAGTAGTATTGACCATTCAAGCTCTTCGTAAGGCCTGAGAGTTAATAGATTTTATCTGAACCATGTGTCTTTCGACGCACGTGGCTCAGGAGGTACATTGGTAATCAGGAGGTTCCCGCTCCTTGAGCGAGACACTTAACCCCTACACTGCTTCCCGATGAGCAGGTCGGCACCTCGCATGGTCTCCTCCGCCATCGGTGTGTGAATGTGTGAGTGAATGAGTGAATGTGAGGAACAAATTGTAAAGCGCTTTCGATATAAGCTGCTATATAGGGCGGCTGGGTAGCGCAGTGGACTTAGCGCTCGCCTACCACCGCAGAGACTCTTGGATTGAATCCAGCTGTCAGCGGTACCTCCGGCTTGGTCAGTCGTCCCTACTAACACAATTGGCAGTGTTAGCGGGTGGGAAGCCGGTGGGGTGTGTGTCCTTGTCGTTGTAAACTGCGACTCCTACTGGTCGGTCGGGGCGCCTGTTGAGCAGGAAGGGGTGAAAAGAAGCGGCTGGCGGAGGAGGCATGTGGTAGTTCTACACGCTCCCCAGGCCGACAGTGGGGCAATGCGCGCCAGGACCAGGAACGGAATTGGCATAAAGACTAAATTGGGATGGGTGAAAAATACAGAAAGCCCAAAAATAAATAGAATAAATTTTTTTTTTTTAAAGTGCTATATAAATGCACCATTTACCGTTTACCATGTGATTTAGTCAAAACGTTCTCATTTCAGGGTGAGCCGGGGTCTCTGGGTGTGACCGGCCCCAGGGGGCCAGCAGGAGACGGGTTCCCAGGAGACAAGGTAAAAGCATCCCGTCCGTCCCGTTCTGACACCGGCTGTTGATGTGTTTCAAGTTTCAAGTTCAAGTTTGTTTTCTATATGTCACAACAAAATACAAAAAACTTTACATGAAATCCTTATTTCTGAAAGAGCCCCTGAGAGTGTGCTACATACAGTAAAAAAGAAAGTAAGTAAAAGAAAAAGTATTTAAGAAGTAAGTAAAAGTAAGTAAAGTCAATATACATACAATATACAACACAGAGTAAAATGAGTAACAGTGAGGTACAAATGAGATGGGGTACAAAACTTAGGGTAGGGTGCAAATGAGGTATGGATGTAGTGCAAATATCTAGATAAATATAAAGTGTGTTAAAGTGTCTAAAATGAGTAAAGTGAGTGGTAGGTGAGTGACAAACATTACTGTATTTGCAAATCTGATATGTCATAAATGTATAGATGTAGCAGTACTGTCTATCTGTATGTCATGTATGTCATAATGTTATGATGAATTGAAAATGGGGGACCCTGATGTAAACAAGACGAAAGTCTTTCTCTGGTCTGCACCCCCTTAACAATTGTATGTATTGAGCTGTACTGTACTGTACCCATTCTGCAATCTGTTAATAAACTTTTCAATCAATCAATTCAATCAATCAGTATGTTTAAAGTGAGTGTCTACATGTGGATGTGTGTGAGTGTAGATGGCGCCATCTTGTGTAGATGGTGGGTTGTTACATAGTGTCATTGACTCGTGTGATGGACTCGTCTCTGACCTCAGACTCCTGCTCTCCTCTCGTTTCCAGGGCGACCGCGGCGTGACGGGCGAGAGGGGCTTCAGGGGAACCAAAGGAGACCTGGGAGATACGGGGGTTCCTGGTGAATGGGTGAGCAAATCAGACGTCGTTTTTTTCTTGACTCTTAATAATAATAACTTTATCTGTATAGCACCTTTCATTCAGGGGATTGCAGTTCAAAGACATGAAATCTGTGTAAAACAAGCAGCAAGAGCAAAGCATAAAGTGGGATAAAATTATGCAGATATATTTTTTTTTATTTGATTTGATTTGATTTGATTTGATATATTAATCAAATCATATCAGAACCTCACGTTCCAATAGGCTTCTTGGAATTTCTGTTACAAAACATGATGACGGTCATAGTATGCACCCAGTGGATAGATAGAAATAAAAAGTAAAAATAAGTAAAATAATAGCAAGGGTAAAAATGTGCAGTCATATAAAATCACAGTTTTTCACGTTAGGATCTAACATCCCAACAGGCCACTTTGTTTATGGTCTAATGAGATTTCTGTAGCGATTGGCTACAGAAATTGAGCGTGAGATGGATGGCGTGAGGCCGTTGTAGCGTCCAAGTGCTTCTGGAGTTAAACTACATGCTGCCCTACACTGTAATCATCATAGTGATCATAACTACCTACCTCATACTATAGTCTACCCATATAACTCTGTATGATGGCATGTACCACATTTATATATCCATCTGTCTGAACCTGAACATACCTGCATATAATCCTTCTATATACCATACACTTGCATATAACCCATACAACTCTGTATGATAGCATGTACAATAATGCTGTATATACCGTGTATATATATATATATATATTTATATGTACAGCGTGTATATATATATACATTACACAGTATATATATATACTATATATTAGGGATGTCCGATATTATCGGCCTACCGATATTATCGGCCGATATCGGCATTAAAATGTGATATCGGAAAATATCGGTATCGGTTTTCAAAAAAATATATATATATATATTTTTTTACATTTCTATAACCTTTATTTACCCAGGCAAGCAAGTAAGAACAAATTCTGATTTTATTTATTGTCAAAAGTATGCATAATGTTGTGTTAATTCCACAACAAGAGATATGTAATGTTAATTACCTGAAATTATTAAATTTTTGGGGGGGAAATCCTGCATATATCGGTATTGGTTGATATCGGTATCGGAAATTAAGAGTTGGACAATATCGGTATATCGGTATCGGTAAAAAAGACAATATCGAGCATCCCTACTATATATATATCTGTCTGAATATACCTGCATACAGTATAATCCTTCGATCTACCTACTTGTACATCTGCATATAACCCATATAACTATAACTATAACTATATACCGTATACAGTATATATATTTTTTTATATAGATATGCCATTTGGTATTTCACCTTCTGATGATGCCGTGACATAAATGTGCAGATCTATAGCTTCAGTTCCCATTGCAAGACAGCGATTATACATCCATATTATATTCAAATACTTTTATATAAATAATGTTTTTTCCCCCCCCAACAATCTCCAGGGAAGGTCAGGACTGAAAGGGGAAGCGGGCCTAACCGTGAGTAAATAAATACAGTAAACTAAATGTTAATATACCCCACGCTTGCATGAACATACGACTCATAGCTGCCATACTGATCACACACCCTTGTCTTTTACAGAGAGAAGACATCATCAAGCTGATCAAAGAGATCTGTGGTAAGTCTGCAACAACATTGCAATAGCAAAAGAAAATGTAAAACAAGAAGCATGGGCAAAGGTTTAGTTTCAAAGATGCATTCCTCTGGGCAGCTGGGTAGCGTAGTGGTCTAAGCACTCTCCTACCACCGCAGAGACTCTGGGTTCGAATCCAGCTGTCAGCGGTACCTCCAGCTTGGTCAGTCGTCCCTACGAACACAATTGGCAGTGTTAGCGGGTGGGAAGCCTGGTCGTTGCAAACCGCAAACCTACTGGTCTGTCGGGGCACCTGTTCAGCAGAGAGGGGATCTGGGCGAGATGGCGCCCAGATCTGCACGCGTTACGTTCCCCCAGTGAAACTCCTCGCTGTCAGGTGAAAAGAAGCGGCTAGCGACTCCACATGTATCGGAGGAGGCATGTGATAGTCAACACCCTCCCCAGACCGACAGTGGGGCAGTATGTGGTAGTCTACATGCACAACTGATTTTTTTTTTATCTACAAAGGGGGGGCACGGGCGAAGGTTTTGTTTCAAAGATGTTTTAAAGACGCATCCCTTTTGTTTTCAGGGTGCGGCATCAAGTGCAAGGAGAGGCCGATGGAGCTTGTGTTCGTCATCGACAGCTCGGAGAGCGTGGGACCCGACAACTACGAGATCATCAAGGACTTCGTGACGCGGCTGGTGGACCGCTTCACGGTGGGACGCAACGCCACCAGGATCGGCCTGGTCGTCTACAGCCTGGACGTGCAGGTGGAGTTCAACCTGGTGCGCTACATGAGCAAGCAGGACGTCAAGCAGGCCATCAGGAAGATGCCCTACATGGGCGAGGGGACCTACACGGGCACCGCCATCCGCAAGACCACGCAGGACGCCTTCTTCGGCGCCCGCATCGGAGTCAGGAAGGTACAGTACTATATACCTCAGTGTTTCCCATTAATTACATAGACTGTGGCGGCCATAGTTTTATAATAAAAAAAATAATTATAAAAAAAAGAAATACAATTATTTTTTTATTTTTTTTTTTTTTTATATAAAGTTTGCCAATAGGGATGTATCAGTAGTATTGGCAGTGGTAGTAGTCGTAATAGTAATCCAGTATATATTTTAATTTTCTAAAAAATAAACCAGTTCAACACAGGTAACCACTTTTGCTTCATTTCTTTGATGGCTCAAATGTATGCTCTAGTCCAGTGGTTCCCAAACCTCTCCTCGAGACACCCCAGCCGTTCCATGTATTTGTTAAATTCCACCACCACACCTGATTCAACTAATAAAAGGCTAGTTAAGTTGAATCAGGTGTGCTGGTGGTGGAATTTAACAAATACATTGAACGGCTGGGGTGCTTCGAGGAGAGGATTGGGAAGCACTAGTCTAGTCGATTTTGTGTTTTGAGCACAAAGTTCATCATAGATCTAGCCTCTTTATTTTGCTCTCAAAGTCCACCAGATTGATGCATTTAACTTTAAAATGTACAAAAACTAAAGAAGTTACAGGGGTCCATGCCCCCGGACCCCCCTAGAGGGGTCGAGGTTCACCCACCACAGTCTCACAAAATCCTGTGGGAAACACTGTACCTGTATGTCATGTATGTCCCTATGCCATAAATGTCATGATGTCATGTATGCTGCGTATATCATAAATGTCACTATGAATTGAAAATGGGGGACCCTGATGTAAACGAGACGAACGTCTTTCTCTGGTCTGCATCCCCTTAACAATTGTGTGTATTGAGCTGTACTGTATTGTACCCATTCTGCAATCTGTTAACCTACAGTTGAGTTGTTTTTTTGTGGAGGACATCTTCAGTTTTGCAGGATTTTTGGAGAAAGCATGGCACTTGAGACAAAACACACTATATCCTATATAATTGTATATGAATTCCTCTTGTTTCTTTGTTTACATACATTGCTTACAGCTTGTGTTATATTACGTTTTATTGTATTTTTTTTTTTTTTTGTGGCCATCTTGGTCTATATGTCATAATTTGTCAAGTAATTTGTCAAGTATACTATTATATACTTATTGTTTATGTGTCTTGTAAGCCCATATGGGCTGGGCATACACCTGTATGTAAGACACGAAAAATAAAAAATAAACATCAAATCAAATCAAAATCAAATCATTCATTCATTCATTCAAGGTGGCGATCGTCATCACGGACGGACAGATGGACAAGCGGGAGCCCGTCAAGCTGGACATCGCCGTGCGCGAGGCCCACGCCGCCAACATCGAGATGTACGCCCTGGGGATCGTCAACTCCTCCGACCCCACGCAGGCCGAGTTCCTGCGGGAGCTCAACCTGATCGCCTCGGACCCCGACAGCGAACATATGTATCTTATCGACGACTTCAATACTTTGCCAGGTGATGGATCAGAATCAGACTCAGAATCAGAAAGGTCTTTATTGCCAAGGAGTTTACACATACAAGGAATTTGATTCTGTCATTTGGTGCGACGCTAACCGACCGACAATTACGGTAGAATAAAATAAAAGGTAGAATGAGATAAATGGAATATAAACTAAATTAAAATAGAAGTACAATAGAATAGAATAGAATTATGAAATAAAAATAGGCCAGGGCTGTACAATTGTGCACAATGTAGTCGAGTATATACACTAATTAGAATAATAATAGTTGTGCAATTGCAACTGTTCTTCTTGATGAGGCTCACTGCAGAGGGGTAGAAGCTGTTCTTGTTGATGAGGCTCACTGCAGAGGGGTAGCAGATGTTCTTGTTGATGAGGCTCACTGCGGGGAAGCTGTTCTTGTTGATGAGGCTCACTGCAGAGGAGGCTGTTCTTGTTGATGAGGCTCACATCTGATTACATTTGACCTCCCTAATCACGCTACTAAAAAAGAACACTACTTATTATTATGAAGTCTCTGAAATTGAGAACATTTCTAAAATGTAAATCTTTATTTTTTTCCAGCACTGGAGTCCAAACTTGTCAGCCAGTTCTGTGAAGATGAAAACGGCGCCCCTGTCTACACTCGCACCATGAACGGCTATGGGAACGGGAACGGCTATGGGAACGGGAATGGGAACGGGAACGCTGAAGGCAGCCATGGATATAACGGGAATAACGGCTACGGCAATAATGGGTTTGGAAACAATGGATTTGGCAACAATGGTTACGTGACCCTGGAAGAGGAGAATCTGAGACGCGCCAACAGCCAGAGTCACATCCGAGGGCGAGGAGATACCTACGATCTGCCCATCAACGCTGGGCCCCTCCCACCCCAGGTACGGGCCAATCACAAACCTCCTCCTGCAAACATCCATCACATAATCATTTAGAGCATGGCTCCATCCGGCCCCTTGAATCGTTGCAAGTCACAATTTTCTTTATTACCATGATAATACAATTCAATTCGGGAAATTCATGGTCCGATAAACAGGGGTGTAAAAAGTACCCAGAAATTATACTTAAGTGAAAGTATGGGTACCGTCTCAAAATCGTACTCAAGTAAAAGTCAGAGTATCTGGCTAAAAACACACTTGAGTACAAGTCAAAAAGTTTCTACTTTTAAATGTACTTAAGTACTAAAAAGTAAAAGTTTTAACTTTTTTTCTGACTGTCTATTCTTCTGATAGCAGGTGTTTAATCAAAGAACCCCGCTTTCTAGTCTTGCACAAGGACCAATCAGCATGGGTATGGGCGGGTTCCTTTTCCATTGATGGGGATTTGATTGGCTGTTTTTAAATAAAGAGCGGCCGCAGGATTAATAACGTTAGTTTGGCCGCGTCTATGCCAAATACAACGCAGTTCGGTTTCCGGGTTCCTCTGATTGGCCACTAAGCCCACGTGACCGCGGCTAGCACGCCCCCCTTATCGCCCGCTGCCGCGCTGTGAAGCGGAAGAGCCAGCGAGGCGACGCGAGGCGGTGGTTTTAGCAGCAGCGGCCGTCTTCTTCCGAGGCGGCTCGTTCTTATTAATCCCTAATGTCATGTATGTTGTGTATGTCATAAATGTTGATATGAATTGAAAATGGGGGACCCTGATGTAAACAAGACGAAAGTCTTTCTCTGGTCTGCATCCCCTTAAAGGGGAACTATCTTATAAATGGCCTTTTTCAGTGTTTAGCATTGTTTCCTAGCTATGTGGACTTATATTAATATGATCTATGTCTCTAATTCTCATATTGGCGCATTCTTCCAATTCTCCTCTCACAATATTCACCCTCACTGAACTGAGTCATCTGAAAATGTGCTGATTTGTGATGTCAGAGAGACACCGCTGCATGATAATCAGCTGAGTTTCCACACAATTCCCACAGTGGTTGTAGCCCAGGCTCAAAACAGCTTAAGATCTTGAGGTAGAAAAATGCTGTTTTTGAGGACTTGATTAGAAATACAAAACAATGAATTAAAAAAAAAAAAAATTACAGAGGTGTTCCATAAACCCACAGGAATTGTGTAAAAGTGCCCAAATAGTGAAAGAAATAGTAAAATAGTTCCCCTTTAACAATTGTGTGTATTGCGCCGTACTGTATTGTACCATTCTGCAATCTGTTAAATAAAGTTTTCATTCATTCATTAATTTCTCCCCCACTACTCCCAAAAGTAACACTAAATAGATAAAGTACAACAACGCCAGACTCAAGAAACTGTGTTCCCTTTGGCGCAATACACACAATTGTTAAGGGGATGCAGACCAGAGAAAGACGTTTGTCTTGTTTACATCAGGGTCCCCCATTTTCAATTCATATCGACATTTATGACATACACAACATACATGACAGCTTTGGCTGTTTGTACGATGAAACAAAGAACTTCTAAGATATACATTAACTTGGATTTCAGTGATATTCAGCGGTTATGTCAGTGTTCTTAAAAGCTTGTAGTTGTACATGTCATAAAAAAACAAACTTGCATCATTTGGGTATTTCTGAATGTTTTGGCATATGAGTCTATATAGGATGCATTTTTGTGTAATTGTTTGATCATAATACAGGACTAAGGAACATGGTATTTTTTTATTTCAAATTATATATATAGGACTATGTATAAAGAAACCATTTCTTCTTTCAGAAAGGCTAATATAAAGCTAATGTTTTGTGTAATTGTTATACTCATTGAGGACCATTACATTTGTAGTATTAATCGTAGAATCATATCATATCAGTACCTTCAATAAAGAGTAGATCTGACTACTTTACTGAATTAACAATTACTGTGAATATCTCCAAACCACGCTCACAAACATTGAGTAACAATACCTTGGATGATGTAACTGATATGGATATTAGTTGCGCTACTGGATACAAAGACGCTGGTACCCTTGACAGTTAAAAAAAATCACTTTATTCATTCCAGATGTAGCTTATTTTTCCTATCATATTGTACTGAACAAAGATTAGCAACACATTTTCTTGCGGTGAATTCCTGCCTGAACATTCAAGACATGCTGTATTGCGTGGGGCTTTTAGAGAGGAAGATCCGTAGGACATCACAACGTCGATTCCTGAACGCAACCTCTTTGATATAGCTAGAGGAGAGATTACACCCATGCAGCCTCGAGTGTCGTGTGCAGTGTAAACAAACATTGTTTATGAGAACACATCCAATGGGAACACAGTTTCTTGAGTCTGGCGTTGTTGTACTTTATCTATTTAGTGTTACTTTTGGGAGTAGTGGGGGAGAAATGAATGAATGAAAATTGTTAAGGGGATGCAGACCAGAGAAAGACTTTCGTCTTGTTTACATCAGAGTCCCCCATTTTCAATTCATATCGACATTTATGACATACACAACATACATGACATTAGGGATTAATAAGAACGAGCCGCCTCGGAAGAAGACGGCCGCTGCTGCTGAAACCACCGCCTCGCGTCGCCTCGCGTCGCCTCGCTGGCTCTTCTGCTTCACTAAGCCGCGGTCACGTGGGCTTAGTGGCCAATCAGAGGAACCCGGAAACCGAACTGCGTTGTATTTGGCATAGACGCAGTTTGGCCAGAGAAACAAATATACGAATTAAAATAGTTGGACCTGTGAGATTTGTACTTTGTACTTTGTAGGTCTGCATTTTAAATGTAAGGAGTAAAAAGTATGTTTTTTTTCTTTTTCTGAAATGTAATTGAGTAAAAGTACAAGTATACAAACCTAATAATACTTGAGTAAAGTACAAATCCCCAAAAACAGAACTTAAGTATTGTAACGAAGTACAAGTACTTTACACTCCTGCCGATAAATCACCAGGACTGAATTTGAAGGGGGGGGAATGCAGAAGTGGGCGTGGCTTACACCAAATGGAGGGGCTGGATCCAGCCAATGAGGAGCCCACATACTGTGCGGTGCACCGTTAATTCAGTCAGTGATTCTGGAGAGAGATTGTTGATATTTGTTAGCATGTACCAGATTTACCTTCTCACTCCCCTCCTCCCCCCAACTACCCTTCCCCTCCCCCCGTCCTGTGCACGAGCAGGACCATCCCGAAGAACACACAGAACAACACAGATAGAACAGACAGAACAGAACACACAGAACACTCAGAACAGAACACACAGTCTATACTACTACCTACTATGCTAATATGTCTATACCACTACCTACTATGCTAATATGTCTATACTACTACCTACTATGCTAATATGTCTATACTACTACCTACTATGCTAATATGTTTATACTACTACCTACTATGCTAATATGTATATATTACTACCTACTATGCTAATATGTCTATACTACTACCTACTATGCTAATATGTCTATACTACTACCTACTATGCTAATATGTCTATACTACTACCTACTATGCTAATATGTCTATACTACTACCTACTATGCTAATATGTATATATTACTACCTACTATGCTAATATGTCTATACTACTACCTACTATGCTAATATGTATATATTACTACCTACTATGCTAATATGTCTATACTACTACCTACTATGCTAATATGTCTATACTATTACCTACTATGCTAGGTAATAGTGTATAGTATACTACCTACTATGCTAATATGTCTATACTACTATGCACTCAATACTGTAGCACTCAAGTTCAACAGTTTGACAAACAATCTCACTGACCCTTAGCTGCCAGAGTTGTACCCTTCCTTCCTGCTGACATGTTGTACACAACTTATAAGTAAAGTCGCTTTGGACAAAAGCGTTCAGCTGAATGACTAAATGTAAATGTAGATAATGAGGTTTGAAAACATCACTTATCGGAAAGCTTGTAATATAGTTCAACGGGGGGGGGGGGGATACTCGTTTGATGTTGTTTTTGTGCTGTCGTTGCAAACCAGGAGGAAGAGGATAACGAGGGTGAAGTTCTAGACTTTGGCGCCCGGGCGGGGGGCTCCCGCGGAGGCAACACTGTGGCTGTCGTGAGGGAGAACACGTCCGCGCTGCCCGCGAGGGAGAACTCCTCTGCGTCCAGTCAGCGGCAGCTCCCTGTGGGGAGTACTGCAGCGCCGGAGGGTGAGTGAACCACTTCTCACTGTCGCCAGGATTTTTGGTATAAATGTACTATAAATGAGGCTATGAATGGCGGCTAGGTGGTGCAATGGGCAAGGCGCTCACCACCAATGCAGGAGACGCTGGGTTCGAGCCCAGCTCTCTGCATTGCTATCAGCTTGGCTGGTCGTTCATATACTAATACAATTGGCAGTATTAGGGGGTGGGAAGCTGATGGGTGGGGATCGGACGTTGTGGACAGCGACTCCTACAGGTTGGTTGGTGCGCCTGCGCAGTAGAATCAGGAAGCGACGAGGGCGGCGTGTCCCTCCCACGCAGACCCCCGACGCTGAGAGATCGCGCTGTGCAGGTGAAAAGATGCGACGGCTGCTTCTTCGAGTACCGGAGGGGACACGTGATGTAAGGCTTCGTCCACATTGCAGCCGGCTTGTGGGAGGCATGGCCTAACAGCGTTCGAGACAGGGGAGGGTAGAATTGGACGATACGAAATTGGGATGGGAGAAAAATAGAAAAATGGGAGAAAAAGTAGATAAAAAAAATCAGGCTATGAATGATATATCAACAAACCCCTCTGTAAAAAGAAGCAGGGTATAGATAGGAAGACATGTGGAAAGTATGGTGTGTGTAGGTGCTAGGGGAAATGGATATTTAATTTATTACGTGTAAGAAAAACGCATAAAAAATCATTTTTGGGAAAACGCCCTTAAAGTTCTGTATTGTAATTGTGGTTTGTATTGTCACTAGAAGCTAAATAAAAAAAAAAAATCTCTAAATAAACTCATTAAAAGTGCCTATTCATCACCTAGGCTGTGTCGCCCGGCCACATATGAAAGTGTGATTGGTGCTGTTCACACTGTGAAGAAATCTGATCTGAGTCACATATGAGCAAAGAAATCAGATGTGGGACACCTTTGTCTGCAGTGTGAACGGAGCCTAAGAATCCTCAGACCTACAAGATAAGATAAGATATTCCTTTATTGATCCCCTTGGGGAAATTCAGGCATCATAGCAGCATGGGGGAGGGGAGGTACAGGTAGTAGAAGACATACAGGTACAGGTCACAGAATTATATTACAGTGGAGAAGTAAAAAATGTAAATAGAATAAAAAGGCAGTGTAAACAATATACAATATAATTAACTCTGGACATGCACATATGGGCAACAAGGTGCAAGATGAGGGTGTGTATGCCCTCTCAGATGTGCCCTACAATTAATATAGTTAGGCCTACAATATATAATCTGAATCTAATCTAATATATAATCTAAAAAAACGAAATGCTAAAATGCTAAATATATGCAATATATAATCTAATAATCCAATCATCTAAATCTAATCTAATATATTAATCTTAAAATGCTAAATGCTAAGTATATGCCCCCCAGGACCATTTCTGTTAGGTTCCATCTTTAATTCTCTGGCATTCTCATCATGACGTATGCATGTCATCCTTCTGTCAGAGCCTCGCCCCGTCAGCCCCCGCTGTAACCTGGGCCTGGACCAGGGCTCCTGTCGAGACTACTCCATCCGCTGGTACTACGACAAACAGGCCAACGCCTGCGCACAGTTCTGGTACGGGGGCTGCGGTGGGAACGAGAACCGATACGAGACGGAGGACGAATGCAAGAAGACGTGTGTCATCCTGTCTAGAATAGGTAAGTCTCATAGATAATAGGTAAGTCTCATAGATAATAGGTAAGTCTCATAGATAATAGGTAAGTCTCATAGATAATAGGTAAGCTTTATAGATAATAGGTAAGTCTCATAGATAATAGGTAAGCCTAGTAGATAATAGGTAAGCCTCATAGATAATAGGTAAGCCTCATAGATAATAGGTAAGCCTCATAGATAATAGGTAAGTCTCATAGATAATAGGTAAGTCTCATAGATAATAGGTAAGCTTTATAGATAATAGGTAAGTCTCATAGATAATAGGTAAGCCTCATAGATAATAGGTAAGCCTCATAGATAATAGGTAAGCCTCATAGATAATAGGTAAGTCTCATAGATAATAGGTAAGTCTCATAGATAATAGGTAAGCTTTATAGATAATAGGTAAGTCTCATAGATAATAGGTAAGCCTAGTAGATAATAGGTAAGCTTTATAGATAATAGGTAAGCCTCATAGATAATAGGTAAGCCTCATAGATAATAGGTAAGTCTCATAGATAATAGGTAAGCTTTATAGATAATAGGTAAGCTTTATAGATAATAGGTAAGCCTCATAGATAATAGGTAAGCCTCATAGATAATAGGTAAGTCTCATAGATAATAGGTAAGTCTCATAGATAATAGGTAAGTCTCATAGATAATAGGTAAGTCTCATAGATAATAGGTAAGTCTCATAGATAATAGGTAAGCTTTATAGATAATAGGTAAGTCTCATAGATAATAGGTAAGCCTAGTAGATAATAGGTAAGCCTCATAGATAATAGGTAAGCCTCATAGATAATAGGTAAGCCTCATAGATAATAGGTAAGTCTCATAGATAATAGGTAAGCTTTATAGATAATAACTAAGCTTTATAGATAATAGGTAAGTCTCATAGATAATAGGTAAGCCTCATAGATAATAGGTAAGTCTCATAGATAATAGGTAAGTCTCATAGATAATAGGTAAGCTTTATAGATAATAGGTAAGTCTCATAGATAATAGGTAAGCCTAGTAGATAATAGGTAAGCCTCATAGATAATAGGTAAGCCTCATAGATAATAGGTAAGCCTCATAGATAATAGGTAAGTCTCATAGATAATAGGTAAGCCTAGTAGATAATAGGTAAGCCTCATAGATAATAGGTAAACCTCATAGATAATAGGTAAGCCTCATAGATAATAGGTAAGCCTCATAGATAATAGATAAGCCTCATAGATAATAGGTAAGCCTCATAGATAAGAGGTAAGCCTCATAGATAATAGGTAAGCCTCATAGATCATAGGTAAGCCTCATAGATAATAGGTAAGTCTCATAGATAATAGGTAAGTCTCATAGATAATAGGTAAGTCTCATAGATAATAGGTAAGTCTCATAGATAATAGGTAAGTCTCATAGATAATAGGTAAGCTTTATAGATAATAGGTAAGTCTCATAGATAATAGGTAAGCCTAGTAGATAATAGGTAAGCCTCATAGATAATAGGTAAGCCTCATAGATAATAGGTAAGCCTCATAGATAATAGGTAAGTCTCATAGATAATAGGTAAGCTTTATAGATAATAGGTAAGCTTTATAGATAATAGGTAAGCCTCATAGATAATAGGTAAGCCTCATAGATAATAGGTAAGTCTCATAGATAATAGGTAAGTCTCATAGATAATAGGTAAGCTTTATAGATAATAGGTAAGCTTTATAGATAATAGGTAAGTCTCATAGATAATAGGTAAGCCTCATAGATAATAGGTAAGTCTCATAGATAATAGGTAAGTCTCATAGATAATAGGTAAGCTTTATAGATAATAGGTAAGTCTCATAGATAATAGGTAAGCCTAGTAGATAATAGGTAAGCCTCATAGATAATAGGTAAGCCTCATAGATAATAGGTAAGCCTCATAGATAATAGGTAAGTCTCATAGATAATAGGTAAGCCTAGTAGATAATAGGTAAGCCTCATAGATAATAGGTAAGCCTCATAGATAATAGGTAAGCCTCATAGATAATAGGTAAGCCTCATAGATAATAGATAAGCCTCATAGATAATAGGTAAGCCTCATAGATAAGAGGTAAGCCTCATAGATAATAGGTAAGCATCATAGATAATAGGTAAGCCTCATAGATAATAGGTAAGTCTCATAGATAATAGGTAAGCTTTATAGATAATAGGTAAGCTTTATAGATAATAGGTAAGTCTCATAGATAATAGGTAAGCCTCATAGATAATAGGTAAGTCTCATAGATAATAGGTAAGTCTCATAGATAATAGGTAAGCCTCATATATAATAGCTAAGCCTCATAGATAATAGGTAAGCTTTATAGATAATAGGTAAGTCTCATAGATAATAGGTAAGTCTTGTAGATCATAGGTAAGTCTCATAGATAATAGGTAAGCCTCATAGATAATAGGTAAGTCTCATAGATAATAGGTAAGCCTCATAGATAATAGGTAAGCCTCATAGATAATAGGTAAGCCTCATAATAGGTAAGCCTCATAGATAATAGGGAAGCCTCATAGATAATAGGTAAGCCTCATATATAATAGGTAAGCCTCATATATAATAGGTAAGCCTCATAATAGGTAAGCCTCATAGATAATAGGTAAGTCTCATAGATAATAGGTAAGCCTCATAGATAATAGGTAAGCCTCATAGATAATAGGTAAGCTTTATAGATAATAGGTAAGTCTCATAGATAATAGGTAAGCCTAGTAGATAACAGGTAAGCATCATAGATAATAGGTAAGCCTCATAGATAATAGGTAAGCCTCATAGATAATAGGTAAGTCTCATAGATAATAGGTAAGCCTAGTAGATAATAGGTAAGCCTCATAGATAATAGGTAAGCCTCATAGATAATAGGTAAGCCTCATAGATAATAGGTAAGTCTCATAGATAAGAGGTAAGCCTCATAGATAATAGATAAGCCTCATAGATAATAGGTAAGCCTCATAGATAAGAGGTAAGCCTCATAGATAATAGGTAAGCCTCATAGATAATAGGTAAGCCTCATAGATAATAGGTAAGTCTCATAGATAATAGGTAAGCTTTATAGATAATAGGTAAGCTTTATAGATAATAGGTAAGTCTCATAGATAATAGGTAAGCCTCATAGATAATAGGTAAGCCTCATATATAATAGGTAAGCCTCATAGATAATAGGTAAGCCTCATATATAATAGGTAAGCATCATATATAATAGGTAAGTCTCATAGATAATAGGTAAGTCTTGTAGATCATAGGTAAGTCTCATAGATAATAGGTAAGCCTCATAGATAATAGGTAAGTCTCATAGATAATAGGTAAGCCTCATAGATAATAGGTAAGCCTCATAGATAATAGGTAAGCCTCATAGATAATAGGTAAGCCTCATAGATAATAGGGAAGCCTCATAGATAATAGGTAAGCCTCATAGATAATAGGTAAGTCTCATAGATAATAGGTAAGCCTCATAGATAATAGGTAAGCTTTATAGATAATAGGTAAGTCTCATAGATAATGTATGTAATGTATATATATAGTATAAACAATATAATTAACTATGAATATAAAAATATGAGGAAAAATAAACAGTGTAAACAAAGGTGCAGAATGCAGATGAGGGTCTGTATGCCCTATCGGTTATATTATACGTTACACAATAAATAGGCAATAAAGAATTTTAATCTGAATGTATACTATGAGTAAGGTGGTTAAGAGTCAGACACACTTAGGCCCCGTTTAGACGAGCGTTTTGTGAACAGAAACCGCAAAAGTCATCTTGCGGTTTCACTTTTAATTTTACGTTTTGGAGTGGAATTCTCCGTGCAGACGACGCTGTAACGACGGAGACCCGCTGTCACACGATTGGCGCATATGCCACATGACGTGCTGTGAAGACCCGCCCTACTCTGCCTCTGATTCGCAGACTGTGGATGGGGAATGTGATTGCACCAAAGCAGAGTCACTCACAGACAGTGGGTCCACTCACGGGTCTCACGCCGCGGGACAGATTCTTGTGTATTTAACCCTTTCACTGCCACACGACAGCCGGTTGTGTGATAGTAAAGGGGTAACCTTCTGTCGTGTGGCAGTGAAAGGGTTAAAAGTACTGCCAATGTAGCCTTCAGGTGATCTCCGTTGATATAAGTCAGACATACTTGCTTTGTTTACGTCTCGGCTACTGGCGCATACCTGCTACCTGTGACGTAAGCAGTACGCGCGACCAGAGCCGTGACAACCCTTTCGTCATCGTTTTAACAGATTTATACGTTTTGATAGTTTAGACGAGATCGCAAAGCTTTTGCGTTTCTAGGAATTCCACCCCGGAAGGTAGTCTCACTTTTTTGCGGTTTCACCCCGTAAAAACGCTGTTTCCGTATAAACGAAAGGCACATCAGCAAAAATATTTTTGCGGATTCACCTGCTAGTGTTTCCGTCTAAACGGGGCCTTAGTGGCCAAACATTCCTAATCATGTTAAAGTCGTGTCTCTGAACTTAATTCCTTTGTCCTCCACAGCTGGATAAAATGAGAATATGCTTGTCGCTCATCCGAAGATCTTGACCGGGAAGCCAAAGTGGAGTGGACTCTTCGAAACCTTTATGTACAATATATATACAGTCTGCTGTTATGTTATCAAACTGCAGCGTACGTTATCACCGTCAATTATACGTTTGGAAAGAAAACTATACTTACAGACATGCACGCACACACGCCCGGAAGCCGAGAGCGGCCACGTCTTTATTGATTACTTTATTGCCGTTTTCTCGTGATAACGACTTATTATTTCATTGTCTCGATATAACAAAGTCCGTTTTCTCGGAAAAACGGACTTTGTTACATCGAGATAACGAAATAATAAGTTGTTATGAGAAAACGGTAATAAAATAATAAAGATGTGGCCGTAAAGACAAGTTTGCACGCACACACACACTAATTTACACACAAACTGTAGAGCACACACACACACTCACTTACACACAAACTGTAGAGCACACACACACACTCACTTACACACACACTCACTTACACACAAACTGTAGAGTACACACAGACACACAATTTTGAAGAAACTGAAACGATGAAAAAATTTTCACACATTAAATAAATAATAAACATTAAATAAAATGCTGCATTATATAGTGCTTTTATCCAAAGCGCTTCACAATTTGTTCCTCACATGGACGGCGGAGGCAACCATGCAAGGTGGCGACCTGCTTGTCGGGAGAAATTAGATGCTTAAGTTTCTTGCTCAAGGACACTTCGACACGCTGCCCCGCGGGAATCTAACCGGGAACCTCCGGATTACCAGATGACTGCTCTACCTTCCGAGCCACTGTAATACACAATACATTACAGTTTCATCGACTTGAAATTAGTGACTATAGCTTACTCACTTGTGACATCACAATGAGATCATGTTACCTCAGAGTCCTTTTTATCGTGCAAGTGCTTCACGATGAGATATTTTGTTCAGGGTTGGCTGTGTGACAGAATGAAGTGTCAACTTGAAAAAGTTTATTCCTACATAAAAGTCATAATTCAGGTTCATCCTACATTTCCTAACTGATGCGTCTTATTATACCTCTTTGAGCCAAGTGCTTTTTACGGACACTAAATATTCCAAGTGAGACAGCCGTAGTGAAGTCTTTCATTACAGACCGTCTCTGGTCGTAGTGAAGTCTTTCATTACAGACCGTCTCTGGTCGTAGTGAAGTGTTTCATTACAGACCGTCTCTGGTCGTAGTGAAGTCTTTCATTACAGACCGTCTCTGGTCATAGTGAAGTCTTTCATTACAGACCGTCTCTTGTCGTAGTGAAGTCTTTCATTACAGACTGTCTCTGGTCGAAGTGAGACGACACCTATTGTTTACTATGTTTTGTTATATGAATTGTTGAAAAGTGAACTATGCTCTGAATATTTGCGTTTGCTTTGTCCATTTTGGACGTAGCAGGTAGCCTTAGCAGGAGGCTGTATGAATGATATCTTCGGATATCTATACTGGGAAAATGTTGTATAATTGTTGATTAATAATGCCGTCTTTTTCTCCGTGCCATATTCGATTGACTGTGGTCTACCTTTTGGCTCACGTTGCGTATGTCTGAATAATTGTGTTTGTACATTTTTATTAAAAATCTAAAAATATATATTGGTTGTCGATTTAACTTCATGTTACTTATGATGTAGTACAACAACAACAACAATCATCATCATAAACAGAACTTCTGAACTCATAAGGATCAAGGAATCTATAAAAGAAGGAAGGGTCATCACATCACCGTGAAATGCACATTGGTGCGAAGTGTGGGCACGTTCAGTTCGGCCGACGTTGAGTTGAATGGGATTGGCCGTCTCTTCGTTTTTTTCGTCATTTAAACAGGTTATTATTACCAGAATCAATGGCAATTTGTTGCTTTGTTAACTAGCTAACGTTTGATATATTGATAGATGTATATATTTCCTCAGAAAGCTGGTATATTTAGAATTTTAATACAGGCTTCAATAAGAACTGGCACCAAAGTCCTGACACCAAGCAGAGAATAGAACACTGGTATTTTGACGTGACGATGACCCTTCCTTCTTTTATAGTTTCCTTGTAAGTGTAAGTGACACCAAGACCATGAAGATGACCTGGAACCAACTGGAGGGAACGGCTCAAGACAGAGATGCCTGGAGATCGCTTGTTGACGGCCTATGCCCCAGAAGGGGTAGTAGGCGTAACTGCAAACTTGTAAGTGTAACAGAAAAAAGACAAGGAAACTATTTATTTTTATTTTTATTTATACTAACAGGAAATATTGAAAAGTCCTTTATTCTACAATTCGGTGTTGTGAACAAACACATCTACACTACGGAAATAGAGGTACCGCTGGGGAACGTAAACGGACTGAAATAGAGGTACCGCTGCGGAACGTAAACAGACTGAAATAGAGGTACCGCTGGGGAACGTAAACGGACTGAAATAGAGGTACCGCTGGGGAACGTAAACAGACGGAAATAGAGGTACCGCTGGGGAACGTAAGCGGACTGAAATAGAGGTACCGCTGCGGAACGTAAACGGACTGAAATAGAGGTACCGCTGCGGAACGTGAAGTCACAAAGGGTCTATATTCTGTTCTGATGGATCAGAACAAACCTACTCTGCGTTGTGAATTGTGTCTCTTAAAAGCCCTATGTACTTTCAAAAACCAGCTAAGTGGTTTAAAGCGACGACAAAGAGACAGCGGTTGAAAAGAGGAGTCAGAGAGGAAGTTATTGTAAGAATCCGGTTTTAATGGAATCCCAACGTTAATAACAAAAGATTTGAATGAAAAACAATGCAATGAAACCCAATCATGCCCGATACTGTGCCATCGACCGTGGGTTCCAGACTAAAATTCACTTAAATTAAAAGAATCTCTCTCGGCTCCTCCTCGTTGTCCGTTGGTTCGCTGGTGCTCGTCTCAACGCGTCGTCGTCCTTCCGTCCAGTAGGGGAAAAGCAAGCTTCTGGTCGTGTTGTTTCTTGTTGTGTTTCTCTCTGTCTCTGAACCGCTCACTTTAAAGACTAACTCCTCCCCCAGCATTACGTCAGGAAGGGCGGACCTTTTTATGAGAGAGAGAGCTTCCAATTGGAGGACCAGTGTGGCGGCCGTTTGTAGCCCACCTACACTTCTGATTGGGTGAAACTAGGTAGCAGCCTTTGTAGCTTATCTACCCGGATATGTCCTTATTAAGGCATATCGTATAAGGCATATGTTGGCTTTTAATAGCCTGACTGTGTATTGCTGTTAGAAGATTCTTCTGTTTTTGCTCATAGTTAAACTATATATTTCTGAAGTTTAGTTTGCCCGCTAGGCAGAAATGTGTCTAAACAAGGGTTTCTTTATTGATAGTTTTAAGATTAACAAGACTATCCTTGAGGGTAAATGTGTGTCATTTTCTGAGTCCTATCACTAAGTATTTATCCTTTTTTGCTTGCTTAGAAAGGAACAAAGACGCTTCCATATTTCTTGGTAAAATATAAAAGCTTCACTGTTTAGCTCTTGTCCAGTTTCCCAGATCCAATGTACAATTTAACTACATCTCTAGCATAAGAGTCCTATGGTCCAAGTGTTTGTGAGACTAGTTTGTAAGCCACCTGGCCACCGTCTGTTTGAGGTGTTTGTCTCCCCCACCATAGAGAGAGGGGGGTAGGTGGTGATCTTGGGGTATTTCCACTCCGCCTGGCGGGTGTTTCTTCCTGTTCCTGATTGTTCTATTGAGACTGTTTCACTATAGCCGGCTATAAATCAACATCATATCTATTCAGAATCTATTTTTAACTTGCCAGCAGGATCTTGGGACCTTTGATATGCTAAATGACTCTGTCCCCCGGCCTAGGCTGTGTTTAGTATTGCAGAGAGACTGCCTGAGTATCGTCCTTTTACAACTCTGTGCTAATCCAACCTGTGTCCCCTCCACCCCTCCTCTCCAGGGGGGGTTGGAGACACCGCTTGAATCAGAAATGTGTGATGCACTGTTACCATGTTCAGCAATGACTCTGTAGCGGACGGCAGCCCTGTACATTTATACATTTTGCTTGGGAAAATCCACCACAGTTCCCCGGTTTGGGGATTCTATATCCCCAATATTCTTGTTAGTATTTTCTCAATCAAACTTTTCGTACATTGTACAAATACCTTAACCTTTTAACTGTTTAGCCAAATCACATAAAAACCAAAAATGTAAAGAATCCTCTAACGCACAGTTCATTTTTGTTAGTGCCAATGCTTTCAACACCCTCGTTAGTTCACTCACACAATTAACGATTATCGGTTAGTTGAAGTTAACACAATTTTAAGTTCACTCACACGATTAACAATTATCAGTTAGTTGAAGTTGACCCAATTTATCAGTTTTATCAGTTATTTAAAGTTGACATCCGTCTAGGTCCGTTTCTTTATACAAAAAGAACATCGGACCAGTTATCAGCTTTTTGCTATACTTATGTGTAGTTAACCAAACATGTCTGTTTTGTGCGGCTAACTCTGAAAGAAAAGATTATTGCATCGCATTAAAATTAAACATTTCTAAGAAAGGAGAGAGCTCAAAATCAAAAAATCAAAAAATATATACACGCTCTCTCCATGGACTATCATTGGACTAGCTTGTCCTCACTTTTTCCTATGTGTACCTTAGAGGTTTCTTAATAACTCGTTGCGGTCGAGAATCTCTTTCCGGGCTTGTGCTAAGCACGGTTCCCTCCGGTCCTTTTGATACACCATCCAAGTCCACAGAGGAGAAATCATTATGTTCCAATTCATAATCTTCTCCTCTGTCTGGCTCCTGTAGGAATCCCTCATCCCCTACCGGTGGCAAATCGTGTTGCCCTCTATCTGGCTCCCCATAATCGTTCGCATCTTCTCCTTTGTTTAGGGGTTGCGCCGCCCCGGTTTCTTGCTCAAGGGCCAGTGGTTCAGATTCCCATTCTTGGCCAATATCTACAGATTTTACGCAATGCGAAATATGAAACCACATCGGTGACCCTTCAACCTGTAAAGCCCTTTCGGTGGCTCGGACGACTTTGTATGGCCCTTCTCGTCGCGCGCCATACCATTTACGCCTAAATACTTTAACATAAACGTAGTCGCCCGGTATGATCTGAGGTGTACTCGGCCTATTCACCTCCTCCCCGGTTTCATGCTCCTTTTTGTGGATCTTTGACATGTATTTCACGTACTCGCGCATATCATTGTCCAGGATGTCCAAACTTGGACCTTTGCCTGTCGCGCGCAAGCCTGGTACTACCATGCAACGACCTAACATCATTTCGTGCGGTGTCAAACGCAGACCGCGAATTTCGCTCGAACGACACGCCATTAATGCTAATGGGAGAGCCTTTAGCCAATTCAAACCTGTGTGTTGACAGATCTTAACCAATTTGTTTTTTAGTGTCCCGTTCATGCGTTCCACCAACCCCTGGCTCTGCGGATGATAAACGGCCCCCAATCGCTGTTTTATGCCTAAATGTTGGAGTATTAAACGTACAGTTTTGTCGACAAATTCTTTTCCATTGTCCGAGCTGATTCTGTCCATTAACCCAAAACGGGGACACACCTCTTGGCATAAGAACTTGGCCACTGATGCTGCATCCTTGTGCCGGGTGGCGCACGCCTCCACCCACCTTGAAAAACGACAGACAACGACAAGAATATATCTCTTCTTTTATTTTTTTTTTGTCTTTTTCCCCCTCCATTTTCCTCCGATTTTCTCCCATCCCAATGTTAGTCGTATGCCAATTCCCAGTCCCTTCCTGGTCGCTGCGCTTTACCCCCCACAGTCAGATCATTTGGGAGAGTGGAGGCTACCACGTGCTTCCTCCGACACACGTCCAGCCAATCACCGCTTCTTTTCACCTGGCAGCGCGGATTCTCATTGAGAGGGCGTAGCGTGTGGGAGGACCACACTATCCCCCTCACGTCCAATCCGCGCTTAGCAGGCGCCCCGACCGAACTGTAGGAGTCGCTGTTTACAACGACCCGGACCCACCCCGCCAGCTTCTCCCACCCTCTGATACAGCCAATTGTATCAGTGCAGACGGCCAGCCAAGCTGGTGACAACCCCGGAGCTGTGAGCTGGATTCGAACAGGCGAACCAAGCTCACAGCTCCGGGGCTGGTGACGAACGCAATCTCCGCTCGACCACCTAACCGCCAGAAGAATATATCTCTTCTGATTAATTGGTTTAATCATGTCAATGTAATCAATTACAAGGTCTCGCATTGGGCCATTGGGCGTGGGGATATGCCCTGGTGACACACTAATCCCCTTACGTATATTATTTTTCAAACATACCGTACATCTCTATATCACATGATCAATTTGACTGGTTAAATCTGGCGCCCAAAAGCCATATTCTTCCATTTTTCTCCTCACCTCTCCCCGATGAGCATGACAGAAGTCATGAGCCGTGTGGATCAGCAGTCCGACCAGGCCAGCAGGAGCCACCACAAATCCACCGTGGCTGCGCCATAAACCTGAAACATCCTGACTAGCCCCCCTGGTTACCCAGAGGTTTCTTTCTACCTGACTAGCCTCCTCCTGGAAAGTCAAAACATCCTTGTAAGTTATCTTGTCCTCTAACTCAACCTCGTGTGTGATAACCAAGACCTTACCTGCCCTGTCAGCACCTGTCACTTCCTTGGCAGCTTCATCTGCTCTATTGTTTCCTCGAGTTATTTTGGACTCGTCTGACTGATGAGCAGCACACTTGATTATTGCAATCTGCTTTGGTTTCATAATTGCTTCTAACAAACTCTTAATCTGGCTACAATGTTTTATGGCGCTTCCATCGGCTTTCTTGAATCATCTCCCTTTCCACACCGTGCCAAATAAAAATGCGATTCCTTGTGCATATGCCGAGTCGGTATGAATATTTACGGTTTTGCCCTCTGCCATTTTACATGCTTCAGTCAGTGCGACTAATTCTGCTAGCTGAGCTGAGCAGGGTTGTGCTAAAGCTTCGGCCTTTTCTACCACAAACCCTTTGCCCTGTGACCTTATCACGGAGTAGCCTGCCTTTAGTCCCTCACCAACTCGATAACAAGAGCCGTCAGTCCATAGTTCCAGATCTGGACTGCTAAATGGAAAAGCCTGCAAGTCTGCTCTGAGTTTAGAGTGCCTCTCGGCTTCGGCCACACAGTCGTGAGGTTCTCCATCCTCAGGCGTAGGGATGTCCGCTGCCGGGTTCGTTATGGAACACATGACCAGAGTCACATCTTCCTGTTCCAAAAGCCTGTAATAATGTCTAATGCGAGGCATCGTTAGTGCATATTTACCGGACTCCAACAGACTCTTTAAGTCATGCCTCACCATGATATCCACTGGATATACCATCATGATACTTGCGGCTTTCTCGTACATTGTATAGACTCCAGCCATTTCCCGGTAGCAGGGAGCCATCCCCATCTCGACTTCCGAGTAGGCAATGGAGTAGTACGCCATCGGCTGTGGTCGCGCCCCCACCCCGGTGTCCTGGGTCAACACCGCGCATGCCTGCTTCTGATCTGGCGAGGAAGAGACGTATAATATGAATTTCTTGGTATAGTTAGGCAAAGCCAGGGCTGGCGCTTCTAACAGTCGGGACTTGATTGTTTCAAACGCCCGTAAACCATCCTCAGTCCAAACCACTTTACTACTCAGCTTATCAACGCCCGCCTCTTTCATCATGTCTCTTAATGGTTTCACTATTTCAGTATAGTTTTCGACCCATGGAGAACTGTACCCCGTGATCCCCAAAAATCCCATCATTTGTCTTACCGTCACAGGTTTGGGAGCCGTCTTAATGGCCACCAAATGTTCTTCCGAAATAGCCCGAAATAGTCCTAAATAGATCACTTTAGGTTTACAATACTGCAATTTCTTCAAAGACACTTTGTGGCCTTTTTCTGCCAATAGCTGCAACAGTTTTACGGAGTCGCGATGACATGTTGTCTGATCGTCTGCACACAGTATAAGATCATCCATATACTGAATGACCCTAGAGGTCAATATTGTATCCAACCCGTCTAAGTCCTCCCTTAGGATTTTGTTAAATATGTGTGGCGAATGCTTTAGTCCCTGAGGGATTCTAGTATACTCATAATGCTCATTTTTATAGGTAAACCCAAAAAAATGCTGGCACTCCTTGCTCAAGGGTACACTAAAATATGCACTACACAAATCTATAACCGTAAAATATTCAGCTTGCGATGGGATAAATGTCAATAGCGTATGGGGGTCGGGGACATCCGCGGGATAGTCAAGTAAAACCTCGTTGACAGCCCTCAAATCGTGTACCAACCGGTACGAGGTATCAGGTTTCTCCACGGGTAGCAACGGCGTGTTGCTCCGGGGATTAGTTGTTTTCTGTAGGACTCCCGCTGTCAAAAGTCCTTTGATTTGTGGCTCGATTCCAGCCACCGCTTTCTCCTTCAGTGGGTACTGATTTTTCCAAGGCAGGGTGGCCCCCGGTCTAAGCTCCACTCTCACAGGTTGAGCGGACTTGATTAATCCAATGTCAGTGCTGTTTTTTGACCACAGCTTCTCTGGCACCGCCTTCATCATGTCCTCCTGGAGGCTCAATGCGTTAGGGAATTCTCCCATTGTCTCTTGGGATAATTGCACAGTTTGGGGACGACCCATCCCTGTGCCTTGGATCATGATCTTAATAAACCTTTTGTCTGGGCTTATCCAGATCAGTTTGTTTTCTTTCATCTGTTCAAATTTAATTCCTTCCGCTTTTTTCATCATCTCGCCAATGTGCTGCTGATCGCACGAGTTGGCTACCTTTAAAGTCACATGGGGAACACTGTCCGCAATCTCGTGTTCTTTATGCAGATATTCGCTCCGTGCAATACGTAGCGCTGCTCCTTGCGGACCCAATATGATATTGGTAGCATTAAGCTGTACTTTGTCTGGTTGCACACTCAGCCACTCCTTAGCCTGTGACGAGTCTGCATCTTTATGGTATTGCAGAGTGCAATGGTATGGTGTCTTTGGATCACTTGCTTCAGGCATGTTGGCGGTGATAAATGTCTCCCATTCCAAGGCTGAACCAAGCAACTCTTGGTCCAGTCCCCCTAGACAATAGATTTCCGGTGGTCAGCTATCGATTCTTTGCACCATCTGATAGTAATGGTCTTCTCGTATATTTATCACACAACCATCCGCTGTACATTTAATGTCCATTCCCAGTAACCCCAGCCCATCTCGGCCAAGTAAGTTAATGGGTGAACTTTCCGAGACCAGCACGGGAAGAGTCGCTTCCCTGCCTCGATATCTCAGGGTCACAGGGTCGGTCACAGGCGTCAGCTGTTTTACTCCCTCAAATCCAATTGTCCGTACGTATCGACCGGACAGGGTTAGGTGCGTCGCGTCTTGGGGTTGCACTACCGTATAGGCCGCACCGGTGTCTGCCATCATCTCGACAGATTTGTCATTCACCGATATGCACACAATAGGCTCCTCCCTTAAAGACGACACTGACAGCTGACACCTCCCCATTGGACTCTCTGGGCCTCTTCAGAGTGATTCGTCTGGCCCTCTTGATGGATTCACCGGGCCATAGTTCTCACTCGGGTGCTGGCCTTGGTTTGGGCCTTGGTTTTCATTCTGGGTCTGGCTTTGGTTTCCATTCTGGGCCTGGCCTTGGTTTGAGCCTTGGTTCCGCCAATTTCCACCTCTTCTGTTCCCCCATCGAGGGCCTCCTCCTCTGGATTGGTAGTCCTGCTCACAGTCTCTAGATATATGTCCGCAATTCCCGCACGGCCAGCACTCAATTGGCCGAGCTTTGGATCCATTCGCGCTCCCTCTTCTGTTTCCACCTTGTCCCCGTGACTGCCAGGGCGGTCCCCTTGGATTTTGTTGTTGTTCTGGTGCAGGACCCCCCTGGGTCCCCAACTGAGCCCGTCTCTGGTCATTTGGTTCCCCGTTGGAGCCTGTCTCCCCTCTTGGTTGTGGGGACTGGACTAAGGCTTGGAGGTATTCCACTATCTTCCCTGCATCGGTTGGCTGTTGATACAGGATCCTTCGGTGTTGTTCCGCATCCTTATCCTTTTTGTTTTGCTCCCTCTTCCGATATAGGTCAACTTGATGGGCCACATTATCAGTATAATAGTTTAGGGGGAGGCTTGACAAAGACACCACCTCAGCCAGTTTTTGCCTCACCTCCATGGGGAGGCCGTTTTCAATCTTTCCTCTTAGCACGGCTTCCCCCAGGGGGTCCTGTTCTACATCCTGGCCAGTTGTATCCCTCCAGGAGGCGTAGGCTTTTTGTACATACTGCCTAGGGTGGGTGTCCCCCAATGTGGATTTGGTCTGGGTGCATCTTGGTCGGGTAGGTTTCTCGGAGGGCCAGCCACAGTACTCCCCTGTGCCGTGCGAACAGGTCCGCATCCTGCGCTCCAGTCCCCACATGGTTTCCCATGCCAGCCTTCTCCAGTACTTTTTCCATGCCCGCTTTTCCCATCATGGTTGACAATAGTCTTTTCACATCCCCCATCGCCATCTCTTGGCCGATCATTAGTTCCTCCAATTTAGCAATCCACGGATTGGCCCCATTCTGGAGGGGCGGCAATTTCTCAGATACTTGAGTCATGTCGGACGCCTTCCAGGGGTGATATTCCAAGTCCTGTCCTCTTATTATCACGGGAGCTATTTTGACAGGGGCCTGGTTGTGGGGTTGAAGACTTTTCGTCTTTGATCTGGTCACCATTCCACTCCTCACGTCCTCTTCCATCTTCTCGAGGGCCTTTTTCTGCTCTACTTTTTTGGCTTCCAGGACCTGTCGTTTTCTCTCAACCTTTTCCCATATTGCGCTGATCGTTTTATACTCCTGCGTATCTTTGCTCTCTTTGTTGTCTTTGTCATTTACCCGCACTGCTATTGCAACATGGTCATTGCTCAATTCCAAGAGCTGCTGGTCTATGTCTACCAGAGCGTCCCTTATCCTTACCATCTCCTGGACAAGTTCAACACCCTGTGAGGAAGAGATTTTTAAATCAGATTCCTTACCTCTTAGTGCTGTTTCGGATTTTCCCTCTCGACTTCCCGTTTCTGTTGATGTCTCCATTCTCGTCGATGTTTCGTGTTTCTTCATCAGCGCCCACTCGGCTAGCGTGCTGCGAACCGGGGAACTGTTTCTTATTTCATACCGGCTGGAATCACTTGAGGGGGGGCGACCTCTTTGATACTCGCTCTGGCAGTCAGACGAGTCTGGGGTGGGGCCATGTCTTTCCATTAGCTTTTCCCACTTTTTCCGTGATACCATCTCCTCATATTTGCTTTGTCCTTCCACTTCAGCCGTACGGATCTTCCTGGCTACTTCCGACATATATCCAGTCTTTTCCCCTTGACGCTGTGAGGGCACATATTCCCTCTCAGAACGAGTCAAGTCTTGAATGTCTTGTGTCCCTCTAACACTCTCTATTTCACTGAATGGCTCAGGTGTCAGGTGAATTTCTGTTCTCGCTTGTCCAGACTCTCTATTCCCCCCATCGTCTATTAAATGGTAAGGGCTGCTCATTTGTATTACAGGCAGAATAGGGTACACTCGTTCCCCAATCCTAATGGCATATGGTGGGGGTGCTAAAGCTCCCTCGACTCTTACCTGTTCTACTCTTGGGTGGGACACTGGGGTGAGCGAGGCTACCTGAGCTGCACTTTGGGCGATGACAGTTGTTGTGTTAGGGGCCAGGGGAGTTATGGTGACCGGGGCTACCTCCTCTCTTGGTTTGGCCGCTTCATTGACAGTTGCACTGCCCTTCTGGTCACTATTTCTCCTCTCGGCCTCCCGTGCGAAGGATTCTATCATCGTAGTTTCTTGCAGACTTTTCTTTCCCCTTGCCTTTTCACTCCTGTGGTGTTTGTATGTCTTAATTAGCACTCTTATGTCAGCTATTAGCTCCAAATCAAAAGAACCTTCGATGGGCCAAGGGTTTGTAAGATGTTCCCATCTTTTGTTAAATTTTTTCGATATTCTATCGACTTTTTCCAAATAATATGTGTTATCTTTTGTGTGGGGGTGACTGTTGGCGATAACCTGTACTGGACTTTCTGCTATCCAACCAATTAGGGTCGACCTATCTGAGTGGGTTGCGACTTCCATTTTCCTATATGAGATCTTATTTCCCATTTACTAGAGCTCCCCTTTCCTTTTGATTTTGTAACAATGGCAACAGGCAAAAAAGTGTTTTCTGTATTCCCTGTCTAAATGTAGGTGTCTATGCTTTTTGTGACTGACTCCTACTCGGACAGCCAATAGTGGCACTGTAGGCCCTACCTATTCTCTTCTGTCCCTTTTCCACCTGAAATTCCTATTCTTACCTGATTTTTGGTGTTCCGGGGGCCCAATGGAACTGCTGGAGATCAGAGCACACAAAAGACAACAATTCTTGTTAATTTATCAACTGGACTTGTACTTTACTCTGTCTTTATAATCAAATTTTTTGAGAGGTTCTTTTCATTAACTGCATGAGTATCTTTTTACTTCCTTCATACAATTTTAAAAACGAGATATTTGTAATTGATACATGTGTTTGATGTCGCCAGTTTCTACTCCCTGATTTTCTTCCCGTTCGATCTCCGTCAACACACTGGGTTCCTATTTTTGTCGAATCTCGGCTCTCCACTATTTCTCCTTGATTCTACTCCAATTCTGATATCCCTCGGGAAACAAAAACATCTTGATTAGTCTTTCATTACATACATTCTTTCATATTTTTTCCATTATTCAGTACCATTCCCCCCAGGGGACACTCGTCATCCAGACTCGTGTCCACCAGAGATAATCTAAAGAATGCATCGGACACCGCGCCCTGCACGCCGTGAAGTGTCAGCCCCTGTTTTCTGAAGAGTCCATAACAGACCCTCCACAGAGGTCAGAACACACCCCACCACAGGTACAAAGCAGTCAGCATCCAAGCATCTTATCCCACCATTCAAGCTATCATCCCCAGAATCCAGTGCCCTGCCGGACAGCCATGCATAACCGACCGGACCCAACACCGAACCCTGGGTACACAGCTCCACATAATACAGTCATCACTCACGTACCTACTATGGGAAAAAACAAAATTGCATACACATCCATACAACCAACGTTAATGTACAACCTGTTCAGGCACGTCCCCTACCCCATACCCTCTCGCACACCCTGGCCCTACCGTCCCCCAACCCAGAATGTCCACCACCCAGATCAGAGAACAGCTGCCAGAGCGTACTCCGGGTACCTCGGCATCAACGGGACGCCCACATCCGCCCCGGCCCCCCTCCGCGTCATCCCTTACTATCATCATAGCAAACGCAGGTGCCGCCGAGCAGTATGACCTCTCAATCGCAGGACCAGCCGCGCAGAGAGTCCTGAACATATACACAAAACACACTTTGATCACAGCCACACAGACAACTATAACTGCAAACATCACCACGGCATAAAACAGATACTTAACAACAGACCACCCCACATAGCCCAGTTGTACATGACCCCAGTCATCCCATGAGTCCTCCCGAGAGTCATGCATATCCCTAGTAATGTTCTTCAAATGCTCAATTACGGCTGGCAAACCCATTTCATCATTGGCTGGTATGAATGTGCAGCACTCCTGACCAATCAACGCACACGTGCCCCCCGACGCCACCAATAGGAAGTCCATAGCCGCTCTCGTCTGCATCTCCATCAGTCGTAAGGACCGTAACTCCTGAGTCTCCAGACTCAAGCCCCTCGCTGTCGTGGTAGCCATGTCCTCAAATAATTTAGACAAATGATCTAGTTCGCCCATGTTTGCATATGCCCCATACCAGGGAAACGCCACCCTAAAAAATGGTCCGCATCCCGTCTCTCCCTTGTCCTGGGAAGCGCCGGCAAAACATCAGACACCCTCATAGCCGGTACTAAGTAACCCAACGCACATCTTCCCCTCCAGTCAATTGGCAACGAGGCATACGCAAATTCACCACAAATCCAAAATGCCCCAGGCGGAGCTGGCGCCTCCGAATCCTTGCCCCAGACCCCATTATCCCCCAGGCAACCGTCCAAGTACCCCACGACTTTACCATTCGATTTACCCTCTACGCACTTCTCAAATCCTGCCGACCTGTATGCTATTGGAATGGGGCCAGTGTCTAACAGCCCACCTATTTTCATTGTATTCTTCATTAACCCCTGCCCCAGATATCCCTCAATCCTTTCCGATCCCACCCCGTTACACAGGTCAGGTGTAGGCAAATCCCTTAGCACGTTGGCATGACACTTCGTTATAGGGTGTGCAATCAGAGGAAGGCCCGCGGCGGCCGCCTGTGGGGACAGGCCGCACACATAGCAATCTGATTTATTAGCTACCTTTGCCACCGCCCTCGCCATCCTCAGAAACAGATTTCCGTGACGGTCTGGCAGCGACCGTTTACCCACTACTACCACCTCTGGCAGCTCAGGCTGCCGGAGTGGAACATATAGCACCACGCTAGCCAATATACACAACCAAACCATTGATATAGCACACCCCAAAAGCACCTGCCTACTACATTCACTCAAACCAGGAACCATGTTGAGTGTTCCGTCCTCCTCCGCGTTCCTCCTTCACCGGCGCGTGTCCTAATATGTCCTGCAACCCCCACAAACAACAACATGTCTTTATAACAACACGCCCCACAGCCAACAGCCTACTGAAGTGAGGACCCAAACTTAAAACAGAGAAGCAGGACGCACCGGAACCCCTGAAGGGTAGGAGAGAGGGCGTAACGGAACTAAAGGGAGGTCAAGAGAGGAAAGGGCTAGGGGGGGAAACATGTAAGTCCGGGCAGGTGTAGGGAGAGCCCTACCAGGTAGGCAAGGCTAGTGTAGGCCTGGGAGGCTAGGGGGTAGGTGTAGGGGAGACTAGGGAGGGAGAGGCTAGGGCTATGGAAAGAGGAATCTAGGGAAGGTTAAAGAATTAGGAGAGAGGGGTAGGTTAGGGGAGGCTAGGGAGGGGTTTAGGTTTAGGGTAGGTCAGGGGAAGCAGGGGAAGCTAGGGAATGCTCAGAGAGAGAGAGGGGGGGGGTAGGTGGTGAAGGAGGGAGGGAGAGAGTGAGAGAGAGGGGGGGGGTTAGGTGTAGGAGGGAGGGAGAGAGAGAGAGAGAGGGGGGGTGAGGAAGGGAGGGAAAGTAAGAGAGGGAGGGAGAGAGAGAGAGAGAGGGGGGGGTGGAGGGAGGGAGAGGGAGGGAGAGAGAGAGAGAGAGGGGGGGGTGGAGGGAGGGAGAGAGAGAGAGAGGGGGGGGGAGGGAGAGAGAGAGGGGGGGTAGGTGTAGGAGGGAGGGAAAGAGAGAGAGAGGGGGGGGGGGGTAGGTGGTGAGAGAGGGGGGGGTAGGTGTAGGAGGGAGGGAAAGAGAGAGAGAGGGGGGTTGAGGAAGGGAGGGAAAGCAAGAGAGGGAGGGAGAAAGAGAGAGAGAGAGAGGGGGGGGGGGTCCTAAAAGAGGGACATATATCAACATGTCCGTGGCTTCCAAAACGTCACCACTGCCCATTAATCTAACCATACCGCCAACGTAATAAAGCCACGAACGACATAAACGAACTGCACCAGCTAAACACCTCCTGTATCTACCCCAGGACGGGAGTCCAAATCATGCCTCCACCGCCCCCTAGCGCAGTTCCAACCACATCGCTTTGAAAAAATGAACCCCTTACAATGGTTACCCCTTGCCCCATCTAAAATGGCGACCACGGCGCTCCACATAAGATGGCCGCACACCGCGAGACTTCCCGAGAATCCCCTCATGCGACGTCGGCAGCAGGACGGGAGCCCCAGGCATGAATCTGGCGCCACCTAGTGTACTTTTAACCACATACCACCCATTCTGCTCGCTCGCTTCACACACCACACATATCGTCCTTTCAAACCAGTGCGCAGGCGCGAATCTCTCATACGGCCTATCAATTCAGTTTAACCATAAGTATATTATTAACTTTCATACCGCGGCCCACACCATGCACTCAACATCAATACTAACATTAGTCAATACTGCAATTCACACGACGCATTCAACATCAATGATAACTCAGTTACACTGTAATACCATCCCATTCACAACATACAGTATTGACTAACCCTAGCAGCATATTAGCACGCAGCTAGCCAGCCACGACGAGCCACGACGAGATAGCCGCATAGCTACGACTAGCGAACCATATAGCATGTAGCTAGTTAGCCGCTTAACTCCGACGAGCCCCGACGAGCGGCCTAATATAGCACTAATAGCATATTAGCACGCAGCTAGCTAGCCGCGAGCCTACGCTGAGCCACGACGAGCAGTCTATAATGCCGAAGCAACTTTAATCCCAATATAAGCGCTAGTGTACAATACTACAATAATTCCTTATGTTATGTCAGTCATTCCTAACCTCTAACAAACATCCAAACATACATACTATTGCAACACATAACCTCAGATAAATTTCAAACATCCATTCAGATTTTGATCTCATGCTATTGTTATCAGAGCTCCCGCGCGGCCATCTTTAAAGATTTACATTCTATGTTACATTTTTCAATAGCTTCCGCGCGTCTATTAAAAACGAGATTAAGAGCAATAGTTCATTTTAAATGTACTGAATGTTTAGATTACAAACAGTACATTGAAACAAATCGTTATCAAGTACTATTTATTCACCGAATTTGTCGTGACGGACGTGTACCGGAATATGGCCCAGAGTCTATACGTACTAAAACGGATTTCCGCCGACTATCGTTTTCTGTAATCCACAAATCTCCATTTGTAGACAAACTTAGCCAGCCTCGCCCCAATCCATTTGACCGACCCCCAACACGGATCGATCTCCATTTAGTTCGGCTGATATTGTCCAGAGAGCTCACCCCCGTTGATTTGAAACGGTGAGCGGCTGCCTCGGCACAATATTTTCAAAAACCTCCGTGATAGCTCCGGTGAGGCCACCCTTTGCATATTACGTCCACGTTAATCATCTCGTGACCCGTAACTCCCATTATCATATCGACGCCCTTCATACACACATCTTCTAATTACGTGACCCGAACAATGTTGGAATTATAGTATTAACGACCCCACGTCCCGCCGATGGTTCAGATCCCCGCCTGTCGCCGTTTGAGAGACGGCTCCAAGCTGAGATCCGCTTCACCCCGCAAGCGTAGACACATAACCCACCCATTTGTTCAGACACGAAAAAATTACCACACCTCATCTGTGCACGTTCCCGGGAAAAACTACTTAGGTCTGTCCATTAACCGGGATACACCCCATCGGGCCTTCTTGACACCAGACTACCGAGACCATGATTCAATGGTCATTTCATCTTAATGCAGCCCAACACTTCAATTCGCGAGAAGCGTACTAAAAACACCCCCGCCGGCCGATTGAACTAATCAATATGATAACAGTGTTGCGCACCCCAACGCCTCATTTATAACCCTCCCCGAGAGACATAATTGAGGTAAACACTTCTGTCAACCCCAGTTCAAACAGAGCGTCCGTCGTGTTTTGCCATCACGACTTGTGTCCACTCACCTATTTTCAGGTTTCTGATGTGTCGAATTTCTCCGGCAGCTGATCGATCCTGATGTCCAGCGTGGCCGTAAAAAAATCAAAATCAAGGACGCTTCACGTTCAGGGGTAACGGCACCACTTTGAAGTCACAAAGGGTCTATATTCTGTTCTGATGGATCAGAACAAACCTACTCTGCGTTGTGAATTGTGTCTCTTAAAAGCCCTATGTACTTTCAAAAACCAGCTAAGTGGTTTAAAGCGACGACAAAAAGACGGCGGTTGAAAGAGGAGTCAGAGAGGAAGTTATTGTAAGAATCCGGTTTTAATGGAATCCCAACGTTAATAACAAAAAAGATTTGAATGAAAAACAATGCAATGAAACCCAATCATGCCCGATACTGTGCCATCGACCGTGGGTTCCAGACTAAACTTCACTTAAATTAAAAGAATCTCTCTCGGCTCCTCCTAGTTGTCCGTTGGTTCGCTGGTGCTTGTCTCAACGCGTTGTCGTCCTTCCGTCCAGTAGGGGAAAAGCAAGCTTCTGGTCGTGTTGTTTCTTTTTGTGTTTCTCTCTGTCTCTGAACCGCTCACTTTAAAGACTAACTCCTCCCCCAGCATTACGCCAGGAAGGGCGGACCTTTTTATGAGAGAGAGAGCTTCCAATTGGAGGACCAGTGTGGCGGCCATTTGTAGCCCACCTACACTTCTGATTGGGTGAAACTAGGTAGCAGCCTTTGTAGCTTATCTACCCGGATATGTCCTTATTAAGGCATATCGTATAAGGCATATGTTGGCTTTTAATAGCCTGACTGTGTATTGCTGTTAGAAGATTCTTCTGTTTTTGCTCATAGTTAAACTATATATTTCTGAAGTTTAGTTTGCCCGCTAGGCAGAAATGTGTCTAAACAAGGGTTTCTTTATTGATAGTTTTAAGATTAACAAGACTATCCTTGAGGGTAAATGTGTGTCATTTTCTGAGTCCTATCACTAAGTATTTATCCTTTTTTGCTTGCTTAGAAAGGAACAAAGACGCTTCCATATTTCTTAGTAAAATATAAAAGCTTCACTGTTTATCTCTTGTCCAGTTTCCCAGATCCAATGTACAATTTAACTACATCTCTAGCATAAGAGTCCTATGGTCCAAGTGTTTGTGAGACTAGTTTGTAAGCCACCTGGCCACCGTCTGTTTGAGGTGTTTGTCTCCCCCACCATAGAGAGAGGGGGGTAGGTGGTGATCTTGGGGTATTTCCACTCCGCCTGGCGGGTGTTTCTTCCTGTTCCTGATTGTTCTATTGAGACTGTTTCACTATAGCCGGCTATAAATCAACATCATATCTATTCTAAATCTATTTTTAACTTGCCAGCAGGATCTTGGGACCTTTGATATGCTAAATTACTCTGTCCCCCGGCCTAGGCTGTGTTTAGTATTGCAGAGAGACTGCCTGAGTATCGTCCTTTTACAACTCTGTGCTAATCCAACCTGTGTCCCCTCCACCCCTCCTCTCCAGGGGGGGTTGGAGACACCGCTTGAATCAGAAATGTGTGATGCACTGTTACCATGTTCAGCAACGATTCTGTAGCGGACGGCAGCCCTGTACATTTATACATTTTGCTTGGGAAAATCCACCACAAACGTAAACGGACTGAAATAGAGGTACCGCTGGGGAACGTAAACAGACTGAAATAGAGGTACCGCTGGGGAACGTAAACAGACTGAAATAGAGGTACCGCTGGGGAACGTAAACAGACTGAAATAGAGGTACCGCTGGGGAACGTAAACGGACTGAAATAGAGGTACCGCTGGGTAACGTAAACAAGTAAGAGGCACTCTTGAGGTCAGTAAGTTCTTTGGCCCATGAGGTCAAGCTAGAGAGCTAAAACATCGCCGGATCGCCTGAAGAGTGTATGCAGCGGTATCGGCCAGAACAGCAATATTAATATCGGCTATTCATCATCATTGTTATCGGATTGGGCACAATTTTCACATCGGTGCATCAATAGCCAGCACCGACATGCTGACTGACAGTGCTGCGACGCTGTAATCATGATGCACATGACCTCAAAAACACTGACTTCGGCTCCCCCCCGCTGCATTACTTTGGTTCCGTCATGCATGTTCAAGTCATGGTATCCAGCCAGGGCCCAGGGGTGAAGCTCGCCCCGGCACGGGGGGCCGGGTCCGCTGCCTGCGTGGTGTTGCCAGGAGCATTGTCGGGGCAGTCTGCCAGCACCATGGTTGACCTGAGCAGCCCAGAGCTCCCAGTGGGCAGGATCCAGGAGTAGCTCATGGTTCGCCGGTTGCACGGGTGCCCCCGGTCGGCCAGGCATTGACCATCTCCCTCACATCTATGCGTTGACCGGCAGCTCCCGACGATAAGCTCCTGCATGACAGCAGCGGTCAACAAGCTCCTCTTGTCTCCTCGGAGAGCGGCAGAGACGAGAGAAGCAACAAGGTTAATGCCTTCAAAATACTGCTGGCGTGCGATTTGACGGGTCATCATGCCTCGGATGAGCGGATGCAAGGGCTGACCCCCGGCCCCCGCATGAGGGAGGATACGTACGCCACCACCATCGACTTTGTACACGTGGTCGACGTGGTAGTATGGCTGCCAGGCCAGCTAGTCCGAAGCAGTTGTCCACGGTGGTTTCTCACACGAGTCAAAACTGCAAAATAAAATGTAACTATGGTTCGCAATTATGCCACATAAATGTGGAACGCCCTAATAATAATAATAATAATGGATTGGATTTATATAGCGCTCTTCTCAGCCAGAGTTGCCCTACCCAAAGCTGTAAAGGAATGTGAATCCCTACCCACATTCAAAACCGCTCTGCAATTCGAAACTGGCCACCGTAAATGTCCAAACCCCCCCACCCCCACCTTATAGACAGTCTCCTCCCCACCGTATGTATATATTCTCTCCCCGCCGTATGTATATTTCTCTCCCACCCACCCACCCCCTCCTAATGTACAGTCTCCTCCCCACCGTATGTATTATATTCTCTCCCCACTGTATGTATATTTCTCTCCCACCCCCCCACCCCCTCCTAATGTACAGTCTCCTCCCCATCATATACTCTGTCAGTATCTATGGGTAACAGTACTGTATATTTGCATATCATATATGTCACAAATGTAACAGTACTATTTACCTGACCTGTTTGTCATGTATGTCCCTATGCCATAAATGTCATGATGTCATATATGTTATGTATGTCATAAATGTCACTATGAATTGACAATGGGGGACCCTGATGTAAACAAGACAAACGTCTTTCTCTGGTCTGCATCCCCTTAACAATTGTGTGTATTGAGCCGTACTGTATTGTACCCATTCTGCAATCTGTTAAATAAAGTTTTCATTCATTCATTCATTCATTCATTCATTCATTTATTCATTCATTCATTCATCATAAAAACAAATTTGTTATGGTTTGTAACCGACCCCAATCGCACAACACAAGACAGGTATGAGAGTAAGCCAAGAACTGGGCATTTATTGTATACAACAGAAAACGGCACTGTCCCTTTAAGGGAGAACACAAAATACTGGAAAACAAGAAATGGGAAAATAGGCACAGTGCCTTTAAGAGGCGAGCTGGCTAAGGGGAAGGCTAAGGGAACAGGGCCAGGGCAAGGGACAAGGGCAGGAACAGGGAGGACTAGGAGGACTGGACAGGGATGACTAGGAGGACTAGGAGGACTGGACAGGGAGGACTAGGAGGACTGGACAGGGAGGACTAGGATGACTAGGAGGACTGGAAGGACTGGACAGGGAGGACTAGAGAGGGGAAACAGGGACAGAGGCCCGCGGAGGCGGGCTGGGGACAGGGACTAGGAGGACTAGAGAGGGGAACAGGGACAGAGGCCCGCGGAGGCGGGCTGGGGACAGGGAGGACTAGGAGGACTAGAAGGACTGGACAGGGAGGACTAGGAGACTAGAGAGGGGAAAACAGGGACAGAGGCCCGCGGAGGCGGGCTGGGGACAGGGACAAAGAAAACAGGGTTCTGGCCTTGGAACAGGGCGAGGGTCAGAGCTGCTTACAGGGATGGAGTAGGCGCGCGCAGGCTAGACATCTGGAGGTGAGCGCGCCGGTTCGGAGAGCGCATCTGGCGCGGAGGTCTGAGTGGTGCGCGTCTGCTTGGAGTATGCGCCGGTACGGAGAGCGCATCTGGCGCGGAGAGCGCATCTGGCGCGGAGGTCTGAGTGGTGCGCGTCTGCTTGGAGTACGCGCCGGTACGGAGAGCGCATCTGGCGTGGAGGTCTGAGTGGTGCGTGTCTGCTTGGAGTACGCGCCGGTACGGAGAGCGCATCTGGCGCGCAGGTCTGAGTGGTGCGCGTCTGCTTGGAGAACGCGCCGGTTCGAAGAGCGCATCTGGCGCGGAGTCTGGATGCGCGTCTGGAGTGCGTCTGGATGCGCGTCTGGGGTGAAGAGCGCGTCTGGCTCGGAGGTCTGGATGTGCGTCTGGAGTGCGTCTGGATGCGCGTCTGGATGCGCGTCTGGAGTGAAGAGCGCGTCTGGCTCGGAGGTCTGGATGCGCGTCTGGAGTGCGTCTGGATGCGCGTCTGGATGCGCGTCTGGAGTGCGTCTGGATGCGCGTCTGGATGCGCGTCTGGAGTGAAGAGCGCGTCTGGCTCTGAGGTCTGGATGCGCGTCTGGAGTGCGTCTGGATGCGCGTCTGGATGCGCGTCTGGAGTGAAGAGCGCGTCTGGCTCGGAGGTCTGGAGTGGAACACTGGAATACCTCCCGTAGAGGATTAGAGAGCGCAGTACAATGTCTCCCTCCAGGCAAACGGCGACAGGTGGCCAAAGCTTGCACCTCGTCTCATGCCGGAGATAAACAGCATACAGACAGAAACAGAACTCCCGTAGGAGCCTACAGACAGAGAACCTCCCGAAGGAGCTTGGTGATAGAGATATGATACGGAACGACCCGACCAGGACAGAGGGGAAGAGCGAGGTACTTAAAGCCCAACAAGGGCGCTAATTAGAATACACATCAGGTGCGTGAAGGTAATTGATACTTGAACTAGAAGAGTGTGTTCGGCACGAACCAATCAAACAGATAATGACAAATAGTCCAAGGGTGTGGGCTGCTGAGGCTAAACGAGCGCGAGGGTGGGGGCTGGAGAAGTGAGGAGACAGGGAATTAAAGGTCCAGGGAGAGGCGAACCTCACAGTACTCCCCCCTCCACGGGAGCCACCGGGCGACCCAAAAACACAGACAGAGGGGCAGGGGAAAAAACAAGGCAACAAACAAAAAGTACTGGGCCATGCTAGCAGGGGAAGCTACAACAAAAGTGGGGCTAGCAAGGAACAGGGTAGCTGAGGGGTAACCAGGGTAGCAGAGGGGCAACTAGGGTAGCCGAAGGGTAACTAGAGGAGCTGAGGGGTAACTAGAGGAGCTGAGGGGTAACTAGAGGAGCTCCGGGAAGGGGCTAGCAGAGGGAAAGGGTAGCTGCCAGGGCACAGATAGCTACAGGGCCCATGCTAGCTGTACTGCTACATTAACATAGAGGCTGCGCTAGCTGCCGGAGCTAGGCTAGCAGACAGGGCTGGAACAGGGGCACTGGAGAGGGGAACAGGGAAGGGGCTAGCAGAGGGAAAGGGTAGCTGCCAGGGCACTGATAGCTACAGGGCCTATGCTAGCTGTACTGCTACATTAACATAGAGGCTGCGCTAGCCGCCGGAGCTAGGCTGGCAGACAGGGCTGGACCAGCATGAGAGAACAAGCTAGCTGGAAGGACAGTCCTAGCTGTGGGGAACTGACCTTGCTAGCTGAAGGGGCAGTCCTAGCAGTGGGAGAAAACTGACCTTGCTAGCTGAAGGGGCAGTCCTAGCAGTGGGAGAAAACTGACCTTGCTAGCTGAAGGGGCAGTCCTAGCAGTGGGGCAAACTGACCTTGCTAGCTGAAGGGGCAGTCCTAGCAGTGGGAGCAAACTGACCTTGCTAGCTGAAAGGGCAGTCCTAGCAGTGGGAGAAAACTGACCTTGCTAGCTGAAAGGGCAGTCCTAGCAGTGGGAAAACTGACCTTGCTAGCTGAAAGGGCAGTCCTAGCAGTGGGAGAAAACTGACCTTGCTAGCTGAAAGGGCAGTCCTAGCAGTGGGAAAACTGACCTTGCTAGCTGAAAGGGCAGTCCTAGCAGTGGGAAAACTGACCTTGCTAGCTGAAAGGGCAGTCCTAGCAGTGGGAAAAAACTGACCTTGCTAGCTGAAAGGGCAGTCCTAGCAGTGGGAGAAAACTGACCTTGCTAGCTGAAGGAGCAGTCCTAGCAGTGGGAAGGCTACACAAAAAGTGGAGGCCATGCAGAGGGACCGGGTTAGCTGCCTGGGCATGGCTAGCTACAGGGCCTATGCTAGCTGCAAGGGCTGCATTAACATAGAGGCTGTGCTAGCAGCCGGGGCTAAGCTAGCAGACTGGGGCCATGCTGGTAGTAGAGGCCTAACAAGCTGCAGGGGAGCTAACGAGGCTAACAGGGAAGCAAACAGGGGAGTCAACAGGCTAACAGGGGAGCTAACAGGGGAGACTAACAAGCTAACAGGGGAGCTAACAGGGCTAACAGGGAAGCTAACAGGGCTAACAGGGGAGCTAACAGGGAAGCTAACAGGGAAGCTAACAGGGGAGACTAACTGGCTAAACAGGGGAGCTGACAGGGAAGCTAACAGGGGAGTCAACAGGGGAACTAACAGGGGAACTAGAGGGAAAGAAAAAAAAAGGCAAACTCAACATACACCGTCTGTGCTGGCTGGGGTCGTCGACTGGTCGGGTCGTACTGTTATGGTTTGTAACCGACCCCAATCGCACAACACAAGACAGGTATGAGAGTAAGCCAAGAACTGGGCATTTATTGTATACAACAGAAAACGGCACTGTCCCTTTAAGGGAGAACACAAAATACTGGAAAACAAGAAATGGGAAAATAGGCACAGTGCCTTTAAGAGGCGAGCTGGCTAAGGGGAAGGCTAAGGGAACAGGGCCAGGGCAAGGGACAAGGGCAGGAACAGGGAGGACTAGGAGGACTGGACAGGGATGACTAGGAGGACTAGGAGGACTGGACAGGGAGGACTAGGAGGACTGGACAGGGAGGACTAGGATGACTAGGAGGACTGGAAGGACTGGACAGGGAGGACTAGAGAGGGGAAACAGGGACAGAGGCCCGCGGAGGCGGGCTGGGGACAGGGACTAGGAGGACTAGAGAGGGGAACAGGGACAGAGGCCCGCGGAGGCGGGCTGGGGACAGGGAGGACTAGGAGGACTAGAAGGACTGGACAGGGAGGACTAGGAGACTAGAGAGGGGAAAACAGGGACAGAGGCCCGCGGAGGCGGGCTGGGGACAGGGACAAAGAAAACAGGGTTCTGGCCTTGGAACAGGGCGAGGGTCAGAGCTGCTTACAGGGATGGAGTAGGCGCGCGCAGGCTAGACATCTGGAGGTGAGCGCGCCGGTTCGGAGAGCGCATCTGGCGCGGAGGTCTGAGTGGTGCGCGTCTGCTTGGAGTACGCGCCGGTACGGAGAGCGCATCTGGCGCGGAGGTCTGAGTGGTGTGCGTCTGCTTGGAGTACGCGCCGGTACGGAGAGCGCATCTGGCGCGGAGGTCTGAGTGGTGCGCGTCTGCTTGGAGTACGCGCCGGTACGGAGAGCGCATCTGGCGCGCAGGTCTGAGTGGTGCGCGTCTGCTTGGAGAACACGCCAGTTCGAAGAGCGCATCTGGCGCGGAGTCTGGATGCGCGTCTGGAGTGCGTCTGGATGCGCGTCTGGGGTGAAGAGCGCGTCTGGCTCGGAGGTCTGGATGCGCGTCTGGAGTGCGTCTGGATGCGCGTCTGGAGTGAAGAGCGCGTCTGGCTCGGAGGTCTGGATGCGCGTCTGGAGTGCGTCTGGATGCGCGTCTGGATGCGCGTCTGGAGTGCGTCTGGATGCGCGTCTGGATGCGCGTCTGGAGTGAAGAGCGCGTCTGGCTCGGAGGTCTGGATGCGCGTCTGGAGTGCGTCTGGATGTGCGTCTGGATGCGCGTCTGGATGCGCGTCTGGAGTGAAGAGCGCGTCTGGCTCGGAGGTCTGGAGTGGAACACTGGAATACCTCCCGTAGAGGATTAGAGAGCGCAGTACAATGTCTCCCTCCAGGCAAACGGCGACAGGTGGCCAAAGCTTGCACCTCGTCTCACGCCGGAGATAAACAGCATACAGACAGAAACAGAACTCCCGTAGGAGCCTACAGACAGAGAACCTCCCGAAGGAGCTTGGTGATAGAGATATATCAGGTGCGTGAAGGTAATTGATACTTGAACTAGAAGAGTGTGTTCGGCACGAACCAATCAAACAGATAATGACAAATAGTCCAAGGGTGTGGGCTGCTGAGGCTAAACGAGCGCGAGGGTGGGGGCTGGAGAAGTGAGGAGACAGGGAATTAAAGGTCCAGGGAGAGGCGAACCTCACAAAATTATCATGACCAATTTGTATTCCTGAGGATATCACCTATAAAAGCATTAATTAAAACACTTATTTCCAAGGTGGTCCTCAATGTAAGACATAAAAACAAAACAAAAAAAGCACATATAGCCTACTCAACTGCAAATTTTTTGCTCAACTGCAAACATTTATGCCTACTTAGCCTACAGGGGAAAAACACATTCACAACAGGCAGCAAAGTTTATTTTCAGCCAAGTATGGTCATCGTGTGGTAAGGTAACTATTAGGATATATATGGTATGGATTACTTACTGTTATAACTTATTACTATCTGTGGTAGCTCTAGTCTCCACCTACACAAATAGTTTTTGTGCTGTCCATTGAGCATGCACATGGTAGGCACACGTGGTAGGCACATTAACTGTAGGTCAAACTCCCCAAACAAACAAGCACACCATTGATTTAATTGCCATATAAATCACGTACAAAGATCTAACTTACTCCTCTCTGAACATGAATATAAAACAAAAAGGTAATCTATTAACTGTGTAAACCTTATGCAATATTCATCATTGATATTTTAATACTTGAAATCTGTATGAACTGAGTAGTTAGTATCAAATGAAATAAGATGGAACAGCTCCATGCCTTAATTATTTTAATAAACAACTATTTGCTCATTACCAGTATGGTATTGTTTAAATTGTACAGCTTTTTGCACATATTTGTCAGGGAATTCCAACAATTCTGGACCTGAGTCTACCAGTTAATTGTAATCATCTCTCTCTCTTTATGTCTAGTCAAGCCAGGTTGTGGAGGAGAGAGACAGGGATGAACAGGCTATAGACTACTTTGCCCGTCCTGAGCCTGCTATGATGCAGGTGTTTTTACATCACCACCCAAAACAATATTCAGCCAAGAGCGAGTGAGTACACTGGTCCACTTGTCCATGGCACTTACTACCCAGCTTTGTAGTGGTTTGGGGGAATAGTACAGTAGGTACGCATATTTAAGGGGACCGCAAGGATGGTGTACTGGTGGGTGGTGTCCGACCGATTATGGTGGGCCGGTCTGGGCCAAAAAAATAAATGGACCTCCCTAATTTCTAAACCCTGGCTACGGCCAGACACTATAGCAAAAACATGGAAGATTGACACGAGTCAATAACAAGAAAAATCTAAAAATGTTTTATTTTTTAATCCAATAATCTAAATCTAATCTAATATATATGTGTGTTTTATAAAGGAACCTGTGGTCAGACACCTTCGTTGTGGTGCTGTTCTCTGCACAGCGCTGGGAGGCTGGGAGATGGAGTGCCCAGTGAGAGGCTGCCTTCAGATGACAACTCAGCAGAGACAAACACCAGGAACAAGTGGTTATCCTGCTGTAACTGTCCTTGTTTATCACTTTTACTTCCCCATAAACAGACACAAACATCCCCTGCGAGTCAAGAGGAATGACATTATGCCAGCGTCCCTCCTCCTGCCCCATGCCAAAAACAGCCGCGTTTGAGTGATTTAGCCAGTGGTGTGGTGGAAGGTTATAGGCTCCACCGTTACCACACTGCTCTCTGTTTCAACAGTAACCATAACTACCTACCTCATACTATAATTCTACCCATATAACCCTGTATGGTAGCATGTACAATAGTAGTCAAGTTAGACCGCGCTCACAATGGTTGACACTGGGTGCTGTAATCCCGAAGTTAAATGTAGAATAAAGCAGGAAGCCGGACCAGCCGGATACATACATGTTTCAGAACCAATGTGTTCCTTCTTCAGTGTTGATGGCTAACAGTCCAATAGTATGTACAATAGTGCCATGTATACCGTATATGTACATTTATATATTTATATTGACCGCATATATATAAATATATTAAGGCTGTCAAAGTGAACGCGTTATTAACGCCACTATTTTTTTAACGCAAGATTAATGTTTTAATCTTGTGTGAGTCCTCAGCCCTTGTGTGGGTGAATGTAACAAGTTCCTATAATGCTTTCTTTCCCCTATTATTTCATGCACACTTTATTCATTGTTTTAAATTATTATTTATTTTTTAAGTTATTTTGTGCATCACTCTGTTTTGAATTTGATGCAAATTTGCAATGCATGAGGGTCATCCTTTTGTGTTAAATGGCTGCATAAAGCAAGCATTTGTTGACTCTCATGTTGATAAGAGTAGGGCTGTGTTCTGAGCCCCCTGCTGTACTCACTATACACACATGACTGTGAGGCCAAGTTCAGCTCCAACTCCATAGTGAAGTTTGCGGACGACACAGTGGTGGTGGGGCTGATCTCGGACAACGACGAGAAGGCCTACCGGGAGGAGGTTGAGGTACTGGAACGCTGGTGCCAGTCCAGAGTTGCGTGCATACAAATCATGTGTGCATGAAATCAAACTAACTCCCTGGGAATGTGAAATTAGACTAACTCCTTGGGAATCTTAAACTTGGACCAAGGAAGAACTGGAAGAACACAAAAAGGAAATAAAACTGTATGTGCATATGTTTGTGTTTATGTGTATGACAGAGAATTTATACTGTATGTGTGTGTGTGTGTGTGTGTGTTTGTGTGAATGAGTGTGTGTGTTTGTGCTTGTGTGTGTGCATGTACAGTATGTGATAGACTCCTCTGTAGCTCTGACGTGGGGGTAACCGGTGTAAAAGTAGCAGCTCAAAGTCCAGCCCCAGCTCCAGACCCTGCCCTTAGCGCATGTCTAGTTGTAGTTCCCCAAGTGATCTTCTAGATATTTCCACGTGGACTTATCCAGTTGAACCGAGCGTTTGTTGAGTGCCTGTGGCTCGGGTATAAGACACAGAAGTTGGTCATCTGCATACCAGCTGATATCTTCACGTGGTGTTGGCCAGAAGTATTTGTTTACCCCATTGCGATGCATGCACTTCACGTGAAGGCTATTCTCCTCCACGGCCATGATGATGCCGGGGTACACGTCATCGTCATACTTGACAACACACCACTTTCCAATGTAAGTGCTGTCGACTGCCTCTGGTCGCCATGGGGTCTCTCTGTTCTGCGTTGGGGGCGTCACTGGAACTCCATTTAGAGTAGAAACTTTTAGTTCAAAGCAGGCACAATCCAGTCAACCATCCTGCCTCTGACAGAAACAGCTGATGTCCCTGTACTTGATTTGCCCAGGTAAGAGGCTGATTACCTGGTGCATCCTCATTGTGCCCTTAACAGGAGTCAGAGCAGGGATCTGAGGCGAGAAGAGATGATATACAGTACAAGTATGAGATATAATATTCAAAATAGAGATATTATTATTATTATTATTATTATTATTATTATTATTATTATTATTATTATTATTATTATTATTATTATTATTATTATTAATATTATTAATATTATTATTATAATATTCATTAGAGCAAGAGACAGACAGACAGAGGTACTTTATTACTTGTGAATGTTTTTGCAGGGGTTGGGGGCATCTTTACCTCTGTCTTTGCTTCAATTTCATCTTCACTGACAAAGAAGAGCTCCACTGTGGATTCCAGTCCCCTCAGTTTTTGAAAGAGTGAGGGCATCTGGAACATCTTCCCCCAAGCGCACAATCCGGTCAGCTGACCGCTTCAGTGTCCCTCCGATTCCATCTGGAGCTCCTTTGCCATGGCTGGCCTCAAAGAAATTCCACAACAGGTCTTTGAAACCATGCCTGAATGGTTTTGAAGCATCCGATTCACCAATGCACGTGGGGATGAGGAGCTGGCCTTACACCTTGAGTATCTTTTTTTATACTTTTCCTTCATTCTCATCTCTCTATCCAGTTGGGCCTTTAAGAGAGCTATCTCCTGTTGGAGCCTTCTCCTTCCATTTTTTGCCCTATTTTCACCTTGAAGGCTTTGCCTAAAACAGAATAAACAAATGATAATACATCCTGACTTATATTAACTCTGCATTTTTTAAAAGCTCACAAAAGTCTTAAAAACAACAATGTATTTTATTCTCAATGTACAGTACATGTCCTTATATATTACAAACTTGCTCAAACCTTGAAGGCTGAATCACTGGAGTTGCAGGGGGAGTGTTCTGTGATTCTCTGGCCCTGGCTGATTTCTTTACCTCCCTCCATTTCTTCCTCCTTGCCCTTTTCTCTCTCTCACCAACTTCATTGATACCAGTCTTTATGCCTTTCTCTCTGTCCCTTCTCCATTTTTCTCTCTCTTTCTGAAGGTATTGCTGTCTTCTCTCTGGGTCAGCATCACGGCGTGCTCTGTAACGCCGCTGTGATTCAGCTGCACTTAATGGGGATGCCATTCCTAAACAATTAAAAGAGGTATTATGGCAAATTGTGGTATTATGCCATGTCCCCAGTGCTGTTCATTCAACTTCAATCTAAAGAATAACTAATAAAAACATATACATTTTTTTTTTTTTTTTTTTATTGGTCTTTTTCCCCCTCCATTTTCCTCCGATTTTCTCCCATCCCAATGTTAGTCGTATGCCAATTCCCAGTCCCTTCCTGGTCGCTGCGCTTTACCCCCCACAGTCAGATCATTTGGGAGAGTGGAGGCTACCACGTGCTTCCTCCGACACACGTCCAGCCAATCACCGCTTCTTTTCACCTGGCAGCGCGGATTCTCATTGAGAGGGCGTAGCGTGTGGGAGGACCACACTATCCCCCTCACGTCCAATCCGCGCTTAGCAGGCGCCCCGACCGAACTGTAGGAGTCGCTGTTTACAACGACCCGGACCCACCCCGCCAGCTTCTCCCACCCTCTGATACAGCCAATTGTATCAGTGCAGACGGCCAGCCAAGCTGGTGACAACCCCGGAGCTGTGAGCTGGATTCGAACAGGCGAACCAAGCTCACAGCTCCGGGGCTGGTGACGAACGCAATCTCCGCTCGACCACCTAACCGCCGCTAAAACATATACATTTCTAAATATATCATGATTATAAAATTGTCTTGGTCAAACTCCATTTTATCAAATGCTGTTTTTATAAAAAAAATAAAAAAATAAAAAATATTGTAAAAAGAACATTTATTTATGTCCGTCCCCGGCGTCACTGTCCACTCTGTGGAGCTGTGTTTACTGTCCCTTTAAGAAGAAAACACATTTCTCAATGACATCAGTCTCATGAGGTGACATCACAACAGTGGAGGGAAAATCAAATGTGGTAAGATGTCTGCTTTTCTACCTCTCTTACTATCCTATTTTGATGTTTCTATTAAGTGAGTTTGATATGTTTGAAAATAACTGTCCATCCTGTTAGGCTTAAGTATTGAGGAGATCAATCAAATGTAATAATTGAAAAAAGTGTTTGTGAGGAATTTGTGAGGTTTTGTCCTTTGCTCACTTACTCGCTCTGTTCCTTTAAGCCTACTCGCTCTGTTTTCCATTTGTTTTCTGTTAATCATTTCATTCCCCTATTCACACGCTTCTTCCCAGAGACGTCGTTGATTGGTTCTCCCCCGTCCACACGCTTATCAATCACATCCCTCAGCTGTCACTGCTTGTCAATTAAGCATTCCCGTATTATTTATACCCCGTTTCCCCATTCAAGTTTTGTTGGATCGTTTTGATATTTCAGTTGCATTCGCCGTTCCTGCTGCCTGCTGTTGTTTCCCTGTGCTTTGCCTCCAGGATATTCAAGAAGCTTTCCTCTTGGACACCCTTTCCCTGTGGCGACGCGCTCGCCCCGTTCTGTTCCAACGCTCTTTACGCACAACGCCTGGGTGAGTTTTTTATGACTGTCTTTGATCCAATTCCGTTTTTCGTGTGTTTATATAACACTGAAGATTTCCAGCTTTTTATCAGACAGTCACTCACCCAGCGTTTAGCCTTTTTTGGATTGTTTCATTGGGATAATATTTTGGCCTAACATCTCCCACTGTGTGTTTACACACCGAAGATATTATCTCATTGGATTTGTATTTTGGGACTTCGCTCACAGTGTTTATTTTGCACCGAAGATATCTATCACTTGGGATTGTGTTTGGAACGTTACTCACAGTGTGTATTTACACCGAAGATTCAGTCACTTGGATAACTCTGTTTTCGGGTACAAGTCACCTCTCCTGTTCACCTGCTCTGTTCCACCAGCACTCTGTGTTAACTCGCTCCCTCTCTCTCTCTCGGTCCCGCAAACCACCTCGGAGATTCTGCCGAGAGAAGTCTGCAGAGCGGCTCTGACGTCAGCGTCTGCTTCCCCTGACTACCATCCCGGGAGAAGCTGCAGAGCAGCAACATTCATCCTTGCTTGTATTCCAGTCTTTGTTTGAATTCTTCCAAGTCTGTGCTGTTTATTTAGTCTTAATAAACAAGCCCTTGTTTTTGGCAACTCTGAATCCTACTCTCTTGTGTCGTTGCGTTTGGGGTCGGTGTCAAACCATAACAGAATTATAGATTCCTCATCAAGAATTGAAAGTCATGCTAGCCATTATGCTAACACAGGCAGACTAAAGGCTAACTTTAGCTCAAAATGTCCACCCTGTTAGCCTTATTCAACTAACAGGGTGGACACCAACCTAACAGGGTGGACATATATCTAGTAATGTTGACTTATAACAAGTTTTGTTGCCATGTATGCAGTGTTTTCCCTATATGCAACAGCAGCATTCTTTTATATTTATTATTTATAACTAGTTTATAACTAATATTTATTTGCCCCTGGTTGCCTTACACTGATAAGTTAACATATAGGTGCAAAGCATTGGATCCAGGTGCTGCTGCAAAATAACATACTGGGGGAAACACTGATATGTATATTATATTGTATATTATTATGTATACTGTATGATATAGGTATATTATCTAAAGGAAATGCATGCATTTGTTTAGGAATGGCATCCCCACTAAGTGCAGCTGAATCACAGCGGCATTACAGAGCATGCCGTGATGCTGACCCAGAGAGAAGACAGCAATACCTTCAGAAAGAGAGAGAAAAATGGAGAAGGGACAGAGAGAAGGGCATAAAGACTGGTATCAATGAAGTTGGTGAGAGAGAGAAAAGGGCAAGGAGGAAGAAATGGAGGGAGGTAAAGAAAGCAGCCAGGGCCAGAGAATCACAGAACACTCCCCCTGCAACTCCAGAGATTCAGCCTTCAAGGTTTGAGCAAGTTTGTAATATAAGGACATGTACTGTACATTGAGAATAAAATACATTGTTGTTTTTAAGACTTTTGTGAGCTTTAAAAAAAAATGCAGAGTTAATATAAGTCAGGATGTATTATCATTTGTTTATTCTGTTTTAGGCAAAGCCTTCAAGGTGAAAAGAGGGCAAAAAATGGAAGGAGAAGGCTCCAACAGGAGATAGCCCTCTTAAAGGCCCAACTGGATAGAGATATGAGAATGAAGGAAAAGTATAAAAAAAGATACTCAAGGTGTAAGGCCAGCTCCTCATCCCCACGTGCATTGGTGAATCGGATGCTTCAAAATCAGAACGTCACTCCTTATGTCCGCAAGACCCTTACATTTCACTCTGCCTTAGTTGCGGACATTGCTCAGTCTTACAAAGCCTCAAGAAGAGAAAGAGTGAAGCAAACGATAGCCAAAGTGACATGTGGTAGGCTATTAAAAAAATACTGACTCCTGTCATTCGCTTGTAGTGCTCTTGGATTCTCCAAGAAGAGGGATAAGTTGAACAGGGATGCAGACCTGACCACCTTTCAGAGAAGGAAGAGTTCAAGGAGAGCAGAGAGTAAAGCCAATATCCGTAACTTCTTTATTCGTGACGATGTCAGTCGTATGACAACTGAGCGCAAGCAGACCATAACTGTGAGGAAGGAGAAGATGCAGAAGCGACTGCTTACTGACACATTAAAGAACCTTCATAGGCGATTTGCATCTGAAAAATCAGACAACGTCTCATACTGTCTGTTTTGTGCATGTCGGCCATTTTGGGTCGTGGCCCCTACTGATGCAGATCGAGCCACGTGCCAGTGCAAAACGCACGAAAAAACGCACGAAAATCACGAAAAGCAGCCACAGAGGAAATTGTACAAGTTGTACAATGGTCTCTTGAAAGGACAGGTGAGGAAGAGAGGAAGACCATTACCCTTAAGAAGGAGGTGCACAGCACACAAGCAGAACTGGTCAGTAATTTTCAAGACCGTCTCTTCAAATTCCGTAAGCACCAGTTTAACATCAGGTGGCAATATGGGCACAATGAGGATGCACCAGGTAATCAGCCTCTTACCTGGGCAAATCAAGTACAGGGACATCAGCTGTTTCTGTCAGAGGCAGGATGGTCGACTGGATTGTGCCTGCTTTGAACTAAAAGTTTCTACTCTAAATGGAGTTCCATTGACGCCCCCAACGCAGAACAGAGAGACCCCATGGCGACCAGAGGCAGTCGACAGCACTTACATTGGAAAGTGGTGTGTTGTCAAGTATGACGATGACGTGTACCCCGGCATCATCATGGCCGTGGAGGAGAATAGCATTCATGTGAAGTGCATGCATCGCAATGGGGTAAACAAATACTTCTGGCCAACACCACGTGAAGATATCAGCTGGTATGCAGATGACCAACTTCTGTGTCTGGACTTTGAGCTGCTACTTTTACACCGGTTACCCCCATGTCAGAGCTACAGAGGAGTCTATCACATACTGCACACACACAAGCACAAACACACTCATTCACACAAACACACACACACACACGCATACATACACACACACACACATACAGTATAAATTCTCTGTCATACACATAAACACAAACATATGCATATACAGTTTTCTTTCCTTTTTGTGTTCTTCCAGTTCTTCCTTGGTCCAAGTTTAAGATTCCCAAGGAGTTAGTCTAATTTCACATTCCCAGGGAGTTAGTTTGATTTCATGCACACATGATTTGTATGCACGCAACTCTCATACACATAAACACACATACATACACATTCAGTACAAACTGAGTCATACACACAAACATAAACAAGTGCGTGGACAAGTTATTTAAGTAATTTTCCTTTTTGTGTTCCAGTTCTTCCTTAGTCCATCATAAACCAAGTTTATTCATGTTATAATTAATAAAATTTATTAAATAACATTAAGGTTTTGTCATTTGTTGGTGTTTTGTCCACCCTGTTATTCTACTGTGTCCACCCTGTTAGGCATAGCTGTCAACCCTACCGTTTTTCCCGGGATTCTCCTGTTTTTTTGACCCTCTGCACGGCCTGTTCACGGTTCACGGATTGGCACGTATTTTGTGCTTATTAATTTTTACAAAATGGCTGCAATTCTCCTCCGTGACGACTAGGGATGGGTACCTTTCACATTTGAACCGATACCGGTACCTGTGAATCGATACCGGTACCCAACGGTACCTTTTTTCGGTACTTTAGTCTCAAGAAATTTAATTTACCTACCTCAGTCGTAAAAAAAAAATCCAAACTTCAAATAACTACAATTTCGACAGTTTTCGGCTTGTCATTGCTCCGACTGCTTTGTTGTTGAATCAAGTCAAATCCTAGGTAAGCATATATTGTGCATGTGAACGTTGACATGAAAATAAAAAAGTTAAAAAAAAATAAAAAAGTAAAAAAAAATAAAAAAAAACATAAAAATCGGTTTCTCACTTGATTCGATACTCGGTAGTACCGACGTGTTTCGGTTCGGTACCTCAAAAGTACCGAATTCGGTACCCATCCCTAGTGACGACAGGTGGCAGCAGTGTAGATTAGACCGTTATCACAGGAAGTCAGACCGTTGCGACCCAGAAGAAGAATAACAGCTACGCGACCGGATAAAGCTCAGAGCTCAGGGGAGAGAGTAGACTGATGCACCGAGGGTGTCAAATCAACTTAGCCATTGTCTCTTGATTGCCCACTCTGTGGCTTTTGTCTCTGGAACAAAAGGTTTGCAAATCTTCTGTGGATAAAACAATACAAAGTTACTGTATGTGTCTGCAGGAATGTGTAAATGTGTTGGTTGGTGAACAGCCGTTTGCTCTGCGCCTCCACTGTCCCCTCCTGCCATTCCTCCACGGAGAGCATGCCTTCACTGACGCCCAATTTTTGCGATTTATACATATAAATTGATCCGTTTTAAAAGTTGTCGTGAATTGTCATGGTATGACAAATACAGTTACTGGTAACTGGCAGGTTTTAATTCATTCATTCATTCATTCATTCATTCATTCATTCATTCATTCATTCATTCATTCATTCATTCATTCATTCATGCTAAGCTGTGTGTGTGTTCTGTAATATAGCTGTAGAGACACGGTGTGGCTCATTTTGACAAACATTACTTGTAGTCCAGCATGGGAATAATAGTTTGTTTCCACATGCTGTAGTTTGTAGTTTATTACACGCTAAACATCGCCCATTTCCAAGACAATAGTCTTTTTTCATTGATCGTGAGCTAAAACGTGTTATGTGCAATAAAAATGATATTCCCACTGCTAAATTAATGACCATAGGTATTTTTTATAGCTTTTTCAGGAACATGGCATGTATTTTTTTATCATGCATATCCTGTTACCTATATGTTTTGCATTTTGCACAATCAATGCGGGCGTGACCACCTGCATTTCATTGTATGTGACAAATAAACCTCTTGATTCTTCTTGAGTTGTCGTATTAATATGTAGCCTACAGTGATGAAGGTCTAAAGACACTGGTAATACATTGATTGATTGCTAACTTTAACAGATGGGTACAATACAGTATTGTGCAATACACAATTGTTAAGGGGATGCAGACCAGAGAAGGACTTCTTCCCCCATTTTCAATTCATCATAACATTTATGTATGAATTGTAAGATTTCAATAAATATGAACATGTTAATGCTACTACTACATAAACTGAATTTATACTGAATTTGTCTTACACTTAATGCAGGGATGTTCACAGCATTTCACTTTCAACCAGGTATCTGATTAATTTAATGTAGCAACTAGTTCACCCAGTCCTTGTTGGACTGATAAGTGGTTGCTAGTGGAGATTTAGGATTCACTGACTGTAGACTGTAAGAAAAAAAGCTGCAAGAAAACTAAATGTCTGGCATCTATGGTTTCCAAATACTGTCAAATTACAGTAAAATCAAATGCATTTACAGATTACAACCTTTATTTAATGATTAATATTTTGATAAAAGGTAATTTACTGTATTTTTATAGCATTTACACTTTATACTTTAAACATTGATCTTAAGGCGATCACTGACTTTATTGCTTTTATCGTTATATATGCCTATGTTTCTGTACAGCACTTTGAGCTACATGACATGTATGAAAGGTGCTTTATAAATACTTACTTACTTACTTACTTACTTACTTACTTACTTACTTACTTACTTACTTACTTACTTACTTACTTACTTAAAGTAGGAAAACAAAATAATACAGGTTTTGACCAGCAGATGGCAGCGACGAGGCAGCTCCATTGGGAGGGGGCGGGGCCGGGTGGGAGGGGCGGGGCTAAAACGTGCACGTTTTAGCAAATCATAATGTTGACAGCTATGGCGTTAGGGAAGGGGGTTGTGAGTGATCAAGAAGGCCAGATTCAGCGAGATGCTTCCACCTGCAGAACCCCAGAGCCCCGCAGGCTGAGGTCCCGCAGGCTGAGCTCCCGCAGGCTGAGGTCCTGGACGCTTCCATTGGCTGATTTGGGTCACGTGACCGTCCCACCCAATGGCTGAATTGGAGTGTTGCACCCAATGGCTGAGGGGACCCGCAGGCTGAGGACGCTCGCTTCCATTGGCTGATTTGGGTCACGTGATTTGGAGCGGCGGAAAGGAACCAAAAAATAATAATAATAAACACTGAACAGACGTAAACAAAATGGGGGCATCTTTGGACACCCCTGCGGCTTGTCCTTTGTGTAGTTATGCATATCGGGACCCGATCACGTTGAAGTGCAAGCATCGTTTCTGCAAGCACTGTATTGGAGACTTCTGGAGTGACTTCGCGACCGGTCCGTTTTATTGTCCCGAGTACACCTCGTACAAGATTGATTGATTGATTGATTGATTGATTGATTGATTGATTGATTGATTGAAAAGTTTATTAACAGATTGCAGAATGGGTACAGTACAGTACAGCTCATTATACAACGGCATGCAAATTTCTCGATTCTGATTGGCTGAAACAGTCATTTTACACGTCTTTATTGGCAACAATCCACGCTGCTGGCCCAGGACCCGCCCACAACCGACCCACATCACATCACTCCGCCGGATCACAAGAAGGTGGCCAATAATATTTACAAATGGATATGTTAATGGCGACTAAACGACTAAATATGAAGCGATTCTGTCAAGGGGAATGTGTTAGCCCTTTAAACAATGTTGGATGATGTAATTGATGGGTCTTGAGGCAATCTAGAACAAAAGAAAAATCGCGGTTTGATTGATAGATTAATTGATTGATTTAAATTTCTACTTCCTTCTTGCTACTGACTGCAGCGTTCTCTCTCACTGTCCGACGCTGGCGTACCCACAAACACACACACACACATACACACACACACACACACACACACACACACACACACACATACACACACACACGCACACACACACTGTGACACACACACACACACACACACACGCACACACACACACACACACTCCTGTCTGCAACAGCGGGGGAGTCAGACTGAGAGAGAAGCAGCGCTGTTTTAAGTGAGCATGGTCTATTGAATTGATTGATTGGTTGATTGCTAATTTTATTACTGTACCCCTGGTTTCCAACTGGTTAAGTTTAGGCTAAAAGAAATAAATAAAAAAATAGGGCGAAGAAAACGTTTTTTTCCTATGCATTCCCTTAACAATTGTGTGTATTGAGCCGTACTGTATTGTACCCATTCTGCATCTGGTAATAAAATTTTCAATCAATCATTCCAATAATACACAGTTGGATGTGTTAGTTGGTTGGATGCACTTCAAGCTGCTTCCACATGAGGCAACTTCTCTCAATCATTCCAATAATACACAGTTGGATGTGTTAGTTTGGTTGGATGCACTTCAAGCTGCTTCCACATGGAGTTGTGGGAACTACTTTTTCTGGCGGATGGTTTTTTCAATAAATCTTCGATTAATGTGTGTTTATTGTATAGAAATAAGGTTGGATGAATCTGGCAGTTGTATAAAAGCTTTACACCACGTGCAGTCGTGATTTGTGACCAATAAACCATGCCTAGGGGGGTCTAACGACCCTCGGCTGCGCCTCGGGCCTAACAACCACCCCTAGGCATGGTTTATTGGTCACAAACCACTCCTGCGTGTGATGTAATGCTTAAATACATACAATTGTTAAGAGGATGCAGACCTGAGAAAGACTGATGAATGAATTGAAAATGGGGGACCCTGTAAACAAGACGAAAGTATTTCTCTGGGCTGCATCCCCTTAACAATTGTGTATTGAGCTGTACTGTACTGTGAATGAATGAATGAATGAATGAAAACTTTATTTAACAGATTGCAGAATGGGTACAATACAGTACGGCTCAATACATACAATTGTTAAGGGGATGCAGACCTGAGAAAGACGTTTGTCTTGTTTCCATCAGGGTCCCCCATTTTCAACTGTACCCATTGATTGATTGATTGAAAAGTTTATTAACAGATTGCAGAATGGGTACAGTACAGTACAGCTCAACAATACACAGACCAGAGAAAGACTTTCGTCTTGTTTACATCAGGGTCCCCCATTTTCAATTCATCATAACATATATGACATACATGACATACAGATAGACAGTACTGCTACATCTATACATTTATGACATACCAGATTTGCAAATACAGTACTGTTTGTGCTACAAAAAGTGTCCAGAAAAAGAGTGTATATACATACATACTTCCTTAACTGTCTCAGGTGGTAGAGGCGCTGCTTCACCTTCTTTACGACTGAGTCTAATAATAATAATAATAATTTAGGACCTGCTCAGAGGTCATCAATTGGCACACATGCGATGCATGCATGCAATTCGTATCTGCGATTAACCCATCCCATCGTCCTTCCCCCCCAAGGGCAGCCGGGAGCAGACGGGCGTCAACGTGAGCCGCGCCAGGGGACCAATCCAAGTGCTCCTGTCCGTCTTCGTCAAGGACGCCACAGCGTTAGCGATCTGTTGTTGTGCATGTTTTTCCATTGGGTTTATCTTATCGGGGGAGAAACCCTTGCGAGCACATGCAAACATGCAAACTCCACACAGAAAGGCCCGGGAGATACCCCACCTGGGTAACTGGCATCATGGAAACCTGGTCCCCAAGCGGGAATCAAACCCTGGACCTTCTTGCTGTGAGGCGACAGTGTTAACCACTACACCACCGTGCCGCTATCGTCTATGTGTGTTGTCCATGTCAGGTCCTCTGAGATGTGGACCCCCAGGTACTTGAAGCTGCTCACCCTGTCCACGGTAGCCCCGTTTATAACATTACATCTCTAATATATTGTATAACATTACATCTCTAACATACTGTAGTATTATAACATTACATGTCTAATATATTATATAACATTACATCTCTACCTACTGTAGTAGTTTAAGTAACAGGACATGTCTAACTCATCTCTGATCGCCTGTCTTCCTCTTGTATAGCTGGGCATATCTCCACTGTTGTTCCATGAGGTCTACCTGCCAAAGAAGGACGACGGGGTAAAGACCGTGTCCCGCCGCCTGGACAACCAGAAGGGACACAGAGGCAGAGAGGACGGGGTAAAGACCGTGTCCCGCCGCCTGGATGACCAGAAGGGACACGGAGGCAGAGAGGACGGGGTAAAGACCGTGTCCCGCCGCCTGGACGACCAGAAGGGACACGGAGGCAGAGAGGACGGGGTAAAGACCTTGTCCCACCGCCTGGACGACCAGAAGGGACACGGAGGCAGAGAGGACGGGGTAAAGACCGTGTCCCACCGCCTGGACGACCAGAAGGGACACGGAGGCAGAGAGGACGGGGTAAAGACCGTGTCCCACCGCCTGGACGACCAGAAGGGACACGGAGGCAGAGAGGACGGGGTAAAGACCGTGTCCCACCGCCTGGACGACCAGAAGGGACACGGAGGCAGAGAGGACGGGGTAAAGACCGTGTCCCACCGCCTGGACGACCAGAAGGGACACGGAGGCAGAGAGGACGGGGTAAAGACCGTGTCCCACCGCCTGGACGACCAGAAGGGACACGGAGGCAGAGAGGACGGGGTAAAGACCGTGTCCCACCGCCTGGACGACCAGAAGGGACACGGAGGCAGAGAGGACGGGGTAAAGACCGTGTCCCACCGCCTGGACGACCAGAAGGGACACGGAGGCAGAGAGGACGGGGTAAAGACCGTGTCCCGCCGCCTGGACGACCAGAAGGGACACGGAGGCAGAGAGGACGGGGTGAAGACCGTGTCCCGCCGCCTGGACGACCAGAACGGACACGGAGGCAGAGAGGACATCTCCCTCCCCTGTCCCCGACTCTGTGTCCTGGACCGAGAGGAGACCGGGTTCGGGTTCCACCTGGGCTGTGTTCAGGATGAGCCCGGGACATTCATTAGCCAGGTACTCCATACTATAGGGATGCACCGATCCGACTCTTTCAGTCCCGATACTGATACCGATATACCTGGGCTTTGGGTATCGGCAGATACCGTGTACCGATCCGATACCCATTGTTCAATTAATAAACTGTATGCCTCACTGTGTGGAAGAGACTGGGATTATTCTTTTGTGCAAGGCAACATCAGGCTTGACATAGATATAAATGTACTGAATTGTTATTTATTATTAAATTAAATATAAACATATTGTGAGGTTTTGTCCGCTGCCCACCCACTCGCTCTGTTCCTTTAAGGTATTTTGTTAAATTAATTGCATTCCGCGCCTCACGCTTCTATCCTGTAAGATGCCGTTTGATTGGTGCTCTCCCAACCACACGCTTCTGGAGCAATGATCAATTTCATCCCGCAGCTGTCACAGCTTGTCATTAAGCGCCCCGTGGCTTTAAATACCCTGATCTCCCTAATATTGATGTTGGATCGTTTTGAAACATTCCCTGCATTTGCCTGTTCCTTCCCGTCGCTGCTTTCCCTGTTCTGTTGCTTCCCAGGACTCTCGAGAAATATTCCGTTTGGAGAACCTGCTTCCCTGTTACGAAGCGGCCGCCTCGTTTGATCTGCCCGCCTCGTTTGATCTGCCCGCCTCGTTTGATCTGCCCGCTTTACGCGTTGCGCTCTGGTGAGTTTTTGTAAACAGTCTTTTGGATCTATCGTTTTTGTGTGTTTTTAAAGCACCGAAGAGATCCCGTTTTTGTTCATACTGTTCTCACCTTTTTGTCTGTTGGAATTACACGTTTGGATTACCTAATTGTTTTCACTCTGGACACTGCTCACTGTGTGTTTCACACCGAAGATCTGTCACTTGGATTATTTGTTTGGACCATTCACCTCACCAGTCACCTGTCAGTTTCAATTGTGCGCTGAGCTAACTCAGGATCTCTCTCTCCCTCTCCGCCTCCATCTGGAGCATATGCTGGGAGGATCTGCAGAGCAGCTCAGACGTCACGGACAAATTCCACAACATCACCTTCTGGGAGAAGCTGCAGAGCAGCAAACATTCCTCACATGCCTGTTTCCCAGTTTGTTCTGTTCACCACCTAATTCATTCTTGTTACTCAGTAAATAAACACGCCTTTGATTTTGGCTAACTCTGAAACAACTCTCTCTGTGCCGTTTGCGTTTGGGGTCGGTTTCAAACCCTAACACATATAAAAAACAATAAAAATATATATATTTAAAGTGTCTCCGATACCCGATCTAGCTATTTTCGGGGCCGATATCCGATATCAATATCGGATCGGTGCATCCCTACTCCATACTGTTATACTGGATCTATAATGGATGCCTTTTATATAGTGATGCACCGATGTGAAAATTGTGGCCGATACCGATAACCGATATTAATATTGCTGTTCTGGCCGATACCGATATTTACCGATGTCGATATCTCTGTATAGAAAACACTTTTTTATGATAATCAAATAAAGAGCTATTTTCCAAAACGCATAATTTTTTTTACTTTTGTAACTTATTTTCAGAAATTACTGATATTTTTAAACTATTTAAGGCCAAAACATGTAAGAAGTGTGTTGACGATATATCGGCCGATATATCGTGCATCACTACTTTTATACCAAGAATGATCTAACGTCATAATGAATATATACATTAAATCGTAAATGGTGCATTTATATAGCAGCTTTTATCCAAAGCGCTTTACAATTTTTGTTCCTCCACATTCACACACCGACGGCAGAGGCGACCACGCAAGGTGCCAACCTGCTCATCGGGAGCAGTTAGGGGTTAAGCGTCTTGCTCTTGTTTTTTTATTTTAAACAATATTTGTATTGGGTTTTACAGTACACAAGTCAGGTTTTCATTGCCATCAATTATTTGACTTGACAAAGGCCACAGGCCGAAACGTTGTGTTATAGTATATTAAACTTGGGAACACGGCAGACGGTGTGCTGACTTTTTTTTCCACAACTTTACATATCTATTTGAGTCGAGCACCTGTGACTATACTTGGGATGTGTGTGAGTCTTTTCTACTACGTTTACTACTATGCACTCAACACTGCAGCACCCAAGTTTCAGCACTGTTTGATGAACATTGTTACTCAGCTGTAAGAGTTGTACCCTTCCTTCCTGCTGACTTGGATAAAAACGTTCAGCTAAATGACTAAATGTCAATGAGCGGTGTATATATTTTCTGTTAGGATCTCTGTTTAAAGTACTGTATATTTGCATATCTTGTGTGTCAAATGTAACAGTACTATATACCTGTATGTCATGTATGTCATGATATATATCTCCTGTATATCTGTATGTCGTGTATGTCATAAATGTCACTATGAATTGAAAATGGGGGACCCTGATGTAAACAAGGCGAAAGTCTTTCTCTGGTCTGCATCCCCTTAACAATTGTGTGTATTGAGCCGTACTGTATTGTACCCATTCTGCAACCTGTTAATAACATTTTCAATCAATCAATCAATCAATCAATCAATCAGCTCTGAGTGCAGCTCTGTGTTCCGTCCACCAGGTGGTGCCAGCGGGCTCGGGCCAGACGTGGTGGAGGTGAACGGACGCAACGTGGAGAGGGAGTTCTTCGAGGAGGTGGTGGCGATGATGAAGAGGAGCGTGTCGCCCCTCAGACTCCTGGTGGTGGAGGGGGGCGGCTACGACGCGCTGACGAAGAGCGGGCTTCCGGTCACCCCACGTCTCGTCCTCTACAGCAGCATGCAGGTCAGGGGTCAGGAATCAGAAATCAAGTTTTGTTTGATTTGTCACACATATATAAGGTACATACCAGTGTTGTAGTACTGGACTGATTTTCAGGACTCGTGACTCGACTTGAGCACTGATGACTCAGACTTGGACTTGGACTCGAGCATCGACTGCATTCGGACTCGGAAGGTGCAGACGAGGACTCTGACTGGTTAATTGATAAATACAGTTATTTATATTTAAAAAATTATTGTAATAGGCCCTAATCATTTTCCATAAGATATTGATGGCTAGTGCATTTTGTTTGGCTATTGTGTCACAAAGTAAATAAACTCCCTTTGAAACGGTGACCGCTGTGTCATTTATGTTTAACGTAGACCTTTTTTTATTTGCATGTCAGCTCTTTGACTGCCAGAGTGGAGTGGACTCAACCTGGATGACTTGGACTCGGACTAGGGTAATGGGGACTCGACTCGAACTTGACTCGGGCTCTTCTTTGGTGACTCGGGACTTGGACTCGTGCTCGAACACTGGGGACTCTCGACTCGGACTCAAGATTTTGTGACTCGACTACAACACTGACATGTACATTACAGTGAAATGCTTGGTTCTGTATGAGTGGGTTGGAGTTGACTGGTGGGGGGGGGGGGGGGGGTTCCCATTGCTGGCCTCACCTCAGGCTCTGCCAAGAGAGGTCTGGAGAAATTCACCTTGCAATACGATACAGTAGAGGCAAGCGCTACCGGAGTCTCATGGCCAGTACAGAGAGACTCAGAGGGAGCTTCTATCCCCAGGCCATCAGGATGCTCAACGACAATGACACTCTTTAACAACCCATCATGACTACACTCACAGCACACACATCCACATGCACACACTCACTTTAAATAAACACTCACCTTGGGCACCCAAGTGGCGACCCATCTAACGCACTGCGTCGCGAAGCGGCCGACCCGGGTTCGATTCCCGGACCCGGCGTCCTTTGCCGAATGTCTTCCCCCCGCTCTGTCTCCCGTTCTTCCTCTCTCTCTCCCTCTGCCGGACTGCCCGGTGGAACAAACAAATAAAAACCTACCAAAAACATAATTAAAAAAAATTAAATAAACACTCACCTTAACACCCACTTTAGACACTTTAACACAATTTAATTTATATTTATTAACAAAGAGATTTGCACTACAATTCATACCTCATTGCACCTTACCCCAAGTTTTACCTCATCCCATTTCTGCATTGTACCTCACTGTTACTCTTTTTACTCTGTATTGTATATTGTATATATTGACTGAACACTTTATTTCATGTACTTTTGACTTTTTCTATTTGATACTTTTTATCTATTTTTATCTAGCACACTCCCAGGGGCTCATACAGGAAAAAACATTTCATGATAAAGTATTCTGTGTTTTACTATGACAACTAATAAACAAACTTGAAACTTGAACTTGAAGAGGTCACTGTTTGGCGACGTTACAGATTCTACCTTCAAACTAAATGTTTTTTTTGTTTTCCTCTTTAAGGTTTCAGAGAGAACAGCTGATGTGTGATGGAATATCGGGGGATGATGACCAAGAAGGCCATCGCTGGACAGAGGAACACCAGGAATATGGCGTATACTACTAAACTGAATTAGTAGCACTGCAGGCCCTGTCCTCTACTCTACACGCACTCAGCTGCTTCTTCTGACGCAGGACTGAACCCCTCCGTCCACATCGCACACCTTCCCTTCCTCTCTGGACGACGGAGAACCGATCCGTCTCTCTTGACCTCTGCGACCTCCTGCTGCCCTCTTCGAGGGGAAAGTGCGATGTGAACGGAAGAGGATTACACGCCGCTTGGATTAAATTATTTATCTTAATTACTGTGTAATAATAATGGATGAAACTTTGTTTTGTTTTCAAAGAATAAACACCATTGTGATTCATCGTATGCTGCAGCGATACTGGGGGGGAGGGGGGTGTACGCATTAAACCCATGTCGATTCGCCATATGATTGGTTTATTAAACTGTTCTTAGGCTTTTATGTAGCCTATTAGTAAGATTAAGAATACATCATGTGTTGTGTTTATTTTGACCTTTCCGTTTATAAAATAAAAGTTTTGCCATACGCCCCGTTTTTGTATTCATCAATGTATGTATCAATATCTGGAATTACTCCTATTTCCTATTAGTTGGCTATTTATATGTAATGTAAATGTAAATGTAAAATGTAAATGTAATGTATTTATATATTATATGGTTATTGTAAGGAAGTTATTGTATCTTATTTCTCAGGCTACACACATTGATATGAGCTATAACCAAACCTTTATGCAAGCCTAGCTTAATACAGGAAGTATCAGTAGGCCTACCGACCATAAAGCAATAGTCTCAATGGGTTTCAGAATAACCAGGGAGTGATACTGGAGTCCCTAAACAGTTGGTTGTTGATATAATAGTCTATCCACCGACACGTTTGTTTAGGCTTCGATGTTCTTTCATGATAGGATATAATAGCTTACGTCTTCCATTGATCTCGGGAGGAAATTGGTCGTTCATGCCAAATGTGGTGTTCTTTAACTCCCTGCCCCTACCCTTGACAAGCTCCTTCTGCTGGTGATGCTCAAAACTAGCCACTATTGCCCGTGGTCTGTCCCCTGAGGGTTTTCCCATTCTGTGTACTCTAGAGAATGTGATGTTCTGAACAGTGTCCCTAGGCGGTCTTAGCTGGTCTGACATAAACTCCCTTATGACTGTTTCACAGTCTTTGCTCTCCTTCTGTGCTATCCCTGTAAAAACCAGATTGTCTTGCATAGACCTACACTGTACATCCAGAAGAGATTCCTTCAACTTCCTGTTGTCTATCTCAATTATGTCTACTTTGTTTCCCATGTATTCCACCTTTCCTTTCAGCTCAGCATTAGCCTTGACCAGCTCATCAATTTGTCTCTGACTGAACTCCAAGCTTTCTTTGAGGCTCTTAATTTCCTGCATCATCAAGTCCAACATATCCAGTTTATCAAGTCTCTTATTGATGGCCTGTAATGTTAGATTCATGTCAACCTCTCTTATTGTCAGCGCTTCCTCCAATGAAGCTTCCTCTGCATCTTCAATGTCAGAACGTGATCTTTTACTCAGTGTGGGCTTAATACAGTCTGTAATCTTCTGTGACTTTATATATAATACAATATATACATACATGAACAACACATTTAACACTGTACATAACAGAATATTTTAAATAAAGTGCATGATGAGTGGTAACAGTGATTATCAAGTCCAGGTAAGTGCATGGTGCACGTGAGGGGACAGTCAATGAGCGTTTAACAGTCTGACTGCTTGGGGGAAAAAGCTGTTTTTAAATCTTGAACTCTTGGCATGTATGGACCGGTATCTCCTCCCTGGGGGAAGGAGCTGAAAGAGGTGATGTGCTGGGTGAGACTGGTCCTTGATGATACACTTGGAGCGGTGGAGGCAGCGGGAGGTGAAGACGGAGGTGATGTTTGGTAGAGGAGTCCCGACGATCCTGCCTACCGCCTTCACCACCCTCTGTAGAGCCTCTTGCTCTGCCTTTGTGCAGCTGGAGAACCACACAGACACACCGTAGGTCAGCACACTCTCTATAGTTACTGTCTGTACAATACTGCTGTAGGCCTATAATACTTATGTAAATAAGTATGGCAATTGAAATATATCTGCAGTACAGCTCAATACACACAATTGTTAAGGGGATGCAGACCAGAGAAAGACTTCCGTCTTGTTTACATCAGGGTCCCCCATTTTCAATTCATCATAAATGTACAGTTCCCTCCCCCTTGTATATATTTACTGTATGTCACAAATGTAACAGTACTGCATGGTCTGCATCCCCTTAACAATTGTGTGTATTGCGCTGTACTGCATTCTGCAATCTGTTAATAAAGTTATCAATCAATCAATCAATCCGGGCCTGTGACGTCACTGTACCCATTCTGCAATCTGTTAATAAAGTTTTCAATCAATCAATCAATCAATCAATCCGGGCCTGTGACGTCACTGTACCCATTCTGCAATCTGTTAATAAAGTTTTCAATCAATCAATCAATCAATCCGGGCCTGTGACGTCACTGTACCCATTCTGCAATCTGTTAATAAAGTTTTCAATCAATCAATCAATCAATCAATCAATCCGGGCCTGTGACGTCACTGTACCCATTCTGCAATCTGTTAATAAAGTTTTCAATCAATCAATCAATCAATCAATCAATCAATCCGGGCCTGTGACGTCACTGTACCCATTCTGCAATCTGTTAATAAAGT